>NC_142107.1:10934285-11272500 GCF_056152115.1 Neolamprologus brichardi
TCCACTGACACGCCGGAGAATTGATTCAGAAAGAATATGCAGTCCGCCGCCACTCTCCCTCGTCGTCTTTCACTGGCGACGTTCCACACTTCTCTGGCCACTCTCCAAGTTTGTCCTGGCACTTCATCCAGCCCATCCACACGCTCTTTCTCACACACAAACACGCATACACTGCTCCTGTCTTGCTCTCATTCCCTTTCAGACATCTCACCATCGCCGCTACTACGACTGCTTCTCGCTCTCTTTGTGGTCACACGTGCTTTCCCTCCTCGCGCATTTCTCGGTCATTACACCCGCCACTTTCCAGTCTTCCCTCCTGCTTAACTTGTGGCCTGGCAAAGTCTCTGTGTGTGTGTCACTTTGTGAGGAGCGACAGTCGCACAGTGGACCTCGTTGACTAACTTGCTGCTGCTCATTCTCTACTTTAGTCTGTCGCCTTCCATTGGGCCCGTGTGTACAGCTGTGTAGGCACTCATTTGTTCAGACAATAAGCAGCAAACTGTTGATGTTTTTACTCCCTGTGTCCAGCCATCTATCCATCTATCTATCTTCACAGCAAAAAGTGCCATAAGGGGAAAAGTAGACATTAAATTTGTGAGGCTGCTGACAGCTACCTCTGTTTGGTGTCACAGCACCATATGTCTGCCTGTGTGGCTATGCTGACGTCTCCCAACGCTGGAGGCCCGGCTGCCTGAACCCAGCACAATGGCTGCTTTATACCCAGGTGCCATGCATGCATGCGTGCATTCGTGCATGCAGTACGCAAGCAATTAGTCACATCCTGCAGTTCCGTAAGCGGTGAGCCAGTGGGACTGAATACCACCGACCTGAAACAACAGGAGTGAGCATTTTAACCTGGAGGGGTCTTGGCCAATTTAAAGTGTGATTTTGTGCAGTGTATGATTAACAGGGGGTGGTCCCTCTGGAATCTGATTGGCCTGCTCTGCCTGAGTCAGCCGGTGACAGGTATCATGGATTAACCCCAGGTTACCAGAACCCTAAATTAAACAACCAGAAGGATAGAAACTACAGTGTGTAGCTGCTTTGTGTTGCTTTAAGTGTATCTTATATGCAGGAGGGGTGAAGGAGCCTTTACATGACTGTGTTAATGGCTCCAGGCTACTTAGAGTTACCTTGCAAGTATTTATTTACATAGTTTCATTGCACAGTAATAACGTAAGAACGAACAGTGCTTGCAATACTGTAAACGCGTTTCTACTCAACTCCCTGTGCCAACTCCCAAATAACCCTGCCAAAGTCTGCCCTGCCATTCAAAAGTTTCTAAACCCACCCGTGTGCTGAACGATGAGCAGGCTCCTGTTGGAGAGATGCATCCGTGCCAACACATTCTTGCAACAAAAGCTCAGCCTTAGTCAATAAACGACTCGGTGGCCATGCATGGCTGACCGTGACAGGACCTGTTGGGCCACAGTGGCACCAGCCCACAGCTGGCAAAGGCACAGGAAAAACACAATACTCACGGCATCTCATACCGACACTGATGCGCTGATTCTCATCCACGCTTCGAGCCCTATAATCTGTTTGAGTGTCGATCATCACCCTCCTCAGTGTAGACATTAAACTGCTCTTGAAAGCAGCAACATTAGTGAGGGGCTTTCTGCACATTTAGAAGCCAACTTCTTGTTAGTGTCACAAAATACTGTTTGTGGCATGTCTTTGGTGTCAAAGCAACTCTGTTTAGAGTCCTAGATTACTGAAATTGAGGGCAAACAGGTCCAAATGTATTATTATTATAGCATTGGTATTGTTATTATTGTTGTTATTATCATCATCAAACTGAGGAGGCAGAGGCGCATGTCTTCTGATTAGGGAAATGGCAACAAATCACGGGAATGAAACGACTCAATGAATCATACCTTGGTTGTCCTCGTCCATGACTGCAGCCAATAAACCAAGATCTCCCCCCAAAAAATCGATCGCAGAAACTTCCGCCGTGCGAGCCCACGTCTAATTTACTGCAAACGCGCGTCCTATTTTCTAGGACGCATTTGGCATACAGGTTGTCTCACGGGCAGGGTTTTCTTTTAGGAAATGTTGTTGCCATTCACGCCTCTCCGAATCTCCCCGGGCCTCCTTCAGTCCGCCGGTCACTGAGCGGTGTGTCCGTGATGCAGCGGCGGCGGCAGCTGCTCGTCTTTTAGCCCGCACCGCCGGCCGAGCGTGTTATCGCTATCCCTCCAAATACGCCTTCACTCCAGTAGTATCAGGAGAGCCTTTCACACGGCTGGGTCAAGTTGGTCGGCTCGCGAATGCAAGCACCGGAAGTACTGTTATTTTGACTTCAAAATAAACGAATCATGCTCGAGTACAGGTGAGACACGGGGTAAATTGAAGAGTGAGTTTTATTTTTGGAACTGACAACCGGAAGTAGTTCTCGTATAATTGGGCAGACGGAAAGATCCAAGGTGTTAATCGCATCCCGGCTCCGCTGCACAGCTTGCGCTTGCTGCGAGTCAGCATTCGTCGCCGAGCAGCACTCACGTGACTACAGAGAGCACCGGTTACCAGATATACAGACTTTTTTTTTTTTTAAATTAAGTTATGCGGAAAATATGCGGATCATCTGGAAAAAATGGGAATTCGCGGTGCTTTTTTTGTTGTTTTCATTTTAGGCATAAAATTATTGCTGGAAATTTACTGGTACTACAGTTTTAAGTTACTTGTATTCCACGATTATAACGTGGGTTTGTAGTAAATATTATTCTGCACAGAGGAAAATGGGAAATAGCTGTAGCATGTATTCATTCATTCATTTATTTGTTCATTTCAGGCACAACAAAAATACATATATTAAATATAAAGTGCACAAAACAAAAAACAAAAATTACCTGAAAAGGAGTGGGACGAAGAAAACTTGTTAAATCCCACCCCTATACTCACTCATCAACAAAAAACAATAAGCTTCCCACAGCTACGCCCATCGTTGCAACCAAACAAACCATCAACAACCCCGGGCACATGCAAGCATCTCAATGGCAGCTCGCAACAACAAATAGAACCTTCATAACAGAATACAGAATATATATTAATTATAAATTGCGTTACCACAGGTAACAGGCAATAATAATTACATAGTGACAAACACACATACATATACATACATACATATATATCTACACACACATGTACATACATATGCACACACTTTCTTTTTTTTCTTTTTTTTTGAATCCATACCAGCAATGGTAAAAGAACGAACATTACAGAGCACACTATAACCATCATTGAGTATACTGTGACCAAACAAACTGTTTGTAGAGGAATTTAAATCTATGAATATTTTTGCATTGTTTCAGTTGTAAACTCAGACTGTTCCAGATTTTCACACCACATACAGACACACAAAAACATATGTAAGCATACATGGAAATACAGTATCCAAGGAAAATACATACAAGCAGACAAACAGTTTGTACAGTTCTAATGAGCTTGGAAGTTCATGTTTGGTATGACCACCTTTATTTTCCAACACTCTCCAGGTGAAATGCTGCCCCAAACCATAACAGAGTCTCCGTGTTTTACACTCACTGTTTCACCTCTTCCCTGACCTCCTCTGTACACATTGACAATGATTTGAACCTAAAAGTCATCAATCCATAAGACATACCTCAGTCTTTTCCCCTTGTTTCCCTTCCTTAAGAATGGCTTCTTGACAGCTAACCTTCCTCTCAGACCATTTCTGATGAGGCTTCAGTGAACTGTAGATGGACCAGCTGAAGATCCAGATGCATCTCTCAAAAATATGATTTTCGTCAGACTGTGTTATCTTTGGCATTATTTTGCAAATTCAACTAGGAAGTGGGAACAAATAATGAGTGAACAGGCTGTTTGTGCCTAAAGATACAATTGAAAATTATTTCTCTGCTGAGGTGTTATGTGTAGACACAACACTGGTTCGTGATTCAAAGGTCAGTGTGAAGTGGTGTGAATAAATAAAAATCCTCCACCCTGTAAGGACTGGACTGAAAATGACATCTAAAAGATCTTCAGGAAGCGCTCAAGAACAGAAGAAAATCTGTCTCGCTGGAAGCAAAATATTTAAAATATTTACATTTAATTTAAATATTTAAATACTATTTACACATTGGGAAAAAATCTTACTACTTTATTGTATTTTCTTAATTTTATGTAATTGCATTTACTTTAAATTGTGACCAAGATTGAAACTGTTCCATGATCTATTTTTTAATCATCTAATGGCAGTGAAATGAAAATGGTCAGGTACTGGACTGAAAATGAGTGAAAAAGCAGCCCATGTCCAAGGAACCACTTTTTTAAAATTCCAAAAAAAAAAAAAGGGGGGGGGGGGGGGGGGGGTAAAAAGTGTTGAAGAGAAGATCGTCAAGCAATAATAGAAAAGCTCATGGAGAGTGCTGCTATGTGCCTGAAATGCCCACCTTTCCAATGTGCCCAAAATTGGGATTCATCTATTTATCCAGTGAGCTCTGCGGCCTCACAAAACACTTAGAGACAGCATTTTGTTCTCTCTGAGCAGTTCAGATTATTTTCACTTTTGGATGAGAGCATAAGAAAGAAGAGCCATCAGGTTAGGAAACAGGGGGGTGAAGAATACAGAAAGAGATATATTGGCAGACTCTGTTTCTTTGACACACGTGGTTTCAATTATAGCATTCCTGCCTCCACAGAGAAGGAGGAGGTCCCGCTTCCTGTGTGCATTACTCCAGTGGTCAAGCACGAACAGATGTTTTAATGTATTCATTCATTTGTTTATTCATAGGTGTCTCTTTTAGACAAATGTTTCCGTCTCGGTGATCCGTCCTAAACAAAGTGCCATTTTCCAGCCATAACAGAGTCAATTTTCCTAATGCTGCTTCATGTCGCCGTGAGGTTAAAGGCCCAAATTCCCTCCTGTTTCATATGGAATGAGGCTCAGTTTGACTAATAATCATTACCACAAACGCATACAAAACATCATCATTGTTGTGACTCTGCAGCTCTGTGTCTTTGCTCTTCTTTTTCACTCTAATGGTGCTTTTCCATCTTCCAACAAAGTAATGGTTAAAAAGTCCTGAGCGGACATTGAGAAACTCAAAAAAGAGTCCTTTTCTGCTCATCAGCAGGGCCAGCAGATTACACAACCCGCTGAAGCCCTTCAATCCAGCAAAGTCCAGTTTAGTGCAGTGAGATGTCGGGTAGACAGGACTCTTGGGCACAGGCATCCAGACAGTGTTTGTTTTCTCTGCACTCTGACACAAAGTGTTTTAATGACCTAACCATGTGTTTTAAAGCTCAACTCCTGGACATGTGTGCCAGTTTCAGCTTTTGCAGTAGAAAAGAAAGTGAAAAACTTTCTTTGGATTGGATTTTTTTTTTTTTTTGGAACATTTTTGTCTGGTGGTGATTGAGAAATAGCAAACAGGAAATAGGGAATGTTTAGTAAGGGGGAATCTAGGTGAAGCCCCTCCAATGATCAAACCAGAAAGAGGCTTTGTTATTCAGCTCCAATTGCTATGAAGTTTTTGCATATGTGGTAGACTGATGTGAAATAGCACGCACAAAACAAACACACACACACACACACACATACATGCACAAAAAGGCTCTGATTTGAATATTCTCTGCGCTACAACTGGAAAATGGGTCATATATATAATGTTGGTGATAGCTTAGGGAATATGGTTTGACAAATATAGTTTTACTGTCCATTTATGTCATCACTGGACCCGTCAAGCAGAGCATCCTCATTGAAAGTCAGAGTAGTTGCATTAAAAGCATTTAGATTCTTGAGTCTGTCTCTCTGGCACACAAACTCCCTCAGTACGCTCTATTCTACATAAATGTCAGGCTAATGTGTTTATGAGTCATTAGAGGAAACGCGGTGTGTCCCAGATAGCTTCAGTAAAGAGCCAACTGAACACCCAGACTCAGAATGTATTTACTTGTTTTATTCAATAATAAAATAAAAGCCATAAAGTATCTCTCCCGCCCCCCCACCCCCAAAGAAAACAAAAAACATGATGCCTTGAAGTGAGCATGTGTGGAGTTGTGTCTCGTGCTGCAAAGGGTGCATGCCCCCAGGGAGGACCACGTCTGGTAGATTAGGCCAACCATCATGGGAAACGTCTGTGGTACTCCTGACCGACTTCACGTGACCTGATTGAGCAGTCAGACCACTTTATATGCTCCAGTCACCACGGCGATGCCTGGAAGGCATTCACCTCCTCCCTTAAAAACTCCTGACCCCGCCGTATGTAATTACATAAATAAGCAACCCCCTTCACATCCCTAACCTTGCTCAGTCTCCATCTCCCCAAAACTCCAATCCTTCACAGTGCAATCAAGTGGAATCACTTTACACGGCAAACCCAACCCCCTGAAATGTCTGGATCCATCATTTCACCCACCATTTCCAGGGATTTCACTTCCCTTCTGTGAGTAATCTGAGTAATATTTTGATATATGGGAGTTGCGCTACCCTTTAGTCCATACCCAAATATTTCTGCAACCACCACGAGCCCTGCCATCAAATATCCATCCATCCATTTTCTTCCACCTATCCATTTCAGGGTCACGGGGGCACTGGAACCTGTCCCTGCTATAAAAGGACATGAGGTGGGGTACACCCTGGATAGGTTAACATCTCTCTCAGGGCTGACACAGAGAGACAGACGACCATTTTCTAATTTCTATGGTCAATTTAGCTTCATCTAGCATTGCATGTTTTGAGACAGTGGGAGGAATCCGGGGAGAACCAACCCAGAAGCAAGGAGAAGATATAAACTGCACACAAAAAGAGACCCCAGCTGGACGGTGGATTAGAACCGAGTGAGTCTCCACTGCCGTCTGTAAAACACAGTGGAGGGTCTTGTTTGTTGCATTTAAGCCAGTGGTGTTGGGGATCTTGTCAAAAATGTTGGAAATATGAACACAGAAAAGTACCATCAGCCTTTAACTCACAGTGGAAAACTATCAGTCATGGATTGGCCTCCCCAGAGCTTGAACTTTAACATTACAGGAGCATTTTGGGATCATCTTGACAGAGAATCCAGAACACATAGAAGAGATTTACATCTCCTTAAAGAATCCTGAAGAACTGCATGTTTCCACATATGTTTACATGTTTCAATAAATCACTGAACTCATTTTTCATGTTTCAAGCACATAAAGAAAACAAGAGAAACATTTAGAAACTTTTAGAAAGTACAATAGCTTGGGGGTGTTAAAGGGGAGCCTAACACGGCAGTGCCTCAGATCTACATTCTTTTGATTGGTCAGCAGGGAGCCTTACCTGTGGTTGGAAAAAGATTTCTGGTCCTAAATGAACAAACGTTCCCTTGTTCTAACCTTCATAAAACACTTTTCTGATGAGTTTATGGACATGGTCAGAAACATTATGTATATTTTAGATTTTTTTTTGGTCATTCTAAGTGATAAAAAGGATCTACACTAATTAGCTAGTGATTAGTGATTGACTGGTCATGCAGTTGTATAGTGAAGTCCATCCATTACTTATTACACCTGCTTTCAATACGTGAAGAAATGATGTGTCACAGTGGTGAAACGCTCATCTCCAGGCATCGTAATTGGACTTTAGAGCAATATGGAATGTCACGGTAGTAATACCCATTTTCTATTCTGTCTGTAGTTAAAACTCCAAATTTAGAGCAGAAAAAACCATGTTTACTACCTAAAAAAACTGTTGATCTCTAATTTCTAATTTAGGTAATCCCCCCCCCCCCCCCCCCCCCTCATGTGAATTTCATCTGATTTAGTCTTATGAAGTTTAAAACTTGCATTATTAGTGGCATTATTCTTGTTCTTACTGCTGTTGTCTGACAAATAGCATAGCTTGCTGTATAGGTAAATCCATTAACAGACTTACTGAGGAGTACTATGTGTTCTGGTATCTAGTATCAGTGAGTGACAGTGACAATTTTATTCGTATCCTTATTTTGATGAATTTTGTCCTTATGGGAGGTTATTATTCTACTGATGAATGGAAGTTCCTGATCCATCTTCCTCTGTGTGTTTATATCCAAAATGCTGGACCAAACCTAAACCTGGGGGATATGACGGGGGTTTGCATGTCCTTCCTGTTGTGTAGGGTGACGAGGTTGGCCGTGGTGTGATGTGGCGTGTGTGACAGAGGTCACAGGAAGCAGAGGGCAGCAGGATTTCCTCCTTTCATGCTCTTTGGTTTAATATCCAGCCCTGCATCTCGGCCACTTCTTTCCTGACACCATCTGATTGAAGGGCAAAGTTGAGTTGATATTCTGGATCCAAGGACACATATGAGTAGAGTCTTTATTTGGGCTCACAAAGACGGCAGTGTGTTTCAGAGAACTTGAACATAAAGCTGTAAGTGAGTCCCTACATCTAAAGCAAAAATCCTCCAAGACCTGTTGCAGTTAAATACCCAGTGGCAAAGGTTACTTCACTTAAGATTTTAGCAATGAGTGTATAGTTCAAAACATGCTGAAGAAAGCCCAGCGCTTCTGTTAATCAAGAAAAATTTTCAGTGATTATAAATAAGAGATTATTGATGCAGGATACAGCACACAAGCCTGTTGAAGAGTGCGACATGGGGGTGCAACATCAAAGATAAAAGGATCACAGATAAAAGCATGACGATCCCAGCAAGGATTCACAGCTAAACTGTGATCCTTTAATACCACTTTATGAAAATAAGCTTTTGAGTCCAATACAGCTGACAGTTTACCCCAAAAATATTACTGTGCCCTTCTATTAAACAAAATGATGCAAATCATTGGTAAAATCTGCAGTTTTTTTTGTCACATTCCTGCATGAACCTGTTTTTTCCTAACAATAAAAACAAAACAAAGAAATTATATAAATTGACAGATTTTTGAGGCTCTGCACAACATGAAACTGTCCTATTTCAATAAATTAATGCAAAAGAAAAAAAAAAACCTGATGCAGAAAAATGTCATAATCACACCTGCCAAAAATAGGCATGCATTTGAACACTGGTTTGCTTGCATTACCTGCTTCAGTCCTGCGATGTGACTACAGCAAATGTACCACCCAACCTCCTCCGCTGCTTCCCCCTGCACCTCTCCTCCCCCCTTCATTCAGTTTTCAGGTCAGCTCGGAGCTCATCTCAGCACTTGATCTCATCTTTTTTAACGCTTTGCATATGTCTCCCCTCCCTAGTCAACAGCGTTTAAAATTGTAAAAGAAACTCAGAAATAACCAGGAAGAGGATATTTCACACAGTAATGCTCTCTGGTGCCAAAATACTAAGCATAAATCACAATTTAGTGTTTAATGCATCTCAGCTAAAATCGTGTGGATTATTGTTTGGCTACACATGGAGGTGTGCATTAATGCGTGTCATATAAAATATTCACGGCTCTCAGCCAAGCTATTGGAAAGTCCATCACATGTTAAGCAAAGTAAGAATTGTGACACTGTGAGTCACGCTGTAGACTCGGTTTGGAAAGTGCAGGTCTGTCAGCAGCTGATTTCCGACAAGACTTAACATTTAGTTGCTACAGTTTGGGTCCCATTTCCTGTTTGGTTGCAAAACACAAAGTTTGGCAATCGGCATAAACAGTTTGACACATAAACAGTTTGGGAGAGCTATGAGCTAGAGGTTCAAATATGTAGTTACACTGGGATTGGTTCTTTATACGGGCGATTTTCATAAGGACAAAACAAAGTAGATTTGTTGAGCACAGGAAATTGTGGAGGGTTTTTAGGACTTATAGTATGTGACTTCCAGACAGATGGTTTACAAGTAACTGACTGACCAACAACACCAAACAAAAGACTTTGAACAGCTATCTTCTGTGTACTGAAACAAATTCTACCAGGAAAAAAGATACGCTTGACAGCAAAACTGTGAAACACTTCTTTTACGCTGTTATTTTAGTTGCTGAGAGTAGCTTCTTACCTGCCGCCCGCCCACAAGAGGAGTATCAATCTTCTCATTTAGCTTGTGGAAAGACAATTACAAAATACTCTCACTGACCACTTTATTAGGTACAGTTCAACTGTTTGTTGACACAAATATCTACTCTGCAGCAACTCAATGCATTTAGGCATGTAGACATGAATGAGATGATCCGCTGAAGCTCAAACTGGGCATCAGAATGGAAAAGAAAGGTGATTTAAGTGACTTTGAATGTGGTATGGTTGTTGGTGCCAGATGGGCTGCTGTTCTACTGGGATTTTCCACACAACCATCACTTTTTTAGAGTTTATAGAGAATGGTCTGAAAAAGGGAAAATATCAGTGAGCAGCAGTGAAAACGTGTTGTTGATGCCTGAGGTCAGAAGATAACAGTTAGACTGCTTTGAGCTGAAAGGAAGGCAACCACACATCAAAACCAAGGTATGCAGAAGAGCATCTCAGCTACAGCAGCAGAAGACCACACCAGGTGCTACTCCTGTCAGCTAAGAACAGAATAATTAGGCTACAGTTCACACAATATCATTAGAATTGGACAACAGAAGATTGGAATAAACTTGCCCGGTCTGGTGAGTCTTGATTTCTGCTGCAACTTTTAGTGTACCCATTTTCTGATAGTTAATACCAGCTACAAGCTCAGCTAATCTCAAACTTTATTTCTTGAACATAATATGAGGTCACTGTACTCAGATGACCTCGACAGTACCCAGATCTCAATCCAGTAGAGGATCTTTGGGATGTGGTGGAAGAGGCTTTCTAGGCTTCACATCATGGATGTGAAGCCTAGAAATCTGCAACAACTGTGTGATGCTAGAATTTCAAGATGGAGCAAAATCTGTGTGGAAGGTTTCCAGAACATGCAGTATTAGTACGGTGAAACTGATAAAGTGATAATGGATATTTCCTAAAATTAAAGCCTTCCTCCATGAAGAAAGAAAAAGTGAGAAAGAAATGAGCACACCTTCTGACTGAAACAAACAAACATACAATTAAACAAAACATAGTGCTCAGTAATGTGCATCTCTCAAAGTGGGTTATGAGGTCAAACACAACAGTCTGGCAAGTCTGGGAGAAGAAGATTTTAGGAGGTTCGGGATATTTTGTTTAATAGTGTTTGTGCAGAATAATAGATTCTGCTGATTAATTGAGTAAAAAGGACAACGGAAAAAATGATCTTGACTTGGACATAGAGACTCCAATCTTACAAAATCATAGTTAAAAGGTTGAAGTAACCTCAGTTCTGAATTCAAGTCAAGAAATCTCAAGTTCCCACACCAATAAATTCTTAAAATTAATGAGTAAGTGTAAAGATGTGAGCTGTACATTAAAATACTGCATTGCAGCTGTAACTGAACCTCTGCCATTTGCAGTGTTATCACTCTTTAACATTCAGTCAAACAACACATGCGAGCTGCTGCACATGCCAAAGGCTAAAACTCTGTAATCCTTACACCACTACCCCCTCTTTTTTAAGGGTACAAATAGTAAAATCAGGGTAAAGATAACCCGACTTATCCACCATCTATAGATGGTGATCCACCATCTCTCCCTCTCTCTGCCAGTTCTCTATGATAACCCTATTAAAATATTTCCTCTGGCAAATCCCTGAAAAATAAATCCTCTTTTTTTTTTTTTTTTTTTTAGAAAAGGGGGGCAGGAGGGATGGTTTGTCTGTCACATGGAAAAATACAGTTGCCTTGGCAACCCCTTATGGTTTTACACTGCAGCCTGGCATTGCAGAGCGACTGGCTAGGATAAGTTTACTGGGAACATTTTGCGCTGAAGGAGGGTGTCAGCAGTTTGGAAACTGACTTGAAGGAAGTGCGCACTGAAGGGACGTGTCAAATGGATCTGGTGGCTAAGATTGATCCAATGCAAAGACCCACTCCCTCTTCAAACACAGACATTAGTCACACAGGATTTTTAAAAATTGATTTAGATCAGAGAACGAGGGAACGGATACATCGTACAAGGGACACTAAACATTTCCTTCACAGGTGCACTAAATCTGAATAACAGATTTTTATAAAAGATCACAGTGTGGGACTAAATAATCGTGAGCTATATTTATAGTTTTATTAGCCTATATCAGCTTCAAAGAGATTGACAGCTCTCAGTGGCCGTTTCCAACAGATAGGAAAGGAAATTCAGTAAGCTGCTTCCCCCCTGTGGACAGCGGGCACCACAACACAACACAATCATCACACTTACCCAGCAGAGGAAGCAGGTGTCAAGTATCCAAACAGGCTGGTGGCTTCATGTATGAAATTCAAGGAACCTTTCAACTTCTTGCATGGATTTACGGTGAGATTAAAATGCTATAAAGAGAACAGTTATTAAGCCTTAAACCTTCTTTACTTTCTTGCCCACATGAAAAGCAAACAGCTGTCTGATCACAGCTTTTTATGATGCTTTACAGCAGGGGTGTCAGATTAATTTGATATCCTCTTTATTTCCTCTTAAGTGGGCTGAACCAGTAAATACATGGTGTATAAACTATAAACCAGTCACCTCCAACTGAACCTTTATGTTCAGTGCAAAGAAGTTTAACTTTAAAAACTGTCCAGTTCCTTTAAAATTCACATTTTGACCATCCAGTTAAAGTGGCAGTGAACAGATGATCAAATTTAACGTGTCTCGAATGTTCCACGTGATAAAGAACGGCTGATGTAGTAAATCATGGAAACCTGTCAGCACAGCTTTGGCTTACATTCTAAGAAATAAAGGAATTTATTCTAAAAACAGAAACTATCAGTGAATTTACAGCAAATTTTCTCTTTATTATTGTGTAAAACATTGTATTATAGAATTAATTATTGATACTGTTATTCATTTGAAAACTAACAATTAAAAAAACAATTTTCTTTCTTACTTACCTTTGATATATGATGGATCATCAGTTTACTAATAAAGGAGTCAAAGGAGCTTGCAAAGAAAAGCGTCTGGACTTCTTTAAGTTACTTGAAGACGTTTCACCTCTCATCCGAGAAGCTTCTTCAGTTCTAAGGTCAAATGGTGGAGAGTCCCAGATATAAACCTAGTGGGAGTTTCCCCCCACAGAGGGACAAAAGGACCCCCTGATGATCCTCTAATCGCCTGAGCCAAGGTGTGAAACTGGGTGTGGGTCCCAATCAGCCAGAGTTTCGGGTGAGTTCATTGTGAGACCTGGCCCCACCTTATCATGCGAATTCCTGAGGTCAGATGGCCCAGGATTTGAGTGGGCGTTAAGGCGTCTAGGAAGGGAACTCAAAACTGGATTATAGATAGCAGAGATTTGGTGTCGTAAACCACCGCCTCTGTTCAAAGATGGTCGCTCACAGTGGACATAGATGGCTTCTTTCACTCCTCTTTCAAACCATCTGTCCTCTCTGTCCAAAATGTGAACAATGGCATCCTCTACTAATAAAGGACACTTTATTAGTTACACCTTTCTGGTTCTGTCTGATCTATGTTGACATGATAGCGTCACACGGCTGCTGTAGATTTGTCAGCTACACATCCACGATGACACTCAATCTTCATCATCTTCAACTCAATTCATTGCCATTGTTTCAAATTCATTTTGATCATCAAAACACTCCTTCATTGTATTTTAAGATTTTCATGTTCTTTTTTAAAATTGTCCACGTAACCAGAAACATAGCAACAGAAAATAAGTGGTTTTGCCACACATGTCGCTGTTTCTATGTGGTACAGGAACATGTTATAGAAGATGGTCTGTTTCTAAAGGACAGTTTAATAAACCCAAACGAGACAACTGTTACTTTTTACTCATAGAAATGGCTCAGAGTCGTGGTGTAATTCATTTATTTCTCACAGAGTTCATTCATTCTCAGCATTTGCTCTGTAACTTCAAACCCCACTCACACACATTTCACAGAAATAAAAACTTTAAACAGTAATAAATAATTTTGAATGTAACACCTTTCACTAGCATCGATTTGCTGATCCCACTGGTAAGCAGAAACACAATAGAAACGGTGACCACCTGAGCATGAGTGAGAGTGAGAACCATTACTGCACTTACTGACTTCTCCTACAACAAACCTGCTGATATCTGATGTACATCTGTCATCCAGTTAAACCCACCCACAAATTAGTCCAGATCATAGAGGACAAAAGAAACATTGTGCGTCATGCAGGGAAAAGAACCTCTTCAAATAAAAATTAGATGTTTACTTTATACCTCACACTGAATGTCTATACATGTATGGTGCTTGACAAATTCATTAGATGGCCTAAAACCCAATTTTGTTTTAGAAATTTTTAAGAAATTGTTTAAAACTAAAAAATGTTATTTGTAAGGCAAATAACAAACTGAAACTACTAAATAGTACTTATTCACCAATAATAACCAAACAAACAGAAAAACTAATTTGTACAGCCTCCGTTGGCCTCGATAACGGCTTGCATTCTTGTTAGCATTGTTTTTATGTACGTTTCTACAGTCTCCTTTGTTACAAATAGTTTCCAGCTGTTCCCAGAGACTTGCTGTGGATAAAACTTTTGTGCAATCTATCTTCAAATCCACCAAATCCCAAATTTGCTCAATAGGATTCAAGTCTGGACTCTGATTTGTCCAGTCCATCAGTTCCAGTACTCCGGATTCCTTCTCCTTGGTCAAATACTCTCTGCACAGCTATGAAGTATGTTTGGGGTCACTGTGTTGTTGGTATATGAACCCACAACCAATCAGTTTCAGTCTAGAAGGGATTCCATGATCCACCGAGATGTTGTGGTAGATCTTTATGTTCACGATACTGTCAATTTTCACTAATTTGCCCACGCCGTTTCCAGAAATGGAACCCAAACCATAATGGAACCTCCACCATGCTCTACTGTGGGTGCAGTGCAACAAGCATCAAAACCTCCTCCAGATTTTCGGTAATTATTCTGACCAAAGACTTCAAACTCAGACTCATCCGTCCAAAGTACCTTATTCCAGTCATCTACAGTCCAGTGTTTGCGCTCCCTGGGTAATCTGAGACGTTTCTGGATGTTTATGGGCCTCAATAACTGCTTCTTAGCAGCGACTCTCCCCTTTAAGCCCTGTTCATTCAGTCGTCTGCTTATGGTCATTCTGGAGACTTTTTCAGACTCTGCTCTAGAAGCATTTAGCTCTACTTGAAGATCAGCAGTGGTCTTCCTTCTGTCACTGGTACTTAAAATCTTGAGGTGCTGGACATCTGCGTCAGTCAGCTTTTGTTTTCTCCCTCTTCCTTGGCGCATTCTGTAAGTACCGGTCTCTGCAACTGACTCCAAAGCGTACTTGACCACACTGTGAGAACATTTTATGTCTTGTCCTATTTGTCTGAAAGACCATCCGGCATCGTGAAGCACTTTAATGCGAACTCGGTCCTTTTCGGTGAGTTCTCGATCTTTGACAATTTTGAGTCTTCAAACCGAATTCATGTTTTTACACCCAGATTTGAACCGCACACTGGACTTAACGACTCAGACTGAATATTCTGTTAAGTAATGCAAGTAAATAACTGTAATTTGGCACCTTCTATTAAATAAAAATGCTTTGATGTTTTTTCTTTGATGAAACAGAAAAATTGAAGGGCATAAATTTGAAAATTCATGGATAACAATACTTATGTTTTAGCATTAAAATATAATTTTAATTATAGAGCGTGTGCATACTGGTGGATTAACCATTACAGAAACATAAAAAAGGATTTGGGTGATTACTAATACTGTGAATTTAGGTCAGCTATACATGTAAGACATAAAGAAAAACTATAAGCTTTCACAGCAACAATCATTCATGCTACAGTCCTCGATATCAGAGAGAAAAGGCGGGGGAAATATCTTCATGCACCTGACGAGCTTCTCCTGAATCGGTGACTGCTGGGCTCTTTCCCCGCTCCATCTGCTCCATCTATCGCCGCTCACCCTGTCTCATATCTGCAGACATCACCGCTTCCCTTCACCTGCAAAGGCGCCGGGCAGTGTAACTGGCACCGGGCGGCAAAAACGAACAGCCACGTTATTGTGTTGGACTGAAGTGTCTTGAAGTGTCTTCTTTTTTCACATCGCTGTGTGTGGTCAGCCGGTGTTTTCTGATGGCTGCAACGTGACAGTGCACACTATCCATTGTTAAGTGTTAATGCAGCCATTGAAGACTCAGTGGATTTCGATGTGAACCTATAAAGATATGAGAACTCTGTTAGGTAGTGCTAAAAAAAAAAAAAAAAAATGAGTAGTAGGATAAGATTTTTGACCAACTTAGATATTTGGTGATTTTTTTTTTAATAGACTTCCGTAACATTTCCAAAATTTGTCTTGAGTAGTTACTTATATACTTGTTTATGCTCTGCCTGACTCTATTCATATCAGCAGGTTCTTGCTCCAAACACTGTGTTGCTGACAGTGAAGTTGCAGAGTGCCCTCTGGTGGACAAAATATGCAAAGTGTGTTTATCCAATCTCTTCTTAGTTTTTTCATCTTCATTTATTATTTTGATATCTACTTTTGAACTGCAGTTATGTGAAAAATAAAGTTTTCACAGGACTTTATCCCCTTCAGTGAGAAACTAGGTCACCCTTATCGCTTCCACAGGATATAAGTGTGTAAGTAGGAGCTAGGAGCTGACGATCAGCTGCCCTTGATTAACTGATCATCAGCAAGTTTGACCACTGCATGAAAGCACAGCTTAGATTTGCCAAAGACTTCTGGAACAATGTTGTTTGGACAGACGAGACCAAAGTAAAAAAAACAACCACAGGATATTAGCACAAACACCTCACACCTGCTGTCAAGCAAGGTGGTGGAGGGATGATGATTTGGGTGCCTTTAAGTTATTGAGTCGGTTATGAACTCCTCTCTATAAGTCTTCTTGAGTCAAATGTGACAGCTGTAGCTTGGCCAAAATTGGGTCACGCAACAAGACCCAAAAAGGGCAGCAAATTAGAAGCAATATTCATTTTAATCTGGAGACAGATGAAATCTCAAGTCCCTGACCAGGATATCTGTTGCCTGCTTCAGATATATCAGTTACTGGTCAGCCAAGATGTGTGTATCTTGGCAATAATTTAAAATAAATAAAATAAAGAACAAATAAATATTTTTTTTACAGTTTCTCAATGTATCGCTAACAAAAGGCAGTTGTTTTGTTTGCATAATATTAACACATTTGGCAGAGTATAATAATCAACATAATCCATTAAACCCATTAATAAGCTAATAGATCTTCATTGAAAGTTAAAGGCACTAAAAATGGAAGCCAATAAAAAGCTGGTAATAATAAATCGGCACCTCCTTAATTGAGAAAAGTGAGCATTAAAGACAAGATAAAGGGAGAATTTCCCTTGTATTAGGCAGCTTTAGTTTTAAGTACCTGTAATCCTTAAGCTTTAAATGTAGTTAAAATTGATCGTTTATCCGTCCATTAGGGATAAATCTTTTACAACGTGTCGCTCATTCAGGCAAAAACAAAGGCAGTAATGAATCCAACATGAGGGGCCTTTGCAATCAGCAGCTGTCTCTGTGCCGTTTAGAGGGTTGATGACCGATTACAGCGGCTGAATGATTACCTGTAATCTCACATTAAACATCATCGAGGCGACGAGGTAGACATAGGGGAATCTGATTCGCAGCCGCCATGCGAGATCAAAAAATATCAACAAAGTCCTCGTCAAGCCTTTCGAAAATACTCCGTACGTCCGACCAGCAGAGCCCGAAAACCGGAGCACTAAATATGACAGACCCGCCATACAGCCCAGTCCGTCCGCAGGTTTCCAGGGTTAGTTTGTCATCTGGTAAGGCGAAGCGATGGAAAAGGTGTCACACTTCATATTTATATCACTCATCGACACCGAGCCCCATTTTTGTCCTTTTTTTACATCGATTGTGTTGGAAAATCTGCTCCACCCCGATAGCTGTTTACCGGGGACTCATTACGGTGTGACACACGGAAGTAAGAGCCAATAAAGGGCAACTGGAACCCCGAGGACAAACTCTCAGGTATATGGTTCTTCGTTTTTTCAAAAAAAAAAATAAAAAAAATCACAGCTTAAGTACACATAAAGTGTCATAACTTCACATTCATATTTATCCAGACAGTAGGTAAAAAAAAATGCAAGACAACATACAAATGCTGTAGTTGCAATGGTTTGTTTTACATTAATAGATTAATATACACAAAGCTTAAATATATAAGATTAAAATTGATTGCAAGTGTGGAAATGATCTTTTAGGTCTAATTTTTATTTATGTGAAATTAAGTGAAATGGTCGGACAAAATTATTTAGTTTTTAATTATTTGTATTTGTCCAAAGGCAATAAGTATAGTGCTGATGAGGAAGGAAACCTGACTTTGAAAAGAAATGTCCTTCATCTGAAGAATAATAACACACATATTACTAAGTAAAAATTGAAGTAAAACAAGCAAACAAAACTGACAAGTGTTTGTGAGGAACGAGCCAAATAAATAAACAAAAGTGTCACAATCTGAAGCAAGGGTTGGCATTTGTATACTGCCTTTTTTTTCTGTAGTCTAGCACTCTGAGCACTTTCTTGTTGTGGCTCAAAAATGAGAGTTCCACACTAAATTGATCAGGGCCCAGGTTAACAATGTCTGCCTCCATTGATATCGACCAACAGGGTACAAATGTAAATGATCCTACTGCTGACCAAAGACAAAGGAAGAAGACAGACAGGAGGTATTTTAGGAGCCAGTGAGAGAGAAGAAAATGGGGAGGTGAGAGTAGGGAGTGTAAAAGTTCCTGCTCTAATAACAAAACTCTTAGTGAATTACAAACAAAAGCAAAAACAAAGAAGCAATTTATGTTTACTGAGAGATCCGTTGGTCTTGTCTACTACATCCAAATACGATTTTGTCATGATAAACAAAAGTTGGGGTAATCACGACATAAGAATGATCTTTAGGGTATGGACAGATGCCTGGTATGCTTTGTAACACAGAAAAACATGAAGCTGGAGCAGAGAAACCTTTCAAATCCTCTTTTAAAGCTTAGCCTGAAAGACATAATTGAGGGTAAAACTTCCAATTCGCCATAGTCCATAGAAATTACAGGGATCGTGTAGCTGACGTCAGTTCCTCATTTAGTGTCATTCCATAAATAGTCCCTCTACTTTTTTTGTATTATTTGTTTTCACAAACTAAATTAAACAATAAACTTTAAACCTGTTATATTATAATACATTTCATTCAATCCTCTGAAATTCGGCTGCCTCCGGTTGATTTTTAGGACGAAAGTCTGTGTGGGCGTATGGATCAGTGCACCGGATGTGCCATCTACTGGTGGTGTTGTAACTTTTTTTTTTTTTTGTATTTTTTTAACTCAGGGGTGGTGGCCGCTGTTTTGCTTCATAGCTTCCAGATCAGCCTACGAAAGCATGGGAATGTAGGAAGGGAAATTCACGAGTAAACTCGCCGTAAACTGCTCGATAAAGTTAGTGTAAGTTCCCCCTAAGTTGTTTCGCGTACCAGGAGCTCGGTTGTAGCAGCACAGGTCGGCGGAGAAAGACGCTCGTTGGGACTTTTCACCAACGAGCGATCCCGGACAAAGGAAAAGAGACTCGAGCTAACGTTAGCTGGCTCCCGGGCTAACTTAGCATTCCTCTAGCCGCGGCGCAATGCAGGCCATAAAGTGTGTTGTGGTCGGAGACGGGTAAGTTCACCAAACCCAGCCGGGTATTAGTTTATATTAAACACCTGTTTATTTTTTTTTCCTTTTAAAAATGTAATTGTAGCTAAAAGGCTGTCACCCGAGTAGCTGACGTTAAAACCCTTTGCAACAGATTTCCGAGCGGGTAAAGTTAGCTGCTAATATTTTACTACCTGTTAATTTTGCCGACATGGGTACTCGCATTTGACTATTATATTTTTTATCTATTTATTTAGACTGCAGTTTTCATACATTAAAGTTGGTGGTATGAGTAAGTATTGGTAATACAGGCTGGCCAGTTTGCAAGTGGTTGACTAATCTTTCACTCTTAGGTGAGTCAGACATCACAGGGTAGGTCGCAGATCCACAGCTTAAATTAAAGTTTCGCTATTATTACTTAGGAATTTAGCTTTTGTGTGTGTCTGTGTGTCCATCATCTCGCTGCTGTATTCCAGCAAGTCACTGTTAAAGCTACAAACACAGCGCTTTTTCAGCTTCCCAAAATTTAAGGGCTTCCTCAGCAGCAGGGGATTAACACACAAGCTAAGACAGTGACATTAAGATGTGCTAACAATATGTGGGAGGTAAATGCACTCATAACCGCTTGCTCTGGGTGTGGTAGATACTGCAGCAGCAAGACCCATTCAGAGCCCGTGGCTGTGTTGAATCTCTTTATTTTGCTTTGAGTGTAAGGGGAACTGTGCAGTAGACATGAGGGTAGCATGCTGAAGGGAACCAAGAAAGTTTCATATTTGGCAAATGTGCCTCTGCCACTGCTCTCATGTGCTTTATCTTGCAAAAAGAAGAACTTAGAAAATCACACAATTCCGTTTTCCCAGAGTAATACACCAGGGATTTATTTTGTTGTAAGCAGTGCCGTTTACTGATCTTAACACCGTTTGTAGAAATGAAATTGTAACGATTGTTGCTTATGTCAGTATTTGTAAGATCTGAGCCCAGTCACACTTTTTTTTTTTTTTGCCTTCTCTCAATAAATACTAATCCAACATCTTCTCTCCTACAGAGCTGTGGGTAAGACCTGTCTGCTCATTAGCTACACCACCAATGCCTTTCCTGGAGAGTACATCCCCACAGTGTGAGTATCTGAGACTGCAGCGCAGTGAGTATTTATTTATTTATGTGAGAATAACAGTCAGTAATTGGTCTCCACCCTCCTTACACAATCAATGCATGAGCAAGCATGGCATCTTGTTTGTTAAATATAGTCTTGCAGAGGAGGGTACAATCACAGCATTTGACTGTAACTACACCAGGAATACATGTTACAGAAAGTCGAGAAGAATCCCTGCACCTAATCTGATCCTAGACCAGCTGTGGAAAGTGTTGATCTTAATCAACCTTAACTGTGGCACGAACTGGCTCTGCAGGCAGTTGACAAACAGGCTTTTGGTTCAGCCAGATTTGAAAAATGAGCAATTGTTTTTAAGAGAGAGGAGAAGTTGCAAAAGGGCACAATAAATCAAGGGATAGGTTGATCACCGCGTATTTCTTGTCCTTTTTTTTTTTTTTTTTTTTTTTTTTTTTTTTGTATCTTAGTAGTTATATTTCAACAATTTGTATTAAGCCTGAAGGGCTTTGCTCATTTGCACTTCATCACTTCTGTCAGGTTCGACAACTACTCCGCCAATGTTATGGTGGATGGGAAGCCGGTGAACCTGGGTCTTTGGGATACAGCAGGACAAGAAGACTACGACAGACTCCGCCCACTTTCCTACCCACAGACGGTACAACAACCACAACGAAAACATAATAAGACAGTGTTGTGCTACAGTTCATGTATTATCCTCCATGCATAAACCAGAGTCTGATTTCTGAGAATGAGGAAGTTAAAAGGAAAAAAAAAAAAAAGAAAGAAACGCGCACACCTTTGTGAACACAGGATTCCCCTCCACCCCTTCCAGTGTTCTTAACAGGAAGTGATTGTTACAGGCTCTGATTGCTTTGTTTTCCTTGTCTTACCAGGATGTGTTTCTTATCTGCTTTTCGCTTGTGAGTCCTGCCTCGTTTGAAAACGTCCGTGCCAAGGTGAGTAATTGCTGTATGTCAGAACGAGTGAAGGCTGGAAAGGTGTTAGCTTATTTATGTTTCATCCGTCCAGTTGGTGCTCTTGTAGTCTCTAAGTTTGCTTATTTTTTGCCTGTGCTGCACAAGCCACTGTAGATAGAAAATTAATCAGTAAATTTAAATGAAAAAATGAAGGCAAAAATCTGGAAAGTAGAGATGAAATTAAGAGTTTCAGCTCAATAAAACTTTGTTCATTATGAAACCTTTGTCCTTGCATGGCATTATACCCTTCAAGGACATAATTGGTTGTTTTTAACTCATTTAACTCATTTTGAACTGCTGGGGGAAAAAACGACACAATCCCCCATGTCTAGCAGTTATTTCATTTTGACACACTGTGTTAACATGATGGACCCAAAACCACACAACAAACATAAAGTGGAGTAGGAAAAAGTTCGGTTTGTTTTTGTTCTTTTACTGTGAAACCCACAAACAACACATTTCTAAAACTACAAACGTACAAATTTAGCAAACAACAGAGTAACATATCACACACAAAATGCCACACAAATTATTCGTACCGCCCCCAAAAATAGTTCCTGTTCACCACAAGAAGGAGGGGCACATCACAGGCATGACACTTGGAGAGTGTATCACTCCTCCTGTTGTTCAGCTGGAGATGGGGCTGAGTGATATTAGGAAAATCTAATGTCACAATATTTTTTTGGCTATATCACAATACATGATGTATGTCATAATACAGTGGAACCCCGACCTACGAAATGAATTCGTTCCTGAGGGTCTTTCGTAAGTCGAAAATTTTGGTAAGTCGAAGCACCCATCGCGCGTTTTGAGTGAGGCGATGCTGAACGATAGGCTATAGGCTAATTGCTAACTAGAACAACAATACGTTGTTCAAGTGGAACAGCGAAGCCCAAGTACGGAAGCCAAGGGGTTGTCACATGATTCGGCATTGTAGGCATTGTAGACTCAGCCAATCAGAGCCAGCGGATTTCGTTACTCTGGCATTTTGCTGTAACACGGGCAGAAATATTGCCGTTAAGTGCCTCCGTAACTTGAATTTCGTGAAACGGGGTATTCGTAAGTCGGGGTTCCACTGTATAGGGATGGGTATTGATAAGATTTTCACGATTCCGATTCCATTTTTGATTCTGTTTAACGATTCGATTCTTTATCGATTCTCTTTTTTAAAAAAGGAGAACACTAAGTTTGATTAGCTTAGAACTTTGTTTTACATCTTCTCTTTGAACAAGATAGAAATTTAGGAGTAGCATGGCCTTACAAACCCAACAGTGAGATCTTTAAGAGATCCAGCCTACGGCTCTTCAATGGGGTGTCACGGGGTCCCCGGGAAAAAAATTGTAAATGTAAAATAATAAAATAAATATTCTTCTGTAGCAATTACACAAGAATATCCAGTAATGTCCCTGCCTACAATTAAAAACATTCACTTACTGAAAATCGGGGCATCTGTTGTGGCAAATGGGTGCAAGCCTTTTACCACAAACTTAGTTCACTGCTCGGTGACATTCGTCTATCCTGGCCTGAAAGGAGACGCTACCGGTAGACTGCAGCGAGAACTGCCAGCGAGTGCCAGCCAGACTCTGCCTGTCTCTCTCATCATGGTCACCTAAATGCACAGTAATGACAGGTTTTGTAATAAGGCAGATCGAGCTAACATAATATGCACTATTAGTTGATTATTTACCTGCCACATTAACGGGAGAGGACGTGCAAACGTTACCGCTGCTGCTGGGTTGAGATTCACGAGTTCGGAGCGGAATTAAAAACACGACATTCATTTAAGGTTATCGCGTGTTTTGTGAGCAAATGCTTTTGCATATTCGTAGTGTTTCCTCCCTTAAATGAAATATCTACTTTGCAAGTATTGCAAGTTGCCCTGTTGTCATCCGTTCTCGTAAAGTATAACCAAACTTTTGAGCTTTTGAGCCGCTTAGGCGCCGTGTTTCCTGCCAGGTAAATGACGCTCTGCAACGTGGTGACGTCATTCGGGGCAACTGGAATCGATAAGGGAATCGTTTGCAAAAATTTCAAACAATTCCAAGGGATTGAAACAGTGGGAACCGGTTCTCAACAAGAACCGGTTTTCGATACCCATCCCTACCACTGTATGTTTAAATAACCTTCAGAAACAGATTTTATTTTATTTTTTAAACCGTACAATGCCTAAAATTGCACAAGTATGCTCATTCAAATCAACAATTCAATTTTTTGTTTTCTTTTAATGCAACAAATCTGAATGAATTGAAATGTTTTATTTTAACGTTTTGTTTTTTTTTTTTTCTTTTGTAAACATCATTTGCACACAGACATTTTTCATAAATGACAATATTGCGACAGTAAGTCTTTTTGTCATCAACACTCGGCTTTTACAAACAAAAGATCATAGCTACAAAAAAGCAATAGTTGAGAAAGAATAAAACAATTGAAATTAAATAGGTGCTTTTTTGTGCTTGTAACGTATAGAAATTGTAAAATAAAAAATGTAGTCACCTCAAATTACAGAACAAATAGTGACAATGAAAACGACTGAGCAAGTCGCAGGTATCACAGCTGGTTTATTTAACGCTTTCTTTGGTGTGTGGAGAGATGTTGACATGCCGAATTTAAAACATTTTTAGTTTTGCAGTGGATGATTTGGAATAAATTCTTGGTCCTGTTACCTTTCATGGCAATAGTTTTACAGCATGTTTTGCAAATAACTGCATTTTGTTCGACATCTTCCTTGTGAAATCCAAACCCTCGCTCGTCTGAAATTTCTGCTGTCACCATATTTTTCCCTATCTGGTAGTATATGAAGTGCAGTGTGCCTGGTAGAAATGTTTCCTGTTGGAAGAGGGGGAATTAATGATGCATTCACACCATGTGGGAGAATAAAAACTCACACTGAATTACATGCACACAGCTTAATTTTGCCACGGCAATCTATACTCGATGGTTACGATAAAGCAATTTTAACCATTGTATGAAGAAAAACTTTCGATACATCTACCCCTGGTGGAGTTAGCGTTTACATTGCAATCTGCCTTTGGTCGCTTTTTAGCTAGCATCTGTGATATTTAGCAGTTGTTTCTGATGCACAAAACAAGAAAAGAGTGTAGACTACACACTAACTTTCAACTCCAAATGGAAACATTTTACAAACCGCTCAAATTTGCCCACGTCTTAGTGCCATGTGTTGTCTTATATTTTTTTTGTTTTGATTGATGTGATGTATTTTTCTGACCATAGGAAGTGGGGCTCTTTTCTTTGAAAATCCTGTTTTACCATTTCTTCTTGGATCAAATGTGCCGACAGCATTCAGGAAAAACACGCCTTACATTATTTCATTATAAGTTTGCTTTTACTCAGCCTATCAACAGAATTTAAAAACTGCTATATAGTTTCAAGTCCACACTTTGGAAAGGCTCAGTGAGGCTGCATCTTGTTGCTATGTTGCTACACCCCCCAACAAGGGTGTAGCAGTTCTTCAAAATCACAGCTGGGGCACTACCTCATGTTTTTTCCTTTGGATGAGCTGAATAACAAAAAACATTGGAAATTTCTGTTTGTTTGTTTTTTTTAATCTAAGGTCTTTTTTTTTTTTTTTTTTTTTTAAATGATTCATTTCATATTTAGATGTTAATAATCACTGTATGTGGTGATGATTGTGCAGTTTTGTTCAGGTTGGCCCATTCAGTTGAGGAGGAGAAAATGGTTATTTTGCTCCGTTTCCTGTTTACCTTTTACCCAGGTTATCTTTAAATTGTTCAGCATTTACCAGATTAGCCTGCCTTGTTATTGGTTATTGGCATTACCCGCTTTGTGTGCTTCGCAGTAGGGGAAGATGGAACGCGGTGCAATGTTCTCGGTTTCAAAAGTACATCCCTATTATTCATGTGAGACACACAAGGAAAGTTTGCTACAGTTTGTCTACATCAGCTTAAAGTTAACACAGATAAACTAGAATCATTTCCTTTTGTGAGCAAATTAAACTAAATCAGTTTATTTTCTGAGAAGACCTTGATCTGAGCTTGAGCTTACCATTTAGGGTAATGTGCAAGAACTTTGTGAATATGAAGCTTTTTTTTTTTTTTTTTTTTTTTAAATTTTTGAAGTCAGTGCAATGGCAAAGTATGTCAACTAAGCATAGCTGTCAATTAGAGCAGGGCGATATGATCAAAAATATTTATAACGATATAATTTGAAAATTTGCGATAACGATATAACTGATGATATATTTGACACTAGACAAAATACTTTACAACTCCACAACTTTATTAGTGCAAAAAACAAAAATCAATGTATTTTCACTTAAACAAGCAGCTTTTTTAAGTGCATTAAAGTTATATAAAAAAAGTTAACAGTGCAAATTCCTTGCTGACAGTTAAACCAAAATTTCCAGTGGAAATTGGCCGACATATCCTCAGCATATCATGTATAATATCCACAAAACTTAAAAAGAGGTTACACACACACAATACCGTAATATTATGTTGAAGCACAGTACGTATCACTCCGCCAGGCTCCTGCCTACGATAGCCGTAATGCTCCTGCTCCGACAATCCATCAAGCGGTGCGGGTTCGTAGCTTAGCAAAGTCGTACTGAAACATTTGACAGATTTTCGAGCGCCGTGTACAACATAAAATCGTTTCGAGGTTAGTAAACACAACCAGAATTCATACATAAGGCACACGGGATTATAAGGGGCACTGTCGATTTTCAGAAAAATCAAAGGATTGAAAGTCAACGATCTTTGTGCTCCTTGCTGTTCTAAAAATAGTTAACGGACCAATAACATGGAGGCTGGACTACAGATACATTTGCTCAACATTGTGGATATTTTTACACAAACGAGCTGAAGCAGTGTGACAAACCTCACTATATATGCCATGAGTCATATGATTACTTTAGTGCAAAGGGAATGATAAACCACAGGAAATTACTATCGGACTCTGCAGTTCCCCTCAGCTTCACACAGCAACATTGTGTTGCTTTTCTTGCCCACAGCTTTACTGTCTTGGTTCACTTTCACTTCTCTTACAGTATATGGTAAATGTGGATGCTGTGGGTAGTTGTAAACCCACTTTACACTGCCCACTCCACACTAAACAACATAGACACACCGGTAGCAACAAGCTGATGAAAATATGAGTATTTATGAGCTGAAGAGACAGTTTTTCAGGAGTTGGTGAAAAAAGAAAATGATACACTTAAATTAAAGAATTGGAAATAACCATAAGTCCACATAATGAATGTACTGCTGGTGATTTTACAACCTATTTATCTCTAGGCTTGTCATGGGATTAGGCCTTACTCTAAACACATTTATCAACTTGTCACCCGTTTTGCCATCTTAAGTTCACACCAGGTCCACACTAGCCGGTTTCCATTGGGAAGGGGTCTAAGCGACCAACACATTTGCTTTAATCCAAAGTCATTTTAGCTTAGCAATGCTAACATACTGCTTTGTCCAGAGTTTTCAGAGTGGACGGGAGCGAAGTAAACGGCTTAGAAAGCAAACATTAAGCCTCCTTTGTGCTGATAAGAAGCAAGCCCTGGCTGTTTCACACTTCCTCTTGGTGACACACAGCTTGACAGTTGTGTTAATTCTGCCTTCCCCCTTAAATTGCACCTTTGTTTTTTGTGGTAATATGTATTTGTTTATTCAAGCTGTCATAAAGTCACTCTGAGTATTCTGTCATTATCTGTAGAGTGGGCTGAGTTTAACGTCCGGACACAGGCGCAGTGACAGGGCTTAAAGTTCACTATTTAAACTCACATCATCTACAGACAGTTGGGAATCACCACTTAGGCCAACGTATTTGCCTTTTAAGTGTGGGAGGAAACCCTCGTAGGCATGATGAGACCATGCAGATGCCACACAGAAAGGCCCTATATGAGTTTGGATGAGCAGAAAAAAACTTTCACTTGATTAAAAATGGTAATAAGTCAGAGCTCTGATAACATAAAGTGTTAAAGTTGACACTGACTGATCTGAAAATTTACACCACTAACTTGTAACTCCTGTGTCTGTGCAGTGGTATCCTGAGGTGAGACACCATTGTCCCAACACTCCAATAATCCTCGTGGGCACCAAACTGGATCTGAGAGATGACAAGGATACCATGGAGAAGCTGAAGGAGAAGAAACTCTCTCCCATTACCTATCCCCAAGGACTGGCCATGGCCAAAGAGATTGGTAATGGCTTCAGCTGTCACTGATCCTTTTCTTGTAAATGGTCATCAAAGACAGATTCAAATAATAAACCAATGCCTTTCTGTTTCCTGTCTTCAGGCTCTGTAAAGTACCTGGAGTGCTCAGCCCTGACTCAGCGTGGCCTTAAAACTGTGTTCGATGAGGCCATCCGGGCCGTCCTGTGCCCTCCACCTGTCAAAAAGAAGGGGAAGAAGTGCTCTCTCCTCTAAGACTTCCTTCACTGGAACAGTTACAGGGGAGCACGACCGCTAGTGGTGAGGGTGGCTAACGACACAGGAGAAACACACCAGTATACACACACACACAGACACACAAAAACAATGTATTTCAGATTCTGTCCTTCTATATGTGTAGCTGCAACAGTTATACCAACCGTTTCCATGAAAACTCCAACATAGGGTCAGGTTTAGGGTAAAAGAGTGGACTATTTTAGACCCTAGTTGTTTCCTAACAATGTATACTGTATAGACGAGACTGAATTTCTTGAGGCCTTCTAAAATGGATTGGATGTTTTGTAGAACAGACCGTGGAATGTCTTCAACTTTTTCTTCCACTGGTTGTCCAGTTTTTTGGTTTGTTTTTTGTTTACAGTCTTGGTAGTTTGTTTGAAGTGGAAGAAATTTTGCCAAATACACTCTGCACACATGCTGTATTTTAGCCGAAAAGAAATCCTTTGTTCTGTCGTCTCAAACCTTTAAAACACAGCTGACAGTCTGCTGCTGTTTCCCTGCTGTTCATATCAACCATTTAAAAGTCAAAAACTTCACTTTCTCTTTATGAAGGCAGTCGTCACTCCTTGCTATCAACAAACACCTTGAAGTAACAATCTGTGAAATTTAATTGCCTCCATTTTTTTATGTACCATAACCTTTTTGCCAGTAATTAAATTTTGGCCCTAACATAATTCATGTTAATTCATTCTTATGGGTCGAATGAAGCCTGAAGCACAGAGAGAAAATTGAGACTGGGGAAAAAGGTCTGCTGACACCAACAGTGCTACGAATCCCTGAAAAATCTCCAGTATTTTATGCATTTGGCTCCAATTGGACCCGTTGTGTTTGTGGTATTTTTTTTTTCTTTCCTCTTTGCAATATTCCCCCTAGAAGTGTCTCGACTGTATGGCTGCCCAGGAGTGCGAAGCTGAAAACTTGATTTTTGTATTTGGAAGAGAAATATTCAGGTGTTTTGGTGATGGGGAACAAGAGAGCCTTTAATGCTCTGTGGGCATTTATCCGAAACCTTTTTGTGGAGCACATTTGATTTATATGTTATTATTTTTATTTTTAGCATCACTACTGGCTAAGCAATGTCACTAAAAGAGCATTTATGCCTGCTAATAACAGTAACAAAGCTACTGTCGGTTATGGTGTAGTATACAGTGTACTCATCTTTTTGTTATAATCATGTGATTTGACTATTTTGTATCTTTCTTCACAGAAGTTAGACTCACTCACTGTATTGTTAAACTAACACTATGAATATCTTTTGTTTATTACCTCTGCAGTTAATGCTACTTTAATCTCCCCACAATCCTAGCTTTTTGTAATTAATGCTGATAGCATGTACATGTATCATATACTGAAAACTAAGATTAGAATTTGCTACAGTTATATTTTTTGCCTATTTACAAAATGTATTTGAACTACTAGATCAGGGGTTAAGTACATGTTGCTCATCGGTATTGTATTCAGACTCCAAGCTGTGCTTTAATTCAAGCCAATGTTGTGACTCTTTAGTTTTATGGACAAAAGCTATTGTCACTTTTTGAAAAAGCCAATAAATTCCTGTAAAACAGACTCTGCTCTGCTTGTTTTCCTTTGATCCGAAACAAAAGGGATCCAAGTGCAGTTTACTCAATGGAAGATTATTGCCATACTCAACTGGCAAAATACTTCAATTAAAACAGTCCAACAGTCCAGCATGTTTAATGTTATATTAAAAAAAAAAAGTTCTTTAGAGTTTCTATTGATCTTTAAATATTTGCCTTTGGATATTTGCTTATTTTCACTCCAGTCCTTTCACCAGACCATTTTCACAGGACATTTTAGTAGACACTGGGATACTTGAGATTTTTAAATCGCAATTAATATGTTGATGTGGTGTCTTTTAATGGGTTAAATCACATTTAATGCCAGGCCAGGACACTTTGTTGACTGCCTGTCTAGAAATTACAATAGTCGCAAACAGAGTCACCATTCGTGAAGGTTTGAATGTATTAGATTGCTTTAGTTTTAGGTCGTTGTACGTATTAAGCTGTTAATTCCTTTAAACTGAGTTAAAATTCATCTTGTTTCTAACAGATAACAACAAATCTTTTACTATAAATAAATATGAATGCGAGTAAATAAAGAAATAACTAATTAATGTTGTAGTTTGTTGTATTTTAGATCTTTCATTTGAAAAAGTTTCCCATTGGGAAAGTTTAGTTTTTAATTATTTGTTTATTAAATGATAAAAGATAAAAATAAAAAAAAATACATAAAGATGTAAATGTAGAGTACAGATGAGGAGCAAAGCCAGAAAACCCTATTAATAGACCTGTATCAAAAGAATAATGACCAAAAATTACTTGCAAGGGATGCATGAGAAGGAAACTCTGACTAAACATAGAGTAAACAAATACAAGACACAAACATCAGGTCATAATGTAAGAAATTAGCTACTTTGAACATTTATAAAACCTTCACAGTCATACCGATTAAATTCAACAAAAACTGATGTAAGTACTTTGCTTGGATGAGCCTGAATCTTTTGATTATTTGACAAAAATGCCACCTATTAAGTTTATTATGTTGCGTGTGTAAAAACTCACATGGATTCAAACCGATTAAACCACAATATTGTTTTGCTGCATCAATAAACGTATTCGAATTTTAGAGTAAATTACCAAGAAAAAGCCTGAGAGATCTTTCAAATCTTATTTTAACGGACAACCTGAAAGTCGGAGTTTAGGGGAAAATTCTCTGAAGCGAAAGTCCAAACAAATTAATAGGAATGCACAAATTACGTCATTTCCTCATTCAGTGTGTTATTTCTTTTAAAGGACCAAGATAAACATGTATTACATTATAATACATTGTTTCAGCTGCATATATGGTTTGTTTTTAGGATGTTTCACATGCCCAGAGTTTGTCTGGGCGTCTGGCTCCAGGGCACCGGATGCACCAACTGCTGGTGGTGCAGGCTAACTTCATTTTTATTTTTTTATTTTCCCTTAGGAGTGGTGACAGCTGTTTTGCTTCATAGCTTCCAGAACAACCCACAAAGGCGTGGGAATGTAGGGAGGGATCTTCTGAATAACATCAAGTGATCCAGTTAAAGTTAAGAAATTATCGTCGGAATTTTAATCTGGAATTCTCCTTCAAGTCAGACTCCCCACTCGGAAAGTCAGAAAAGCAAAAAATTTGAACTGGTTTGGAGGGTTGGGTTGACAGAGGGAGATACAGAAGAGGTGCAGAGCGACGGCGACCCCTAAAGGGAAAGAAGAAAAAGAACGTCGGACACTTCCCATCAATCCCGGCTTCAGAATCCACACCAGTATTTTTTAAGTGTTTTTGTTTTGTTCTTTTGTCGTCTAAGAAGTTGCCGTGAAGTTCGCGGTAAATACGAGTGCCGATTGATCCAGATACTCTGAGAAAGAACAGCACGAAGTCTTTATCATGCAACTTTTAAATTGTTTTTTCATTTTATTTGTGGAAGTAACAGGTTCTGTTACATAAATACAATAAATTATACATACGCAATAAATAAATAAATACGCAATAAATTATAAAGCGATTTTAATGCTTTTTTTTTTTTTTTTAAACTACTCCTATTTTTTCAGCCATGCGTTTGGAAATTATTTTATCTTTTTCTTTCTATGCTCTATTTTGAATTAAAAAGTGTTTTTAAAAGCCTGCGGGTAATTGCATTCTTTTTAATTGCGTTTCAGAGCTTCTCATAGTTTTTGGAATTGGGGTTGTATTTGACGATATTGATAAAAACCCAATCAAAACAATAATTCCTGCAGTTCCTTACATTGTGACACAAAGCTTTTACTGGATTCCCATGAAAGCTGACACTAACTGTAACCAGCACAGGTAACAATATTCTCATACCGTATAGTTTTTCATTTAATCAACATTTTTATTTAAAGTAATTTAAAATGAAAATCATGGAGATTCTGGGAAAAAGTAAAAAATCCAGTGAGGACGTCATGAGAACTAAAAAAACAAACTGCATTATTATTATTATATAATTATTATGAATGTGGAAAGGTAATTTTTTCCAGAATTGGTCCAGTGCATTATTATTGTTATTATTATTATTATTATTGTAAGTATCTGCTGAAATTATTATTTTTTAAAGAAAACTACTGTAATTACAGTTTACAAATTGTAGTATTACACATATTACTATGTAATTTGAGTGGACGTTTCCTGCTTTTAGTTATTTATTTTATCAAGCCATATACAGTTCTATGAGACGCCATAAACCACAGGTAGAGTCAACTGGAATAGTGGATTTGTTCAATCATCTCTAAAAGTACTAAATTTGAGACTATTACATATGATAATGTAATATGAGTGAACTTTGCTTTTATTTTTTCATTTTTTCTAAAACTGTACAGATATGAGGTAAGACTCACCACGTATAGAGTCATGGTAAACCAATGACTGTACAGTACTCTAGAGTAATTGGGGTAAACCTGAATAGCAGTCCAGTGAAACTAATACATCATCAGAACTATTCAATTCAATTCCATATATATAGATCCAATCCACAACAACTGTTGTCTCAACGTGTAAGACCCTAGAATATAAATTACAAGTGTTTGATTACAATTATTGATCATGGAAAATTATATAACATTATAACATTACAATGTTTCTAAATGTACAATATTATGGAAGCAATACGATAATACTGTATACAAATTGATTAGATGGAGTATTTACGGACTTTTATTTTTGTCTTGTTTTATTTTAGTTATATGCTATGACACTAACTGTGAGCTGGGAGACGTGAATGAAAATTTACTGAAATATTTCTTCAATGTCGCAATGTTAAATATCCTGTTAAAACTGCTTTATAATTTGTCATGTATGTCTAATACCTTATTATAATAACTTGTATTACTTATTAACCACAATGTAAAGGTTTATTTTTGCAAATAAAATGAAAACTGATTCAAAGCTACAGGATAAAGACGTCTTTCATTGGGTTTCTGGATTTCTGGACGGCACCAGTACCGTAATATTAAGAATAGAGGAGCCGGAAAATTGAAGGTGCGGCTGGCTTGACCTCGACTTGATGAGTGCTCATCTCCAGCTCCGACCATCCGGTTAAAAGGAAAGCAGCATGATGAGCATCGATCTGGGATTAGCTGGCTCTCGGGCTAGCTGCGGCGCAATGCAGACCGTTAAATGCGTTGTTGTCGGAGACGGGTACGTTTATTTAATCGGTATTAGTTCATGTTTTAAACCTGATTTTTACCTTTAAATATAACATTAGCTAAAGGTTTGGTGTTTTCATGATATCGTCATTTCAAACTTGATAGTGGGGGGGATAGGCAACAATTTTCGATGCCATATTTTACATTTTTACATTTTTTATTTATTTATTTATTTTTAATTTATTTTGGAACAAAAAAAATCATAAATATGCTAAACAATTTCTGATCCTCGGCGGGGATATAAAGATACACTATTTTTATTTTCAGCATCCCAGCCTCTGATTTTTAGCACTGCATCTCCAAACAGTGTGCTCAAATGTTAAATCCACAAACTGACTTTCACTTTCAAAAGTGCTTCACTCAGTGCTGAAAGGGAAAGCGATAGATGACAGTGCTGGGAACACCTGATCCCGTTCCACCTCAGCTTTCATGAAGCCACTATGCAGCGCTGTTTCAGAGGAAAAACTACAGTTTAACTTAATAAAGGAGGAGAAGCATCAGCAGAAAAATAATCAAAGCAGGAAGTTTTCTTAAGAATATAGAGGAATATTTATTTATTAGTTTTTAAATCGACAGCATTTTATGCTGTTGTGGTTTTTACATTATTTTCTAGGTTGTCTCATGTAGTAACACTTTGTAGACACAAACACAGCAACGTGTAGTACTATGTCTGATGGATTCCTTTGTTCTGGTGATGGTGTTTTCAGAATGGAAAATTCTATTATGACACATTGTATGTTAGATTAAGATATTTTTAAATGTACAATATTATGTAGAATACTATGGAAGCAATTTCGCACTACTTTTTGCTGGTATATCACATAAAATCCCTTTCATTTTGTCATTGTAACGTGGCAAATTGTGGAAAAGTTCAGGGTGTACAAATACTGTTTCAAGGTATTGTACATTCCAAATGATTAGATCGATCAGGGATTTGGAAAAGTAGCACAACTGGTACTGACCTGACCCCAGTCACGCAAAAGGTGCAGTCTCCTCAGTTCATACCTACAATTGTTTTTTTTTTCCTTTCCCCAATAAATGTTAATCCAGCCTCTTCTCCCTTACAGAGGAGTGGGTAAGACCTGTCTGCTCACCAGCTACACCACCAATGCCTTTCCGGGAGAGGAAATCCCTTCGGTGTGAGTATCCAAATGTGCAGTGCAGTGAACATTTATTTATTTATGCAAGACTAGCAGTCAGTAATCAGTCTCCATCTTCTTCACTTCATGATCAAGCTGGGATCATGTTGCAGAATCATGTAATGTGAAAGCTTGGCTTGTGGAAGAGGCTACAATCACAGCAGTTCACTCTAACTATCCATCCATCCATCCATCCATCCATCCACTTCTGTTTATCCTTATTAGGGCTGGAGCCAATCCCAGCTGTCATAGGTCAAGAGGTGGGGTACATCCTGGACAGGTCGAGAGTGTAACTAGCCAAGAAAAATATGTGTTACAGAAAGTTATGAGGAAACTCCACCTAATCTGATTCTGTTTCAGCTGTGGAAAGTGCTGATCCTCATTACTGTAACTGTGGGATGATACACAGGCTTTTGGTTCAGTTAGATTTAAAAAATGACTGAATATTTCTTTAGAGAGAGCACAATAAATAAGAGGAAAGGTTGATTTCCATTTAGGTTCTGTCTCTTTTGTTTTTTTGTTTTTTAAATTTTAGTAGAGGTAATGTTTTAACAGTTTATATTAAACTAAGTTTAGCTCATTCACACTTCATCACTTCTGTCAGGTTCGACCACTACTCTTCCAATGTTATGGTGGATGGGAACCCAGTGACCCTGGCTCTCTGGGATACAGCAGGACAAGCAGACTATGACAAACTTCGCCCACTTTCTTACTCACAGACGGTACTAAAAAAAGATCACATACAAAAAAAGATCACAATGCTGTGTTAAAGTTCACTTACAGTACTTGAGCCTTGCCTCATTTCTTTAGAGAAATGTTTCTTTTTTTTGGTTTGGCTATATCTTAAGCCATTTAACACTGACGCGTGAATCATTCAGGAATAAAAAAAGGCACCTAACTCAAGGGATGATCCATCGGCCATTCACCAAAGCGTCATCAGAAATTACCTCAGTTAAAGGGCGGTTGTCAAGAAACCTTTCCTGACAGAACATTATTAAAGCAGTGTGGGATCCCCTTGATGGGGAATATAAGAAAAGACAGCCAGTATCCAAAGACGTATGCTGTACAGTCATTCCACTTTGGAAAATAACAGTTCCAAGAAATACTAAAAGCCCCAAATTACCATGACAGTCATGTTCATAATCAGAGTATGTAAACTCCACAAGTGTATGCATGCACATTTAAATAAATTGCTGCACCAATTTTGTTGCAAAATACAAAGAGATTAGGTTCTGACTGCTTTGTTTCTTTGTCTTACCAGGACATTTTTCTTATCTGCTTTTCGCTTGTGTGTTGTACCTCGTATGAAAACGTCCGTCATAAGGTGAGTAGTGGCTGTATTATGGAAAGACTTTTTGATGGGGTTAGCTTGTTTAGATTTTACTAGTCCAGCTCTCAGTGTCAGTACCATGATGTTTACTCATTTTATGCCTGTTCTGTAGATGGAAACCTGATCAATAATAGAAAAATACAGTTATATTGCCTGAAGGATCCTGACATGTTAAAGAGTGGAAATTTTGGAAATGTCTCATAATGGGTGAAGTGTCTGCAGATATGAACACTGTACCTGTCTGTTGTAGTGAAGAGAGCTGAGCATGAAAGCAAAGCTGCTGATTTACTATTCTGTGTCCCTGCCTTCACCTATCGTCACAAGCTTGCGTAGTGACTGAAAGAATGAGATTGCAGATTTTAGCAGCAGAAATGAGCTTTCTTTGAAGGCTAGCCTCACCCTTAGAGATAGTGTGCAGAGTTTAGTCGTTTGGGAGTGACTCAGAGTAAAGCTGCCACTCCTCTACATCAAAAGGAGTCAACTGAGGTAGTTAAGGCAATCTGACTAAGATGCCTCCAGGGTGCCTTGTGGACAAAGTCTTCCAGGGATGTACTGCCTTGGAGTAGATCCAGGACACACTGAAGAGATTGCATTTCTTGGCTGGCTTGGAAATGCCTAGGTGTTCCCCACAGATAAGCCTGAGGAGGTGGTTTTGGGGTGGGAGGTCTGGACAAGTGACAGAAAATATATGGAAGGAACTTTATCATACTTGGAGGCAACCATTCAAATCCACACCAAGAGTCTAATTAGAATCACCAGTGTCTTTGAATGGTGGGGGGAAAGCCTCATAAGCACAAGGAGAACATGCAGAAAGGTCCAAAATAATAAATTCATCCAAAAACAAGACAGTAGACTGGCATTGCAAACAGTAATCACTTGAAGCGATTATAAAATAATGGGCTTAAGATAACAGACAGTTTTGAAAAAGGACACCCCTGTGTCTGTGCAGTGGCACCCAGAGGTGAGAAATCATTGTCCCACCACTCCCATAATCCTCGTGGGCACTAAACTGGATCTGAGGGCTGAGAAGGAAACCCTGGAGGTGCTAAAGGGAAAGAAACTCTCCCCAATTTCCTATCTTCAAGGACTGGCCATGGCCAAAGAGATTGGTAATGATTCAGTTATCTCTGATAATTTAACGATTAAATGTAATTAATGGAAGATGACAGATTCCAATAATAAACTTGTGGGTTTCCATTTCCTGTCTTCAGGTTCTGTCAAGTACCTGGAGTGTTCAGCCCTGACTCAGCGTGGTCTTAAAACTTTGTTCGATGAGGCCATCCGGGCCGTCCTGTGCCCTCCACCTGTCAAAAAGAAGGGGAAGAGATGCTCTCTCCTCTAAGACTTCCTTCACTGGAACAGTTACAGGGGAACATGACTGCTAGTGTTGAGGGAGAAACACACCAGTATACACACACAAAACCTCAGTTATACCAACGCAGGGTCAAGTTTACGAGAAGAGGTTGGACTATTTTAGACCCTAATTCTGTCCTAACAATACTGTATAGAGGAGACCATGAATTTCTTGAGGCCTTCTAATATGTATTGGATGTTTTGTAAGACACACCACAGACTGCCTTCAGCTTTTTTCCCCCCCACTGTTTGTGTGTGTGTGCTTACAGTCAGTTGCTTTGTTTGTTTTAAGTGGAAGTAGGGCAGGGTTACAAAATGATAAATATAATTATTGCAAAATAACTTTTCCTCATCCCCAACAGACATTCAACAGATATTTTGTCTATTTAAAGTCTAACAAAGCATCTATATGTGAGCCTCACTGCCCATTTCACTGAGAATACTGCACTTCTTGAGCCTGTCTTTTTATTTTTTAACATGTATTTATTCGTTTATTTATTGCCTTAAAAGACAAGCAAACCAAAGCTGGGTGAATGTCAGTCTTATATACTTTTATGTAATTTTCCAGATTTGTACTGAGGATATATACAGAGTGGGGTTTTGTCTATTCAGTTGTTAGATTGTTTCCCAACAATTTAAAATGGTTTATATACAAATATATAAAGTATATGATACAATGTAGTGTGTTGAGATTTTATTTAATAAAGGTACATACTTTTTTAAGTTGGAACTGACCAAAGAATCGTTTGTATTCTTCTGAAAAAACGTGAAAGTTTTGACTACGTGTGTGTGTGTGTGTGTATCTCAAGCTTTTACAAGTAAAAAACTTCAAAACCTTTGCTCTGTCATCTCAAAGGTTTAAAACACAGCTGACTGTCTGCTGCTGTTTCCTGCTGTTCATTCAGCTCCACCATATTTAGCACCTAACAAACTTCAGTTTCTCTTTATGAAGGCAGTTGTGTCACCTTGCTGTCAACAAAAAGCTTGAAGTAACCATTTGTGAAGTTTTGTTGCCTCCACTTTTCATGTGCCATAACCTGTTTACAAGTTAGACTCACTCACTTTGCTCATCTGACACCAGGAATATCCTTTTTCAATTACCTCACTTTAAAAAAAAAAAAGCCAATAAAATCTTGTATGAGCATATGACTTTAAGTGTGGAGTTAATCTTTTAGGTGCACTTTTCCTTCATGTTCTTCATTACATAAAGTTAAAATTAAAAATAACTACATCACGGTTGAGAACGAAAGCCCGAAAGGTTCATTAAGAGACTTGACTTATCGGAGGAATAAGGAATAATAACACTGTTACACAGTTGAAACAAAAACAGTACAAGCGCGGCAAATTTTTTAAACCTCAGAAGCGGTTGCTGCTGCTACTTCCGGAGCAGCCCATGAAAATATGGGAATATATCCAAGAAATTTATGAGTAAACTCGCTTTAAAAGTTATGACGTTATCTGGAACTCCTCCAAATGGGAATTTCAACTGGAATTCTCCTTAAATTCGGATTTTCCACTTGGAAAGTCCGAGAAGTCAAAGGATGCTGAATATGGAGCTGTCTGGCAGGAGGAAAAGAGGAAGACCACAGAGAAGATCCGTAGATGTAGCGATGCAGGACATGCAGACGGTTGGGGTGACAGGAGAGGATGCAAGGTGTAGGGGCAGATGGAGACCTTTAAAGGAAACAGCCGAAAGAAGAAAGTGGGAGAAGACCCACCAACCCCGACTTGTGACTCGAGGTGACAACAGTGCGTGCAAACAGTATATAACAAAACTGTAATACTTGAAGTCTCTAGTACCACCTGATGTGTACTTATGATCGAGCGGGCTCTATCCAGGAATATGTTACAACAGCAACAACAACGAAAAACATGCTTTGCTTTGTTGTTGCTTCTGATAGGCGGAGGCTTCCACCTCGCCATGGTGCAAAAAAAAACCTGTTTTCCGAGCACTGGAACGCGGATGACATTCCCAGCGCAGCACCAGCATCCAACTTTAAAGGTTAAAGCAAGGCAGCATGATGAGAATGAGCTGTTGTTGGCTGGCTCCCGGGCTAACCGCATTTCTCCAGCTGCTACAGCACAATGCAATCCATTAAGTGTGTTGTCATTGGAGACGGGTGAGTTCATTTAATATAAGTAGTTAATATTGATATTTTACAGGTGGTTAGCGATGCTGCAATTTCAAACTCGATGCTGATACTTTATACCATGTTGATACTAGGTGGGGGGGGGGGGGGGGGGAATGAATAGGTTTTACTATTATTATTATTTGTTTGTTTTGTTTTGTTTTGTTTAACAAACAAATATCTGTACTTTCTACTCCGCGTATTTTCAGAACAGGCTCCTTATTTTTGGTTTGAGCCTAAACAGTGACACATTAAAGGCAATTAATCACAACGGGATGTCGCATAAAGTGAGATGAATATAAGGCAAAACCGTGTGGTGAAGTCAGAGGTTTAAAGTTTTTTGGTTTTTGATGTACATTAGTTACTTCAGCATCTAACTAGCCCTACAGAAGACGAGAGAGCATAAAGGGAGTAATATTTTTTTAATTAGCAGATCATTTCAAATGCAACGTTTCAATCAGCCCAGCAAACATCAGCAAACACACAAACTTTTTATGTGCAGTTTGTCTTAAAGTGTGTTGCTAGTTAAATGTCCGGCTGTTGTATCTCACAGGGAGAAAAGAAAGAGCTAACTTCACTCGGAGAAAGATTAGAAAGACATACATCGATAATATCGATACCTGCTCTGTTATTGGTATTGGACTGATACTAGCGCAATAGTATCAATACTTTTCTTTCCCCTAAGTTCAGTGTGGAACCCACTGAATTGTGGTTAATTATTTGTTTTATTTTATTTTTTTATTTAACTAATTATTGTGGAAATAATTAGTTAACACATAATCTTAACTAACTACTTGATCATTGATCAGTGGCCGTTCACAGAGTGTTTATAAGCTTGGGGAAAACTTATAAAAGACTGAAGAAGTCACTTGGATGAGTGTCGAAACGTTTCTCCCGCTGAAAACGCTACATCCAGATGATCAGTAACAACTTTTGGTGAGTTTTTTGCCTTCTTTCAATAAATGCTAATCCAGCCTCTTCTTCATTCCAGAGCAGTGGGTAAGACCTGTCTGCTCATCAGCTACACCACCAATGCCTTTCCCGGAGAGGAAATTCCCTCTGTGTAAGTCAGTAATTGGTTTTTCATCCTGCTGCACAATCCTTACACAATCATGCTTGGCATCGCTTGACATCGTGTGAATTTTTTATATTAAAATTAGCCTTGCTTTGAGCCTTGAATCATAGGAGTGGAATAATGATACAATAAATCAATCAATTTGCCTTGTTCTCCTGTTTTTTATTTTAGTAGAGGTAATGTTTTACCAGTTTATATTAAGCCTGAAGGTTTAGCTTCTACGCACTTCATTTTCTATCAGGTTCGACAACTACTCCACCAATGTTATGGTGGATGGGAAGTCAGTGAACCTGGGCCTGTGGGATACAGCAGGACAAGAAGACTACGACAGACTCCGCCCCCTTTCCTACCCAGAGACGGTACAACAACCACAACAAAAACATGATTACGTTCTGATTGTCAGCAATCAGTCAATGTTGTCAATGTTGTGCTATAGTTCACTTACATTATTGTGCAAAATAATGTCATTTCCTTATATCTCACTTCTAAGTCTTCTTGAGCAATAGTTCTACAGTGTTTATTTACTTAATTAACCCATTTAAGAATCATGTATAAAAACGAACTTAAGCTGAGGGATGAACCACTGTTGTGTCGTCAGATAACAGACAACGTGGCAAAGAACCGATTTTAAATTGTGTTTTCCAGCACTTTGTTACTATAAACCTGTTGCAAAAACATTATTTATTCCCATTTCTTTCGTTGAATTGACTAAAAATCTCAAACATAACAATTTAACAGACATAAAAAGAGTATTTTTGCACAAACAAGGTGATTTCCAAAGAGCTATTAGCTAAAGATTTGGCACAAAACTCAAAAACCCTTCTGAACAGGAAGTGGTTGTTACAGGCAGTGATTACTTTGGTATTTCTGTCTTACCAGAATGTGTTTCTCATCTGCTTTTCACTCGTGATGCCTGCCTCGTATGAAAACGTCCGTCATAAGGTGAGTAGTCGACATCATGTTGTTCATTCATTTCATGCCTGTGCTGCCAAACAGGCACAAGCAGCTGTAGATGGAAAACTAATCAATAAGCTCATTGGAAAAATGCAGCTACAGCTCCTGAAAGATCCTAATATGATGGAAAGTAAAGTTGTAACTAACAGGACGTTGTATAGGTAATTATAGTACAGATTCCAACTTGTCATAAAATGAAAGGAACACAGGAAAGTGGAGACAGCTGACAAATGTTTATCATTTATGCTTAAGAATTTGTCATCAAATTCTTACCCAGTGTGTGAGGGTGTGTTGGGAGATCTGGTAGAGGACCTGGTCTACATTATCTTCAGCTGTCACCTCCAGTAGAACTTCAACAGCAGAGGGAAGGCAGAGAAAACTGAGTCTGAATGGACCATTTTCTGTATTTTCATTGTTTATGTCGATGCACTGAGCTGCTGCTGCTGGTGCTGCAAGGTGGTTGGTGCCTGTCCAATTGCAGATTTTGTCTCTACTTTTTGCAGATTATGTGGTTCTGGTGGCTCCATCAGGTGATGGCCTTCCGCTTGCATTGGAGTGCCTCACAGCTGAGTGTGAAGTGACAGGAATGAAAAATAGTTTCTCAGACAGAAAAAGGTTGTGTGGCCATTCCGGGTCAAGGATGAGTTGTTTCCCCAGGTGGAGGAAAATGACAGATGGAGGGGCTTCATCTGTATGGATATATTGTGTGGATGTTGTACTGGTCCGCTGTGTTGAAGAGATCCCCTCAGCATCACAGCAACATCGTTGCTGTTGTTTTTCTTGCACACAACTTTACTTTCTCAGTTCATTTTGCAGACATAAGTTGGCAGCAACAAGCTCATGAATATAACAGAGTATTTATGAGCTACAGAGACTGAAAGTTTCTCAGTAGTTAGCGGGAAAAGAAAATACTAGACTTAAACGGGAATAACATGAGTCCAAATAAGATGAAAAAGAGGGGATTGAGGTCTACAAATCTACTGCTGGTGATTTCACAGCCTATTTATCGCCATACTTATCATACCTTCTTAGACAACATATTATTTAGCCTGATATTAGACACATTTGTCAGTGTGTCACACTTGTTTCCCACTTAAGTTTAACACCATGTGCGGTATAACCACTTTTTATTGGAAAGGGTGTAAGAGACCAACACCAAACAAGACCAAGTTTTGTTTGTTTTCTATAAATTTTGAACTTGAAGATGTCAAACTTTGCCTATTCTTTGAATTATTGTAGCTTAGTAATGAACCAAATAGATAAATATTCACCCCCCAAAAAATAGGACCTCCACTAGGTTTACAAGAAACGATCAATTAGTCACAATCCAAACAGCCTGTCACCACAGGCTAAAGACAGAAAAGTCACTCATATCACCAAGTGGGCAAATGTCACTGGCTGATGGCACAAGTCACACCCCTACTCTAGGTGTGTTTGGCTGCGCAGAGGTTTCCCCCTTATAGCCACGAGTTTTACTGGATCAGGATTTGGGGCAAAATAGTGCATTGTTTATTTGCAGTTCCATCAAAAAGTGTTTACTGAATTACATTTTCAGAGATAGTTTTGAGAGATCTTTACAGAAGTTAAGATAACAAACACTGGAAATATTGGAAAATCTGGTTTTCAAATATTTTGTGCACAGCTGGGATTCTTGGTTTGCATCTTTAGCAGGCTTCTCATGCAAATGGCAATTAGTTGCAGCACTGATAAAATAAAGTGTTCAAGATAACATTGAACGATCTAAAACATCATATCCCTAAATTGTAAATGTTATCTCTGTGTAGTGGTGCCATGAGGTGAGACACCATTGTCCCAACACTCCCATAATCCTCGTAGGCACCAAACTGGACCTGAGAGATGACAAGGACACCCTGGAGAAGCTGAAGAAGAATAAAATCTCTCCAATTACTTATTCTCAAGGACTGGCCCTGTCCAAAGAGATTGGTAATGGCTTCAGTTATCTCTGATACTTTTTTAAATGGTTAATTATAATTCATGGAAGACAGCAGATTCCAGTAATACCCCAGCTGCCTTCTTTTTCCCGTCCTTAGGGTCTGTCCAGTACCTGGAGTGCTCATCCCTGACGCAACGTGGCGTTAAAACTGTGTTTGATGAGGTAGTTCGGGCTGTCCTGTGCCCTTCACCCATCAAAAAGAAGGCAAATAAATGCTCTGTCCTCTAAGACTTCCTTCACTGGAACTGTTACAGGGGAACGTGACTGCTACTGGTGAGGGTGGCTGAAGAAATACAAGAAAAACAGAAGTACACATGCACAAAAACAATGTATTTCTGTCCTTCCATAACAGTTTCCATGTTTCCATGTAACAGTTATACCAATACACTGTCACTAATACTTGGTTGTTCGATGGGACCACTTGTTGGCTGCCCCACCCCACCAGTTACTCAGCTACCCAGTACTCACCCCTAAACTATGGTTGCCCTTCTAGTTATTTATATTAGATAGCTATTATTCAAAAAAGTTATTTGAATTCATCTTTATTATGTCTTCCTCTTTACTTGTACAGTCAGTCTGAGCACTTCACCGTACAATATACTTCTATAACTGTGTATGTGACAAATAAAATTGAAACGTTCTTGGAGACCTGGAATTTAAATGTGCTTACCTGGAAAGTGTGCTTGTGTTGATGAAACATCATTTTCCCCACTCTTTGAGCTACCTGGATGTTCTTTGCCTTTCTGGAAAGACTCTGATAATGACCTCTGACCTCTGTGCTGGGGGGTCCTGGGTGTGTCTGAGGAATTTCCCTCCTCCTAAAGTTTCTTTTACTGCTTGCTCTGGGGGAAAATATCTCTTATTCCTGGTGTTTAAATAAACTGTTTCCTTTCTGTTTGTTTGTTTTGCCACAAAAGGGAATTTCTTTTCTACATGCATCGCTGTTTGCAGTGTTTTCATTTATAGCCATAGAATATCTCCATTTCTCATTCACTGCAGCGAGCTTGTGTCTGAGGCAGCTTAGTCACGTGACAACAACAAAACAGCAGAGCAGGGAGGAGGATGAGGAGCGATGTGTGCGTGTGTGTGTGTGTGTGAGGGCGAGATGAGTATGTCTGCACTGGCATGGCTACTGTTTGATAAAACAGCAGCAAAATGTTGAATTTAGAGTAGAAAAACAAATTTAAGTTTCAATCCTGTCACACTATCGACCCGTCCACTTATTTTGGCTTTTTTTAATACCTCAGATGTGGTGGCTGCTGTTGTGCTTCATAATTTATGAGTAAGCTCATGTTAAATGCTAGATAATATTATCTCAAGTTATAGTTATGAAGATATCTGGAGCTCTGAGTTGGAATTTCAACAGGAATTTCCCCCTTAAGTCGGATTTGCTACTCAGAAAGTCCAAGAAGTCAAAGGATGTCGAATATGGAGCTGTCTGGCAGGAGAAAAGAGAAAGACCACAGAGAAGATCCACGCATGTAGCGAAGGAGGAAGTGGAGAGGATTGGGGTGACAGGTGAGGATGCCAGCCGGAGAGGGAGATGGATGCAGATGGTGACCTCTAAATAAAAAATTAAAAAAAAGGAAGAAAAGAAAAGAAAATAGCCGAAGTCCCACTAACCCTGACTTAAAAACTCAAGCTGACAACAGTGCGCGTCAAACTGTAATATTAGAAGTCTCTGCAGTAGCACAGTTGTGTATTTATGACAGTGTCTTACTGCTCCTGCAGCGCAATGCAGAGCATTAAAAGTGTTGTTGTCGGAGACGGGTGAGTTCACTTAATGTTAGTTTATGTTTCACGCCTTTTTTTTCGTGACTCTAGCGAAATATCTAGGTCTCGATAACAAAGATAATTTATAGAAGTGTAAATAAAATAAAATAAAAAATAACACCTATAGTTTTAGGTTGCTGGGCTTTTGGTGAGTTGGGATTAGACATTTGATTATACTAGTCAAATGTATTAATTAAAGTAAGCTGTCAGTATTTGTGTCTAGCTGCTCGCTGTACTGTCTTTAAGTGTAAAATTCATAAACTATATTCAAGTCAATTCAATTTTATTTATACGGCACCAAATCACAACAACAACTATATTATATGTTTATACATTTGTATTAACTTCTAAAATAATAATAAAAAAAAGGAACACTTCAATTTCAACTGGAATTTCCCTCAAGTCAGAATTTCCACTTGGAAAGTCAGAGAAGTTAAAGGATTCTGAATGTGGAGCTGAGAGGCAGGAGGAAAAGAGGAAGACTGCAGAGAAGATGCATGGAAGGTGTAGAAGGAGCAACAAGTGGAGACCGCTAAAAGGAGCTGCAGAAGGAAGAAGGTGGGAGAAGTCCTATCTCTCTCAACTTCAGAACCCAAGATGGACAACAGTGCATGCAAACAGTATTAACATGGCAATACTCTCTGTAGTACCACTGCTGCTGAATATCGGCCTCAATGGTTATATTTTGAGCGCACAACTAGTGATGGATGGATGGAGGGCTCTACCTTACCATGGAGCAAAAAACCTGTTTTCCTAGCTTTGACTGTAACACTGACGACACGCCCAGCCCCAGAACCAGCATCCGACTTTCAGGGAAAAAGCAAAGAAGCTTGATAAGAAATGAGCTCCTGGGCTGACAGCATTCCTCCAGTTGCTGAGGCGCAATGCAGAGCATTAAGTGTGTCGTCGTCGGAGACGGGTGAGTTCACTTACTCAATATTACTTTATTTTATTTTGTACACCTGGTTTTTACCTGTAAAATGTGATGGCTGTGGCTCAGAGCAGGTAGAGCAGGTCACCGGCTGATTGGGAGGTTGCTGGGTTAACCCCTGGTGCTCCAGTTTGTGTGCAAATACCCTTAGGCAAGATACAAAATCCAATTTGCTCTCCGATGTGTCGTTAAAGTTACTGTGTTATTATGATTAGGTATAGCTGCTACTTTAATGCTAACATTTACTGCTAGTTAAACAGCTAGCATTCACATGTGTACCAGACAGGGTGATACTTCTGATAAGTGTTGTGTTGTGATAAGTGTTGTTCAGTGATGTGGATGTCAGCTACTGTTCATATGTTCAGCTGCCAGAGGGGGGGCTGTGTGCCTGCCTAAATAGTTTTGGCAACCTGAGTCCAGTGTAACAAAGTTGAATGTCCATCAGTTCAGACACAGCATTGTTTTTGTGTTTTTTGCCATCTGTCAGTAAATACTAATCCAGCTTCTTCTCCCCTACAGAGAAGTAGGTAAGACCTGTCTGCTCATCAACTACACCACCAATGCCTTTCCTGGAGAGTACGTCCCCACAGTGTGAGTATCTCACTTTGCAGTGCAGTGAGTATTTATTTATTTATTAAAGCAAGATTAGCAAACAGTGATCGGTCTCCACCCTCCTTTAAAATCAGTGCATTATATGAAAATTTGGCTTGCAGAGGAGCTTACAATCACAGCAGTGGACTGTAACTAGACCAGAAATACATGTTACAGGATGTTATGAGGAAACTCTTCAGCCTATCTCATTCTGATCCTAGCTGTTACTGTAACTGTGGCATGAAGTCATTGATAAACAAGCTTCCGAGTGAGTGAAATTTAAGAGAGCAGACGCCATAAAAGCCTACAATAAGGCAGATAAGATATCAACTTCCACTTCAGTTGTTTTTTTTTTCAGTTGTTATATTTTGACAGTCTATATAAAGCCAGAAGGGTTTGGTTTATTTGCGCTTCATCACTTCTGTCAGGTTCGACAACTACTCCGCCAATGTTTTGTTCGATGGGAAGCCGGTGAGCCTGAACCTTTGGGATACAGCAGGACAAGAAGACTATGACAGACTCCGCCCCCTTTCCTACCCACTGACGGTACAACAACCACAAAAAGAAAGATCACACAATGTTGTGCTATACTTCACTTACATTACTGTGCAAAAGATTTGAGTCACTCCTTAGTTCTTTATATTTCACTTCCAATGAAGTAAGATGTTCCTATGATTTTTTTTAAAAGTGGTCTTCAGCAGTAGTTCTCCATGCTTTCTGAAGGTCTTTAAGTTTTCCGTTGGACATTGGCAGCTTTTTCACTGATTTTCAAAATATAAAGAATTGAGGCTCTGACTGTTTTGCTTTCTTTGTCTTACCAGGATATTTTTCTCATCTGCTTTTCCCTCGTGTCTCCTGCGTCATTTGAAAATGTCCGTCATAAGGTGAGTAGTCGCTATATTATGGAAAGGTGGCTGCACAATGTCAGGTACTGACAGTGTCAGTACTGTCATATCAATATCATGACATTTACTTATATTGTGCCTGTGCTGCAACGCAAGCACAAGCTGCTGTGGATCAAGACCTAACCATAAATTCAATGGAAAAATGTAACTATATTTTCCAAAGGATTCTAACATGATGGAAAGTAGACCCGCAACTACAAATTAATTTTATTAGTGAATAATGTGAGTTAATTTCTATTAAGTAGTGAGTTTTCATAAAACCAGAAAATGACAAGAAAGTGGAAAAGGGCGACAAAATATTTAGCATTTTTTTACTTTTAAAATGTGCCATCAAAATTATGTTAGGCATATTTTCTCTTAATAAACAAAGTTTTTTTTTTTACTAAGTGTGATTAATCTGAAGTGTGACGTATGCCAACTAAGCAACCCACTGCAAGCAGCCAGGAGTAGCAGACTGGATCTCCAAGGTGGAAATCACTGCTGAGAACACAAATGTCTCACATTTGCCAAAAAGCATCTGGATGATCCCCAAGACACACAGCATTTCATAAGAACACCATCATACCAACAGTCAAACATGGTGGTGCTTGTATGAGGTTCCTGGGCTGCTTTGCTGCTTCAGGACCTGGACAACTTGTTGTAATTGATGGAACTATGAATTCCGCTTTCTACCAGAAAATCCGGAAGAATTTTTGGCCATCAGTTCATGCCCTGAGACTCAAGAGGTCTTGGATTATACAGAAGGGCGATGATCCAAAAAACACCAGCATGTCCACCTCTGTATGGCTCAAAGAAACAAAATGAAGATTTTGGGGTGACCTAGTCAAACTCCAGGTTTCAACCTGACTGAGATGCTTAGGTAACCTTAAACAGGGCTTTCATGCTTGCAAACCCTCCAGTGGGGCTGAATGAAAACAATTCGGCAGAGAAGAGTGGGTCAAAATTCCTCCACAGTGATGTGAAGTACTCATTAGCAGTTAATACAAATGCTTGATTGCAGTTCTTGCTGCCAAGGATGGTACTACCAGTTATTAGGTTCAGGGGCAATTACTTTATCACAGTTATTTTAGATCATCTAATGTGTACCAATGCCGACCTATTGCTCTGGCTTTGGATTTCAAAGGGGTCTTACTCCCTTCTTCCCCCTTTAAAAGAAACTTCTTTTTGTTTTTTATTTTTTAAATAATGTAGCAACTGTATGGCATTGTATGTTTGTAGCCAGGTAATAAGCATTATTTTGTAACATTTAGTGTTAAAGCCTTCAAACAACCAGTCGAACTCACATCCACACCTACAGCCAAATTAGATTCGTCACTTAATCCAACATAAATGTCTTTGAGTTGTAGAAGGAAACCCTCAAAAGCACAGGGAGAACATACAAGCTCCATTTAGGAATGCTCCACATGATTCCTTCACCAAAAATCAAAAGAATGACAATGCAAATAGGAGGTAGCTGCAGCTTCAATAAAATAAAGTGTTCAAGGTGGTGCAGGCCGAGCTGGGAAGTTAAACTCATAAACATTGTCTCTTTGCAGTGGATTAAAGAGGTGAGACACCATTGTCAGAACACTCCCATTATCCTCGTGGGGACCAAAATGGATCTGAGAGATGACAAAGACGCTTTAGAGAAGCACAAGAAGGAGAAGAAGACTAATCTCTCTCCCATTAACTACCCTGATGGACTGGCCCTGTCCAAAGAGATTGGTAATCGCTTCAGTTATCTCTAATACTTTTTCTTTTAAATCATCACGGAAGACGGCAGATTCCAGTAATAAGCCTGGAATCTGGCTCTCTGTTTCCTGTCTTCAGGTTCTGTCAAGTACCTGGAGTGCTCAGCTTTGACTCAATGTGGCGTTAAAACTCTGTTTGATGAGGCCATCAGGATTGCCGTGTCCCCTCCACCTATCACCAAGAAGACAAAGAAGTGCTCTCTCCTCTAAGACTTCACTGAAACAGTGTATTTCAGATTCTGTCCTTCAATGTGTGTAGCTGCATCAGTTATACAGTTGTAAGGTCAATTTTAGGAGACAAATTAGTATACACTTCCTAAAAGTGTATACTGATTTTTGGTAGTAGAAATGTTTCCAAATAGACTGTACACATGCTGTAAAAAGAAATTCTTTGATCTGTTGTCTCTTTAAAACACAGCTGACAGTCTGCTGCTGTTTCCTGCTCAACCACATCAAGCATTTACAAGTTAAAAACGCCAATTTGTCGTCACCAATTTGTAACTGTTACAGTTGAGAATTAAAGTGGAGCACTAAATGTATTGAGCCCCAGTCTTAAAATAAACTCAAAGTCTTGACACTTTCTGTAAAATTATATTTAAGTTTTGTTTTTTAGAGCATGTTTTATGCCAACTTGTCCAAGTATAGAATAGGTTTGGTTGGTGCTAACAGACATTGTTTTATCTAACTAGTCACAGAACTGATAACTCTGAAGAAAAGAAGGATACTAAAACTACAAAAGCAATCTAGGGGAGTTACCCTTGTACTGCATATGACAGCAACAACTAGTTTTCTCCATTGTTGGCTAGCTGCACTGAAACAGGAGAATCCACCTGTCAGTGGGAGTTTTGTAGAACTATAAATGAGGACTGTGTTGAGGAAAGCCTCTTTGGTGCATTTGTGGCTCACTGGAGTCAGACACTGTCCCCTTTGTGTTTGATATTTCCTTGTGGGGATGGGTTGACAGACATAGCGGTGCAATCAGCTGGTAGAGCAGACCTCCACAAAATATGATCACAACTACTTTGTGCAATTTTACAGTGTAATTTAACCCCCAGTTATCACTGTTCAGTTATTCTTTTAACAAACACTTCCAAACTGTTTACAAAAGGTTACAAGGATGTTTCCAAATAAAGTGGACTCAATGTAACTATAATATCTGTGACATCAATGTAGTCAAAAGATAGCAAATCTGCACACACGCACACAGAGTGGAGCAGTCACTTTGGGGGAAACCTAGAAGGAAAAAAAAAAAACTAATTTTAGCTTAAAAATAGAACTTCTAACCAAAATGATGTCAAGCTCAGTCCTGCACTTATATTCCATACATACACTGCGAGGTTTGAATTGGACGAGATGAGTGAAAAACAATTCCTGGGAATTATTAGTGGGACATGAAAAATTCTGTCTGAAGCTCTCAGGAAAAGGGGCCTGTTCAAAACAATTGATAATGAGCTTGACCCTTCTAAGGGTTTGAAATACAGTTCAGTACGGGCAAAGGATGAATGCTGCACACAAGTGATGCTGACTGAGCACAAAAACAGAAGAGACAACATGAGCGAAGCAGCGAACAAAAAATGATGTAATCCGTTTTACTTCAAGGTGACACAGTTTCAAGCTTTGACAGGCGGGACATTATTTGATTTTGGAAAACTGACCTTCAAGTTTCAAACAGGATGTTGGGAAACCTCATTTCTTTGTAACAAAGCATTTTGTTTCCTGAAAACACTCAGCACAGAGGCAATGATTGCCATTAAGTTGTGAACTCCATGTAGACAAGGAATCTCATATGTGATGCAAAGAAATTTAAATAAATCTTATTACAAGATAAACCAAAACTTGATAACGTCTCGTCATCATAGGTCATTAGTAGCACATTTGGCACAGAATCTGCACTTGAATACTTAAATTATTCCATTCAGTCTTTTTATAAACACTTTTCATTCCGTTCATAAATTTCTCATCGTCCGTCAGCGCCTGACGTCAGCCTCACGAATCCACAGATCGCAAAAGGGTCCCTGAAGTTGACGGTATGCTGGAAAGAAAGAAAGCATTCATTAAAATCAGTGGGATCAGACGAAAACTTGACTTGAGTTAGGCGGAAAACAAGTCAGATTGTTTTGGACGTTAAAGAAAAGCAACCACACTTCAAGACAGACGTAATTTTAAAGACCAAGAGTTGTTAAAACTGTTTGACAGTAACACGCACACATTAGTGACCATAAAGACTAATAATCCTATTCCATGTCAATAGACCAAATGGGAAAAAGGAAACCTTTGGGAAAGTAAACCATCACACATTTTGGATCTGTTACCACCAGACACCAAATCTTTCTAGAAAAGTGAGATTGGAAATGTTAGATGATGCCATTTGTTGGTACATCACAAAGAACTTCATCTAATTAGAGTAGTTTCGTGATAATAAAACTACACATTAAATTTAATATGAGGGGATACATTTATAAGAGGTTAACACATGAAAGTGTTATAAACTTAAACTCCTGTCTTTGAATTTTTTCTACAGCCCTTTAAATTTGGCCTGTATAAGCTATACTAGCAAATTTTTAAGCTAATTATCGCTCAACTGAATGTGAGATTATTTTGAAATTCCACATTGCTGAAGTCATAGTACCAGATACTTGACCTAAAAAAATTTTGAAAGACACAGGTCTAGTCTCCCTGGACTCTTTTCAGAGAAATCAAAGATGGTCGGATTGGGAATTTTTCTTAAATTTAGTCCAGTTACTGAAATAAGATTGAGAGCAGCTGTATTTAATGCCTTAACAGGTGGTTAAACTGACATACTAAGATAAAGGTAAGGAAAGGAGGTAAAAAATAAATAAATAAAATCAAATGTTTGCCCATTTTCAGAAGTGATAGAATCCAGTCTTATTACCTCTCTACCAGCTCTGCGCCAACAATGTCATGAATGTGGTATTTCATATGGAATTTCACTTGTGAATTCGTCCGCCGCTCCTCAATTTCTGCCTTTAAGACTTCGCCGTATTTGGACTTCTTAACCATGCTGAGCACTGCTTTACGGCCTAACGGCAAAATGAGAACAAGGACATTAATGGGTGTCATAACTAAAAGAAATTGCCGTTACGATTCAATCAAGTGAGATTCAACACCAACCTTTTATGAAGTACTTTGTGAATTTGCCAGAGTTGGGAATGGAAAGCCACCAGCTGCCTGCATCCCTCACAGTTAGGACCCCAGACTTAACCAGCTGCCTGTGTGTGGGGAGAAAACAGATTCTGAGTTGATCTTTATCTTTCAGAATGGCCAAGTCAGAGGTTACACATTCATTCAATAATGCCAAGCACAAAGTTATGGAAATCGGTATAAACAGCTTTAATGCCATAGAAAATGTTATTCTCTGCTACCCCTTTAAATAAATTTCAAACTCTTTCAGTCATTGTCAGCAGTGTTGCTTTGCTTTTTATTTATTTAGGAAGTTAAATGTTAAACTATGTCTAAGATAGAAGGTTTGGGAATGATAAAGCTAAATAATAAACGCATGCAATATATGGGTGTCTTTCATACGTTATCTCAGAGTCTGTGAAGAGAAACTCCTTCAGCATTTTGTCTTTCGTGAAGCTCAGATCTGTGCAAGCGGACACCACTTTCTCCAAAAACCTCTCCACGGTGGCTCTTGTGGTTTTGCCCTCTTCTCCCGCCAGCACTTTGGCCTTGTAGTCAGAAGTAAAAACCAACCCAAAGGCTTCTGCGTCAAACCCGAGCTGGAACATCAGCAGATCTCCTCGTTCACGCATCTTATTCTGTTACCGAGGACAGCAGCGAGTTGTATTTCACATCTGAATCTGCAGAGATGATTACACATACATTTCTAACACTTAAAATCCACCTTACCACCTCCTTGTCCACCAAAGTCTTGTCACTGTGTATGCTGTAGAGCTGGTGCTTCAGCAAAATTTGAGGCAGTGCATCATTGAAGAGCTTTCTGGGAAATAGGGTCATGAGGTACTCCAGACTGGATTTAATGTCAGCTGGTCCTTTTAAAGTGAAGAAATGACAGTGTGAACTTCAAATGAAGAGTTTTTTGATCACATTATTGTAGATTTTTTAGGAGTCATACACCCACCCTCTTCAGCAGCAGTAGCTCCAAATTGTTCTGTGCCATTTTTTCTCTTCTTCAGATTGAAAGCGTCTGAAATCAGAGCCCGTTTCCTGCTCATACCTGAAGGAGAAATTTGCACCTGTTCACTCCAAGATGCTGCTTTCCTCGCTACACAACGCAGAGCCTATTAAAAGACCTTTAAATGGTCAATCATATCATTATTTCCTACTAATTAAGAACAATGCCCCACAGTCAAGATCCACTCCTTTGCCAATTTCTGATGAATGAATTATAAGACATAATCTCATATTTTCCATAAAAGTACCCTCAGAAAACAAGTTTTGTTAGGTTACAAACACTACACCGTTAGCCATGCTAACGCTAGCTTGTTAATCAACATTAGACCGAGCTATTTGAACTCGAAAATAATTTTCGTCCTTACCTGATGAATAAACCCAATAATAATGTGTTTTTACATCACTTTATTCCTTGCCAGAGCCACAAACCAGCCCAACAGCTACAGGGAACTGCTACAACTCTTCTTTTCACGGATATTTACAGTGTTTTTAGAGGAAGTGTCGCCACTACCAACGAGCAGCGGATTGGATGGAAAACTGCACACGGAAGTGGCGTTAGCTTGTTGTTAGCGTGTGAGACTAGTTAGCTGTCCCGCTACAAAAACAAGGCAGCGTTTTTCTAACTCAGCTACTTCTTGGTTTTAGTCGGTAAAGATGCAACAAACGTATGTTTGTTGTTCCTGTGCAAAGTCTGTTATTTTATTTCCTCTGACATAATATAAACAGGGAACTTCTAACGTTAGGTTAGCAACCTCTGCTCGCTGTGCTGTAAAGAGGTAGGTTATCACTTACTTACGTCTTATTTATTCATGAAAGTACTCTTTAGTTTTTGTAGTGGGGTTAGTAACAGCGGTATTAGGAAACCTTTGTTAATTTTAAACATGCATTTAATTGAGAAACAGTGCAGACACACGCCAGACATTACCTGCCTCTTTTCCATTCAACATTCAACACATAAACTGTTATAAGCACATCAGGCGGTTCTAGGTCCAGACATGCTACATTTAAACTTAAACTAATTCATTGTTTGTGCACAATTTGTTACAGAGAGGAAATAACACATTTCTAATTTTAAATATGCAGCACTGTGCAAAAGTGCCTTCTTGGAAGCAAAATAAAAAGACATGAGGAGTAGCTTAAGCCCTTTACACAATATTGTAGGTGGAATTAACTGATAGTGGGAAAAGTATTTTTAGAAGTTAGCTAAAGAATATGCACATATACATTAACGCTAACGTAACTTATCCCTGAAAAAAATGCACTTAAAGAACAAAAACTCATAAATTCTTTCTGTCCAGCTATGGACCCCCACAGATCCAGCATCAGCTATCACAGCCATCAGTCCTCGTACAAAAGACAAAGAGACGACAGTGGCAGAAATCCTCGTGAGAATAAACACTTCAGAACGAACACACAGCACCAGTATCGGTCTGAGTCGGCTCTGGGTCAAAACCCTTTGAGCTGCAGGACTTTAAGCACGAGAAGAGAGCTTTATGAAAGAGACTTTCCTGTTTACAAACAGCCTGTGGAAGTGGGATGTTTTTCCCTCGACTCTGAGCGTAGATTCTTCAACGACAGCAGGCAGATGAGGTACTACGTGGAGCCTGACAAGAATCCAAATTTCAACCTGAGGGATGGATACAGGGATCGCTTTATAAAAAGAGACGACAGTGTGAAGGAGAGGCTGGACCATATTCTCCGTTGGATTGTAGCCAATAAATCAAAGATTAACCCAACAGGGGCAGCAGCCTCACCTCGGTAAGTGTAGCTGTGAGGTTCCTGTTTTTATTGTATTTCTCTTCAGGTGATCAAGTAGGTCCCACACACAGAGAGAGAGAGAGATAAACATTATTGATCTCTAACCACAACAACAGTTCCTACTGGACACGTATTCTTTGATCAACCTCTACTCTTTCCAGCGCTTTAGATGTCGACTTTGTGACATGGCGGGGCCACCTAACTAAGCTGCTGACCACTCCTTATGAGACAAGGGAAGGCTGGTTGTTAGCAGTCACCAGGTTCAGGGGCACATTTTACATCAGTGAGGTGGAAACGGAAGCTGCTCGCAGGGAACGGGAGAACCGCACCGAGAGGCATGAAGAGATGATGTACTGGGGATACAAGTTTGAGCAATACACATGTGCAGGTAGGTGGGTTTATGTAGCAGTAAACAAGTACCTTATTTTTCCTTTTTTTTTTTTTTGAAACTTTGGGTACTGATTAAAACTGCCTTACCCACAGCTGATGATTCACAGGCATACCTCATAATCAACTGGTTTTATATTCACAGTCCATTCACAACATGTGAGATTTCCACTATGGGAAAAAAATGCTAATGGTATAATAAAAAACCCCAAACAAAAACAGTACTGTTGCCTCACAAAAAGAAGATCCAGGTTTGATTTCACCGGCTGTTTTTGTGTGAGCTTTGCTGCCTGTGTGAGTGTGTTAATGCTGCAATAGACTGGCAGCCTGTCCAGGTTGTACCTCACCTTTTACCATTTCACACTTGGGTAACGATTTCTGAAACCGCTAATTTACTGGGATTTTCCCACATAACCATCTCTAGGGTTTACAGAGACTGGTTTGAAAAGAGGAAACATCCAGTCAGGGGCAGTTCTCAGGGTGAAAATTCCTCATTGGTACCAAAGATCAAAGAGAGACTGCTTGGAACTGATAGGAAGGCAAGAGTAACTCAAACAACCACAATCGAGGTAATCAGAAGACCACACCAGGTGCAACTCCTGTCAGCTAAGAAAAGTAAGCTATAATTCATCCAAGCTCAACAAAACTGGACAATAGAAGACTAGAAAAATGTTGCCTGTCTGATGATTCTTGATTTGTGCTGCACTGGTAATGGCAGAATTGGGGATAAACAACAGGAAAACACAGATCCATGCTGCTTTGTGTCAGCAGTCCAGGCTGCTGGGTCCCTTAGTACCAGTTGAGCATCATTTACATGACACAGCCTGAGTATTGTTGCTGATTATGTTCATCCCTTTATGACCACAGTGCCTATCTTTTAAAGGCCGCTTCCAGCAGCTGTCCTTTTAAAAAGTTATCTTCATGTCTTCATGTAATTGAAGAACTCGAGTAACAGCAAAGACTCATAAATGCAGTATAAAGCTTACCATGATTAATTAAAAATTCTACACTCTATAAAAATGTAACGTGATTATTATAATGCCCAACACTGACTTCAAATCATTATTTTTTTATTTTTTCTGTTCATATCCGTGTGTCCATTATATTAGATATGAAAACTAAACCTAGATCATATAGAGCACAGTTGTAAAGTTTCACCTTTGTCTCTCCTGTAGACAATACCCACAGTCTACCTGACCCTGGTGGAGTGGTTAACACCAACGAGGCCTTCTGCACTGTGGTGCAAACTCGGCTCGCGGATCACAGACTGCTGTTCTCCGGCGAGGTGGACTGTCGGGATAAAGATCCCAAAGCTCCGGCTGCTCCTGCCTGTTACGTGGAGCTGAAGACCTCTGCAGAGATCTGCACCCCCAAACAGCGCAGCAACTTCCACAGGTACAGGATAAAGTAAAGCCTCATAATTTTCATGTTATGTGGTTGGCTGGATGGTAACGCTTTTATTTTGGCGCTCCTCAGGTTCAAACTGCTTAAGTGGTGGGCCCAGTCTTTTCTCCCGGGAGTCCCTAGAGTGGTGGCAGGTTTCCGAGATCAGGAAGGTGTCGTTGTTTCCGTGGAGACCTTTCACATTTCTAAGATCTCCCATCTCATCAAGGTAAAGCAATAAATAACTCGTGATTTAAAAACATCTGGCAGCACACCATGAGCACACTTCATGAGCCTTTTGTACATCTTTTAAACAGAACGAGTACAACTGCTGGAAGCCGACAGTATGCATGAACTTTTGCTGCGATTTCCTGTCTTTTCTGAAGCGTGTAGTTACCGAAGACAGTCCTAGGTGAGCTATAACAACACTTTTAAAATATTCTGGTTTGGGGTAAATACATGTTAATCTTTTTCTGTTGTCATTTCAGAGTGGTGCACCTGTTCTCCTGGGATCCCTACAAAGATGTCACCTACTCTGCCCACAGAGACTCTCAGTATTGCTTCCTGCCACACTGGTATGTTGAGGAGATGACGAGAAGTGAAGACTCCCAATATGAGCCTAAAGCATAATTCTTCTGCACTGAAGTCTGAAAGCCTGGAGTTGATTCATTCCCTTCCAGTCAATTAGAAGAGGAGGAAACAGGCCAATCACAGTTGTTTTGAGGAAGGGAGGTGCACGTCAGCATAGGTTATTGTGACGTAATATTTAACCTTACGTATGGCTCTGATAAACTGAATTGCAGAAGTATAAATTCCACCTAAGGCATGGTCACGAATGCATCATTATCCTGTAGACCTCCAGTCGAGGACTCTTTATCAGAATCTGGACATTTAACGTAGTAAACATTTGCATGAGCTCACCAATCACTACTCATCAGTCTTCTGGGGGAATTCTTTTATTTTTTTAAAGCAGCGATGAACTACATTTTATCTGGCATGTAATGTTCTAAACAAAACACAATTAAAGAAATCAATATTGTTTCTCAATCGTTTTTATTCCCTGGTTATAACAATAATTTAAAACCCACAAACAGTGTTATGTTTATTTAAACAAAATTAGAAAATCTGTGTTTTGTTTTGTTGTTGTTGTAAATGAGTCAAGATGATATCAAATAAGAACTGGATGTAAACAAAGTTCATTTTGTAAAATATAAAAAGCAAAATTGGAAAGCTTTAATCAAAAAAACAAACAGTTGGAGCTGTTTTTCCTAACTGCTACCAAATATAAGTGACAACTGGCAGAGGAGGTGAAATCTGGTAAATGTGTCACTTGGCTAGAGTATTGATAGAACAACAAAAGGTCTAAAGGCTGCGGTGTTAAAGGGAAGCGCCTCTCTAGGTTATAACCAAGACGTAAAGAGAGAAAAACCAGTTTAACAACAGCAGCAGGGGAGTAGATCAACTGTCAACCGGCGTCAAGTTGAAAGGCAGCATTAACTGTCATTTGCCACATCAGAGAGAAAGTACTGTGACAAATGCTGTGAATCACTGCGATCCCCGACGAGTTTACACTACTCGCAGGGAACTGATAGAAATAATGGAAGACATCTCTGTGAAAGAAAAAGAGCGCACGTCGAACACTGCGATATTGAAAACAGTAGAAAAAACTCAGTGCATCAAGTGTTTGTGTAGATCAACAGTCACTGAATAACTTACAAACGAGTGACAAAAAAAAGAATTAAACCATCGCCAAGCATTACAATGAAAAAAGTGCCAAAACCTGCAGCTCTTTAGAGTGAGACTGGCTTCAAAAGAGTCAAAACCCTATAACCTTTGATGTTAAAATGCCCAGCTTTACAACAAAAATAAATGTGTTTGCAACCTGATACAGTTTCTTTTTGTCTTTATAACCTGTTAGTCCCAGTCATGGTTGCTTTCTTATATAAACTTTACAAAAGCTCAAAAGTAAAAGGTGTGGCTATGCTGACTTACAGGTACGTGCCGACACAGATGTCTGCTCAGCTTAACCAGTTTTCGTAGCATTGGTGTCTTCTGTCGTGTAATAATCTCACCAGTAGTAAACTATCAAAGAAGCTTATGTTCCAGTCTTGCCACCAAGTCATTCATAAATAGTCACTTCTGGCTCATAAACCCTCCAAAACTTGATAACAACAACATTTTAGCAGCCAAAACCTTAAAATGCAGAGTATAAAGCTAATCAGTGGTTGATAGTGGCTCCATCCACGTTTTATATTCAGGCTAATGGGGGAAACAAACCTCAAATTCCTGCAGTGAGGAAATATTATACTCTGAGTGATTTCATGAACACACAACAGTAAGAATCAGAAGCTACAGCTTTTGCAGTCACAAGATCACAAAACAAGCTAATTTGAGAGAACTTTGTGTGTAGGTGTTAGTTGGTGTACTCCACTTGTCTTGGTTGGTGTCTTTTGGAGGAATACTGTTTATCCCTTTAAAGGTTCAAAGACTTGAAGAATACATGCTGAGGTGCACTGATGCTGTGGACACACAACTAAGATTTTAGCTTGTTTTTTTCCTTTAATTTGTCACTCATCTGCATGTCAGTTCATACAGTTTCTTTTTCATAATGCATTACAATCAGAGGCACTTGCTACCTACAACTACTGCAGCACGTGCAGACACATATTCACTGTGCTTTTCCCTCAATTTATATTAAATTAATTTAATGAGGTTTCCATCTTGCAGGATTTCACAACTGGATAAATTCACAGTTAAAAACTTAAGTGTATGTAAAGAATGGCCCAGTGGTTTAGATTAAGGCAGCAGTAAACTTATCATCACGTGCAATAAAGCTCAAATGTTAAGATAAGTCTTAAATTGAAATACACTTTTTCAAATTCATATGAAAATGTAAATGTAAAGACAAATATCATTCATCTCCTATAGTGAAATATGAAACTACAGCAGACTCATGACAAAAACTCAGACCAGGGGAAAGCAGCTAGTCTGGCCCATTGATTTGAACCAGTAATTTCTTGAAGAGCATGTATATTTCCACGAGAGCTGTATCAGTCTTTCAGTGCAGCCAACATCTCTCAGAAAGAGGCCAAACAGGTGTATTTGTGTTCTTTTGCCTAAACTGTTTTTGTTTTTTTTAAATCATCACCTGACAGAGTTTTATTTTTTAACAGTAGAAAGTTCAGCTCTTTGAAAGGTGTTCTTTTCAAACAGTTACTCAATACAGGACCTGTTTAACTCGCCTCACACTAGAAGATATTATACAGGAAACCAAACTAATAAATGATGTCTGTATGTTTTTCTTTGTCACATAAACTCAGTTAACTTTAGTCCCTGCAGGATCATGCTGAACCAAGAGAAATGCACCAGTGGAGAGGATGTGTATGCACAGATGTTCACAGTTAGAGGTTAACAATAGCAATAATTAAACCCCCCTCTGGTTTTGTTATATAATTTGGGAATGGAATAGGAATGTGGGGCTCCCAAAGCACCATTGCGGGATCATATTATCGTGCCTATGCGACAGAAACAATTCATAATGTTAGTAATAGCATCAGCAGGCTTTAAAACCTACTGAGGATGAGTGCACTGATGCTTTGCTGTAGTCAGGTAGCCGTCTTTAGTGCTTCAGTTTCTTGTTCATCCCCATGATTCTGAAGGTCACTGCAGCGATCTTCTCATACACAACAAACATGAGGGCAGCCGTCAGTACCGTCTGTAGCAGCTTGGCCTCCAGGCCTTTGTACAAACCGAGAGCACCGTGCTTCCTGCGATAAACACGGGTATACAACTGTGACCACTGCTACATATTCACACATGTGCTTGTTGTGAGTCGAGTGACTAGATAGTGTAATTTTAGAGATGCTGCACTCACTTGATCCGGTCCATGAGCAGGAACAAAATGTTAGAAAGGCTCCCCATCACACCACCACCCTCGGCGTCACTTTTATACTGGCCAAACTGATGAAAAAGCATAATACAAGTGATGCATGTGTAGTAAAGATTCAATATCATTTACCAGTCATGCATATTCGCTATGAGTGTTTGATGGTATTAACCATATAAAGATGCTCTGGTTTCTCTAAAATTTTTCTATTAATACACACTCACCGGCCACTTTGTTTAAACCGGTTCATCTGCTGATCAATAGAAATATCTAATCATCCAATCACATTGCAGCAACCCAGCTAATTTAGTGATATAGCGAAGTTGCTGCTGAGCATCAGAATGGGAAAGAAATGTGATTTAAGTGAATGTAGCATGGTTTTTGGTAGCAGGCGTTCTTATCTACTGGGACCGGATCAGAATTTTTTTTCCCTAATAAAGTTTCTGAGGAGTGTATACAAAATTAAGTCAAATTTACACAATGTTGTGTCCCAGACTCAGCCAGGAGTTCCACTTTAGTTTTTAGTTTTAGAGGAAACATCATTTTGCCCGTGTAAGAGTGTAATAGACGGCTTTTGGCACATATAAAATTACACAGATACAATTTGTAGTTGTTTTTGTCTGTTTACTGAATTTTCTGTCATTGCAAAAATGTTGAACTTCATCAGCCTAATCTTTGAAAAACAGAATACAGGAATAACATTTTCTGTATTAGAGTATTTACCCTCAGTATGGCCTGAACTGTCTGCAGAGGATACGTGGCAGTGGTAGCGATGGCCTTGGCAATGGCTCCAATGAGAAAAATCTTTGCTGAGGATATCTGTGGTAAATGACGAAAATTCACAGGTCAGGTGACTGATCGCTAGATTGGTCTAAACTGGGTCCCTCCTGATCACAGCCCTTCAGCTATGGAACGACAGCATGCTGACTGATTAGCTTCAATAATGCAATATTGCATACATCACTGGCTCTCTTTAAGTCTTCTTACCTTTCTCCCTCCTCTGCCTGCCTTCCTCTTCATGGCCTCATAAATCATGAACTGCACAGCAGGGTTGAGTACGAGGACGAGAGAGGGCAAAGTGCCGTTCCACAGAGTTCCCACCCCCTCATTGGCTATGATCTGTGAGAAAGCATCTGAAAGAGAAGCAGTGAGGTTTGAAAATCACACAGACACAAGACAAGCACGTCAGAAGTTTTGACCTGTTTAACAGATATGAAGCACTCACCAAATATGCCTCTGTAGTGAGTCTGGTGGAGGTCTTCGTTTCTGAACTTTACCCCCTGCATCTTCAGTCGAGTGTTGACCACCCACATGGGAGTGGTCAGGATCACATTCACCACTCCTACATGAACAAGAGATATTCAAGTTTTTTGAATCCACAAACCAGAGGATAATATCACCATCTTTTGCATACAGTCTATGGGATACATGCATGCAAACGTTTTACACACAAATCCAGGATTCATCCATTCAATCCAGACATCTGTCACACAGTCACTCCCTCCACTTTTGAAAAGTTTGCCTTTTGTGCTACAGGCTTCTCTATTAATTGGACACCTTGCATCCATTTAGGTCTTTCAGACAATTTCCATCAGGTCAGTGCTTACCTGACACAATTCCAATGAGCAAGTCTTTCCCAGGTCTGGACTGGCCTGGACCAGATGCCATCAGCTTCTTCAGCGAGTTAAACGTGTAGAAGTAGACAAAATTGGAGCAGCAAAGGCTGGAGATAACTGGGAACCAGCCTCTGTACAGTGACAGACTGGGAGAGGTAGTGATGAGGCATTTGAGTACTGCGTTTTCAGTCATGTGGCCAAAACATCATCCTAAACCATGGATTAGATTGCAGCTGCAGCTACCAATTATTTTCATTAACTGTTTATATCTGTGATTACCTTGTTTTGGTTCATAACATTTGGTTAAATTATAAATGTGGTCAAATAAGAGTAAAACGAGGCTTAACTTGTGTAATTTCTAACCAGAAGCCTCAGTGATTTTAAATTCCCAAACTATACGTACAAGCCTTCTTCCTTTGCTATCTCAGCCAGAATGACTGGAGTTGAGTTCGACTTTCTCTTCTCATCCACTGAAAAACAAACACAAATATGCCAGAAATCATGTAATGAGTCTCTGGACAATGATTTGACACACAAAGATCAGTTTAACTGCGTTATCTCAGTTTGTGGAATGTAAAAGAGTGGAAGCAGAAAGGCATGCCACACCTTTTTATGTCTTATATAGAGCTGAACATGAGCGTGCTTTGCAATAAAAAAAAGACGTGAAACAACAAACAGAAATGGATTGTTTATGAGGTAAAATAAAAACTACATTTATCAGTGAGCTGCTCTTTGGGATGCAGTTACGGTTGCTCTATAATGACCCCAGCGTTAAACCTCGTTCAACTCTGCAGCTTATCAGGTGACCTCTGTCCAAGATGATAAAGCCCCCCAGCTCACCCTGGAGTCTGCTTTTGGCCGTGTCCAGAGGAAAGAAGACGGTCATAGCTGTCACACTCCCCTAAAAAGACAATGCACTGCAACATTAACATCCATACTGACACCTGAAAACACAACATCTAACACCATTGTTCATCTTAAAGTGGTTTCTTCAACACCATGCTATCCTGCTATTAGAAGGATAATACCCCAACCCCCATAAAAATAAATAAATAAGAAACAAAGCTACTCACCATTGCACCTGCCACAGCATGAACCAGCGTCTCATAGGATAGGAGGCCGACAGCCGAGCCACCGTTGTCGGACATCTCTGCAGGCTCTCCCCGGTCCAACCACACAAGCTAAACACCGGGAAGTAACTGCCGTGAACCCAATGGAAGATGTCCGGGTTTTCCGAACAGTGGAAACGTTTTAAACAATAATTATTTAAAACTTCATGTTATAGGAAGCGACAAGAAACAGAAACCAAAGAAGAAAGTGAAAAACTGTCAGAGTCACTCTCTTCTGGTCGGGTCGGGGGGATAGTTCTTCCCAAGATGCCGCTGATTGGACAGTTTCTTCTTCTTCTTTTGTTGACTCTTCTGCCGGTTCTGTTTCTTCTTCTTCTGTTTTTGGTAAACCGTTAACTTTAGCATAGAATTTATTAGCCACCTACTGGACTGGAAGGAGAAGTGGTGCAAAAACTATATGGGATTTTACAGCACTTATTTGCGGCAGGTCACCACAGCATGTGCGATTCACAAGCTGTTTGCAATAATTAATAATAAAAAATACTTTATTTTTCCTGTTTTTTATTACATTTGATACTTTAAGTATAGTGTGTTATTTTTACTTTTGCTGTAATTAATGACCCAATCAAGCATGTCTGCCAAGATCTTAACAATATCTAATTCGATTAGATGGATAAATAGATATATAAATAGAATAGAGCAATAATTTGTTAATAATAGCTTTACTCATGTATTATACTTAAGACAGTTTTTAGGTATAAACGCTTTAAGTTAAAAAGTTGAATGTTCCAAGTTTTAAGTTGATTCAAGGTAACAGAGGGAGTTGATGTCGCTTTTTACTCGTTTAAATACTTTTCTACAAATTACAGAATAAAAATGTATCATAAAAACATCAGCTTACTAATGTTGATGAAGAATTTAGAGTTCTAACGAGCTAAAACCTGAAAACTAGAAATAACAGATAATGTTCCATTTTCATTTTACTGGTCATTCTAATCCACAACAATATATTATTCTTTCATAAAGATTGCTTTTGCCTTCAAACCTGTGAAGAAACAGTGATTACAGCAGAAACTCCTGCTGTGTATGAACACGTTTTCTGGGTGAAATCGCAGTAAGGGATTTTTTATAGTGTTGAGGAAATGGGGCAGCTCACAGCAGTGAAGCGAACTTTGCTTTTGTTTTATGGCCCCGAGCTGCTGGTGCGTTGACGCCCAGTCATTGCTTTGTTTGCTTGGGTCTGCAGTCGCTTCTGCTCATCTGACGTTAGCCAGGTGGGGCGCAGAGAAACTTGGATTTTTATTTTTCTCCAAGCTTTTCCCTTCTTACCAGAGATGTCTAGGTACCACAAAGCAGCGATTGATGGATACGTGGAACTCTTGAAGGAGGCCACGGTGAAGGACCTGAACACGCCGGATGAGGATGGCATGACTCCCACCATACTGGCTGCTTTTCATGGACATATCAGTGCTCTTCAGCTCATATGCAGCAGAAAGTAAGCTTTCTATCGCCTGTCCTTCATCTCACATCTTACACTGAGACAAAAACGACCTGAACATATGAGTTCTCGTCAAGTGTTTTCTTCAGGCTGTGTAATTTTTCTGTCATTTCTAAAGAAAACATACAGTTAGACATAAAATCTTTACATTTAAATACATTATATTTTATAAAACCAAATAAGATTAAGATCTACAGCGGAACCAGGAACAGTGCTCAGAGAGCAAAGGTTGACCAGCATGAAATAAAGTGTGTTTTATGCTTTCTCATACGTACTTTGTTTGTTTTTGGCACTTCATCTGGATTTTTTCCACAGCTATTGTTCACTCCATTTTAATGAGCTAAGACTTTATTTCCCATTAGCTGAGCCAAACGTTTAACCAGCCCAATCCATCCCACAAAAACAAAAGAGCTGTTCATCCAGGCCGTGCCACCACCACCGCTATTCCACATGTACCGCTGTCCCTCTTTCACTACAACTAAGACCATACAAAATCTGGCACAGTGCTCTTACAGACTTTTGAGATTCAGAGAATGCATAAGATTTATTTAATTTTATTTATATTTCAATGAGCATAAAGCGTGTCTTGTCTACGTGGCCAGGATTATCTAAACCATTTCCTCTTTGGTCATTACGCAGCATGAACTGGGATTTATGACAAGGTGTAGCAGTCACACAGCAATCAAAACTTGACAGGGAGGCAGCAGTAAAAGGACTTTAAGTCTTAATAGCTCACCAGTTAAGTTCATCCATCTTTAATTTGTCATGTGCTAGATTTGGATGTGGATCTATTCTCTGTTTTAATTTAATTTCCTGGACTGATCCTTGACTGACATTTTTTTAAATGTCATTTTTATTTTATCAGTTTATTATTTTCCCTAAATTCATGAAAAACTACTATGCATGGAGTTTGGTATAAATCAGGAATACAGAATAGCCAAATAATGAAAATATCAACACTAATGATGAAAAATCTTGTGTGTGTGTTCGTGTTGTACAGAGGAGATCCCAACAGGAGTGACATCTGGGGAAACACACCCCTGCACCATGCAGCAGGTAACGGCCACATGCACATCCTCAGCTTCCTGGTCAACTTCGGCGCCAACCTTTTTGCTCTGGACAATGAATTCCACACGCCAATGGATGTCGCCGCTTCTCGCGACCACATGGAGTGTGTGCGCTTCCTCGACGCTGCTGCTGCAAAGCAGACCAACCAAAATCCAAAAAAGGTCGCCAATCTGAAGAAAGAGGCAGAAAAAGAGGCAGAGAAACGTGTGAAACTCTGTGAGAAGGTGAAGAAAAAACACAAGAGCAAAATGGATAGAATGCAGCGTGGAAGCAACTCCGGCTCCTTTTCAGATGCAGGAACGGCATCGTCACTGTCAAACGATGGCACCATCACGGGCGTCAACGAACACTTCTCCAAGCTCATCACTGACGATAAAGTTGGCTCTATTAAAGGCACACTCCTGAAGAAGTTTGGGAAGAAGGACAAAGGCACGCTGCAGAGGTCAGAAGGAAGTGGGAACGTTATCTTCCTCAAACCAGAGAGCGGATCTGAGAACCCAGACTTTGTGGACGTCTTCAACGAGCAGGACGAGAACATGCTAGAAGAAATGGACAGCTTCGGAGATGACGACGACGATGGAGGCCAAGTGAAACAATCCATCTTCAATCGGCCCGGCCTTGGAGGTCTGATGTTCAGGAAGAAGATGGGGCTAGACTCTGACGACATCCCCAGCAGTGCCAATGAAAGCCTTGGTTACCTCGTTCAAAGTGAGCCATTTGAGGCAGACGAAGACACCTCTGGCTTGATGACGGATGACAACGCACTGCCGTGGGAACAGGAAGATCTGGGACTGGATGATGATGAAGATGAGGAAACCTCTCCTTTGGATGTGTTCCTGTCCTCTATCGCCTTGCCAGATTTTACGCCCGCATTCAACAGAGAGCACCTTGACTTGGAGGCACTCATGCTTTGCTCTGATGAAGACCTCAAAGGGATCCGCATCCAGCTCGGACCCAGGAAGAAGATCTTAGAAGCTGTTGCTCGCAGAAGAAAGGCCCTGGAAAATGCAGGCGTCATGAAGGACAGCTCCTTGTGATCTGAAACAAAAACAGTTATTTATCCTCCAAATTTAAAATAAGCCTTTTGTCAGTTCAATTTCTGTATAAAACAAACATGATTCAGCAAACTAGTGAAAAATTCCAACATTTCTACAGATTGAACTTTATTGATCATATTATGACAATATGTTCCATGTATACCTGTTATATCAAGTTAAAAGTGGCATGGCAGCATGAACCAACAATATCAACAATATCTTATACATCTGGTTTTAAAACAAGAGAAGAAAAGAATAATTATGGGAAGAAAAATAAAGAATAATAAATAATAAAGTGTTGGTATTGACCTGCTGGCTGACTTTCTCCACATATGAGGCGATATGGCACACAGATGATTTGCTTGTGCAGCTGAATGCTTTATTGTAATGATGTCGACCTCAGATAACACACCTGTTAAATAAACAAAACGTACATGCACGATAGTCTCTCCAGTTTAATATTTCCCTGACAGGAACAACAGCTGCTACGAACACAACAAAAAAGAGAGGAAAACAAGCACAGGCAGGCTAAAACTGGTGAACTAGTAAACACAATGGAGTGACCTGAATAGAATAGAATACAATAGTCCTTTAATTGTCCCACAAGGGGAAATTTGGTTGTAACAGCAACACACACACACACACACACACACACACACACACACACACACACACACACACACACACACACACAAACAAAACAACAACAACAACAACAACAAAAAACAAACAGAACAGGACACACAATTTTTTTTACATATTTACATCATGGATAATAGTTATAAACAGAGTACTGTACAGTTATTAAAATTAAAGTACAGATAAGTGGCAAACCCAGGTTGTAGTGTGCAAACAGAGCAGGATACTGCAAGATGTTTAAATAGTTAAGAATATTTAGAATAATTAGAAAAGTACAGATTGTGTATTGTACCTGTGCATTAAAAAGTAGACATGTAACTTACAATAAGTTAGTATATATAAATGTGTAAATGTGCAAGTTATAAAAGTAGTATTTGTTCGGTTGATTAGTGCAAGTTACAGCGCTGATGTAAACATCTATGTTTGTTGAGAGCAGTTTTGATTGTACAGTCTGACAGCTGCAGGGAGGAAGGACCTCTGGAAACGCCCCTTCTTCCATCTAAGATGCAGCAGTCTGTCACTGCTGACCAGTGAGTGTATATACAAAGAGCACCTATTAAAGTACATGAAATATTTAGGAGGAGGTGAAAAAAAGGGACAACACACACACACACACACACGAAATGACGTGATATTATTCACGAGAGATGATTTTGACATGTTTCACAGATTGTAGGCCAATAAGTCATTTGCAACAGTTTGCATACACTTTTTAGAAAATACCGGAAATCATATTTTTTGGCAAACGATCAGATTTTGCTCTGCAATATCAAAACAAAAAAGTAGGGAAAAATTGTGTGTCACTCTTTGATGAACAAACAAAGCAGGAAGTACATAGGGTGAACACTCTTATGTTTGCCGGGTGTGTGTGGGCGTGGCTTGCAGCGAGAGGCGTTTAATGTTGCTCAGGACTGCCGGAAGCTGGTTTGGTTGGTATGTGGGAGAGCGAGTGGTCCTCCGCAGCAGTCACGACTATGTGTAACAGGTGAGTTGTTTTGGTCTCTCCGCTGCTGAGTGATTAATCTCACCTGTGTGTGGATCGCATATCTGTTCTTGAGCTGTCTGAGTAGTCTGGCTCGGCACAAAGCCGCTTCTTTTGGCCGCTGCCTCACAGCTAAGCCTCATTAGTGAGACAATCTCGGGTCCTCTCTCCCCGCCTTGCTTTGCAGCCTTCTGCGACTTTCACGCATTTCCCTTTCAAATGAGTGCTTTGCGAGGCTGATTTGCGTTGCCAGCTATGTCTCAACCCGTTTTCTGATTGTCTTAGTTTGCGTCCAAGAGTGCTAACTGTGATATTTTGCCTCCCAGGCTTGGGTTGCAATGGCAGACATGGCTGAAATAATCTCCGTCAGCGCCGGTTTGCTCCTGCCTTCCTCTATCAACGCCACCGTTAAGGTCCAGGAGGAAGCCAGCCCGACTGCTGCCGTTGTCCCTGCTCCCCAGAGCAGCGAGGACTACCTGTTTGTGGAGACCAGGCACCCCAACACAGTCCTGCAGGGCCTCAACAGCCTGCGGCTCAACAACGCCTTCTGCGATGTGACTCTGTGCTGCGGAGGACAGGAGTTCCCCTGCCACCGCATAGTGCTGGCATCTTTCAGCTCCTACTTCCAGGTAAACGCACTTTTCCTCACAGGTATGTCCATACTGAAAACGACTCCACCTTTAGAATCATGTGTTTTCCTTCTCTATCCTTAGGCGATGTTTTCTGCTGACCTCATAGAGTCCAAGCAGGAGCGTGTTGCCATCAATGGTGTTGAGCCTCAGATGATTGGCATGCTGGTGAGCTACGCCTACACATCAGAGGTCTACATTTCCAAAGCCAACGTGCAGGTAGTGAATCTTCTCACACCTCTTCATTGCTGTCATTCGTGAAGCGCGTGCATGCTTAGAAAGTGATCTGTGTCCAGGCGCTGCTGGCAGCAGCCAACCTGCTGGATGTGATGGCGGTCCGAGAGGCCTGCTGTCGCTTCATGGAGCGTCAGATGGACGAGATGAACTGTGTGGGGATTCACTGCTTTGCTGAGGCGCATTCCTGTAAGGTGCTGGAGAAACGCAGCATGGACTACATCCTCGAGCACTTCAGCACGGTCTGTCAGCAGGTGAGGGTGTGATGGAAACCCAGAGTAGGGAGTCGTGAAGGAGGTAATCTTGTATCACCTACTGTTAATGCAAAGCTGTGCCCTCACATAAATAATCAAACTCTCAGCGCTTCCTGTCTTCCTCCAGGAGGAGTTTCTGTCTCTGTGTGTGGACAAGCTGACGGAAATCCTTGCCAGCGATCTCCTCAACGTGCCCAAAGAGGAGACTGTGTTTGAGGCCGCCATGCTGTGGTTGAATAAATGTTCCTCTCGCAAACAGAGCTTTGAAAAGGTGAGAGGAGAGTTATTAGCAGGTAATTTCAGGCTTATCTTTAAAAATCAAAAGGGGGGGGGGGGTTCATACATTTTTGTTGTTTGGTGCTATCCTGTTATCAGGGGCGCCATACTCCATGAATGAAAATCCATGACCACAGCAGCTGCTCATGAGTACCACCCATCAGATCCCTTTCCATTTTTGTTCCTCAAAGGTCCTGGAGCACATCCGCCTGCCTCTCATCAGCCCCTATTACCTCCATGATGTGATTGAGTCTCTGGACGTGGTGAAGGAGAGCCAGGTCTGCCAGAGGCTCATCTCTGAGGCCAAGGACTATCTGCTGCTTAAGGACCGGCGTGGAGAGCTCTACTGCCCGAGAGCGAGGCCTCGCAGGTCCACTGGTAAAAATAAAAAACACTCGCGTCTGAATCAAAGAGCTAATTTTTAGCATTGCACTATTTTCTGTCAGCGTGCTGATTTGTTAGTGTGTATCTGTCTCCCCGTCCTCATACTCCGCAAGGGTTTAAGAATGCTCGGCTATTCAATGGAGAGACGATTATTTGGGTCTATTTTCTTCTATTAGAAGAAAGATTTTGGATTCCAGGTTTTTAGATGTTTGCTGGTTTTCCCGGTTTGTGTTATCAAACTGTGGACCAAACAGTTTAGCCTAATCCAGATGCAAATCAAGAGAATAGTGGAAGTTGAATATTAAATGGCTGGCAGCTCCACGCACTCTTATGTTGTACCATACAGGCTGCTTTTTTTCTTTTACATTAACATATGTGGCTCACTCCTCTCTTCCTCTACTCCTGTTGCCACGGAAACAGGAACCGCTGAAGTGATAGTCACAGTTGGCGGAGAGGACGACAAGGTGGTGCTGCGCAGCGTCGAGAGCTTTGATCCTGTGACGAGCCAGTGGAAGAACCTGGCATGCCTGCCCTTCGCCGTGAGCAAACACGGGCTGGTGGTCTCAGGTGAGGGAGTCAGTAAAACTCAGCCTGATGGGTTAAGACACTCTGAAATGCACAGATAAACTTAAGTGCTGAAAATGTATACTTCTGCTTATCCAATCACCTTTCTTCCCCGTCCCCGCCTGTAGATTCGACCCTGTATTTGGCAGGTGGAGAGTTTCCCGACGGCTCAGCCAGCAGAGAGATGTGGCGCTACGACCCCTGCTTTGACTCCTGGATGGAAATGGCACCCATGAATGTAGCTCGCTCGGAGTTAGGTGAGGGAGTCTTGGTAATTACAGCTTCTGTCTTTCAGCCACGTTACCCTATTTTGCTTCTCAAGAACTCTATAAACTATCCTAACTTTGTTTGATTCTAGTAGCTCCAAAAGGAGTCTTTTGATTGTTATAATCCTACTTTAAAAAATAAAAAAGAGAATCCAGACATTTCCATAGCAGATAGTAGAAAAATAGGTCCCTTTCTGCCATTTAATTGTTTTGGTTTTTTTTGCTGTTTGGTGCTGAGAAGCAGGAAAGTGCTTTGATATAAGTGCCTTTGTGTAGTATGAATGGCAATAGTAGATGTCTTAATCAATAGAAAAAGCTGTAAAACTTATGACAACACAGCTATAAGTTCAAAATCGACTCACTCATTCACTTTTTTTTTTTTTTTTCCAAAGCCTTCCAGTGGCCCCCATTGCAATCTTTGCTGGGCCAATTCTGTCCTTTGGGCCTCATGTTTGGCACCACTACCTTACATGATGCACAGTTCAAAATCTTTATCTCAAACTGACCCTTAATGAGCTGTCTTACCTCCTTTCCTCTCCATCTAACCCAGCTTCTGATTGGCTTCCCCTCCCAAACAGAAGGATAGAGGTGGCCATAGCTGTGCCCTTATGATCTATGCGCCTCCATAAGTGGAAAATAAGTCTAAAACTGAGCATTAAATGTACTTTAATATTGCTAATAGTGATGTCTTCTACATATACTGACTTAACTCAAATGTTGATCTACGTTAATGAGCGTCTGTCGTTGTAATGGTTAATGAATAGGACAGAAAACATGAAAATTAGACCGGGGCATGAGATGTCCAACTGTAAACTGAAGGACGGTTTTTAATAGCAGCAATGTTTATTTATCTGCTGTGCCTTCTCCCCACAGGCCTGGTGATGCTTGATGGCTTTGTGTACGCAGTGGGAGGGTGGGAGGGACGCTCACGTCTGGACTCGGTGGAGTGCTACAACCCCCACACCAACTCCTGGCAGTTTACAGAGTCTGTGAAGATGGCCGTCACAAGTCCAGCAGTGGTGGCTCTGGACGGCCTGCTCTACGTTACTGGTAGGAAACGCAGGTTTTTACACACGCAGGGTTTGTTTGTTTTTCTTGTTTATTTTGATTCTATGTATTCACTCGGGATGTGTCACGGCAGGTGGTGCGGTCCTAGAGGATGGTGACGGCACAGATCTGGCACAGGTGTACAACCCTAAAACGGCAGTATGGACAGAGGTCGCCCCCATGCAGATTGCCCGCTCTGGATCAGCTGCTTGTACGCTTAAAGGAAAAATTTACGTCATAGGTAACAAACTTATCATCCAGCCCATTAACTGTGCTTTGTTCTGGTTCCTAAAAGTGCAGTCATGTCTGTTAAATCCTTTTTTTGTAGGCGGATGGCATGCCTCGACAGAGAACACAGATAAAGTGGAGTGTTACAATCCAAAGACCAACCAGTGGACGATGTGTGCCCCCATGAAGGAACGACGCTATCGGCCTGGCGCTGCTGTCGTGGATGGCAAAATCTACGTCTTGGGAGGAGAAGAGGGCTGGGACAGGTGAGGAGCTTTCTAGAAAAGACGTTGCCTGTAAATTTCGTGTTTTCCAGGCCATTGCAGAGCTCACATTTATTTGAAATATTATGAAAAGGGGGTTAAATTCCTGTGGATTAAACACAGGAGAGGTCAATGAGGTTGTCTAAAGCTGATCCCGCTCTGCGTGCAGATATCACGACACTATCGAGAGGTATTGTGACGAGACGGACACGTGGGAGATTGTTGGGGAGATGCCTACCAGCCGCAGCTGGCTCAGCTGTGTCTCTCTCCGGCTTAGAAAGGACATCCAAGTGAGCAGCAGTCCTGGGACGCCCAGTGAAAATTGAGGACAACAAATGGGAAATCTCCTGTGGTTTTGTTTGTTTTTATTTTTTTAAATTGCACTCTCCTTGGAGATTATGCGCTACAAGACTCAGCTGCGAAGACTAGCGTGCTGGGGAGTGATGCCTGGAACTGGCACTGAGCTGCTTGAGCTGTTTCTGGGACCTGTTTGGTGACAGCCTGTGGAATAAGTCTTAATCACTTTGGGGTCCTTTCTTTTGTGGCTTGGCAGCAGAGGTGCAGTGATTTAACATAAATGATCTGATGTCCGCAGTCTAAACTCGCTCTGTATGATGTGAACATTCTTTAGTTTTATTGTCTGAGCGCCACAATCTGGATGTTTTCCCAGCCAATGGGATTATTTTTGTATTATGTGACTGTATTTATTGGAGGTTGATAAGATTAGAATGGTCCTCTTAAAAAGCTCTGTGGGCCAAAGAGTCAGTTATGAATGTTTTTGAAGGTTACCTGTGTGGGCGGGGCAAAGGTGTACATGTGAGTGTTTTTTGTAATTACACATTGAACTTCTTAGTGATTGTCTTGACTACCTGTTATATGTTAAGTATATTTTTGTAATGTGCGTCATGCATACTGGTGAATTAAAGTGAAAATGACTTGTAATAAAGATGTTTACTTCTTTACTGTGAATGCGGGTGGGTTAGTTTTTTCTTTTTCTTTTTACAAATGAAGCCTGAAAACAATCGAAAGTATTGATGAATGCACTCCTGCTACATTGACATTTTTAAAGAGGATCAAATACCCAAGATCAGAATCAATTGATTAAGTACATGTAGACAGCAGATGATACTGTCAACATGATGCAGACAATAACACGTATTTCATATTTATGGCTCAGTGTGAAGATGTTGGAATAAATAAGGGATGGATGACAATCTCATAGCAGCAGTAGATACAGTCAGCATGTTTAATGGTGTTTTGTTTTTAAAATTAAGATTTGTTTGTTTAATATTACAATCTTGAAATCTTCAATCAGTTGCACAGAAGACTTTGAGGCTCTTCATGTGTTTCTTGTCTATAGAATTGATTTTTCCAGTCAAATTTCTTTTTGATTTTCTTCTTTCTTTCTTTTCTGGTTCAGGCTTCTTGTCACCGTTTGCTCCGCTTCACCTGGACACAAACGTGTTTCCTTCTTTAGAGAAATGGGGGCGTGGCTGCATGCAGATTGAACATTGTTGGTTCAAAATCAGTCTGACTTCCTAACATACGCACGGCGGTGTGCACGTTTTATAATCATATAATTAATTTTACGCACATTTTGTTTGTTTGGTTTTTTTTTGCGCACAGCGAAAAAAGTTTCCACGAACATTTAAAGACGGGCTCGTGCTGCCTACGCGCGATCTCCACACAGCCACACCCACATTTATTTAAGGAAACACGTTCACCTCCAGGTGAAGCGGAGAAACACCGACCGCAAGAAAAAGAAGAAAATGGGTAAAGGACAAGAAGCGCGTGATCTTTTAGCACGAGATGATAAAAACAACAACAACAACAAAATAATAAAAATCCAGATACCCCATAAAATCTGGGGGGAAATGCGAATAAATTTAGACTAAAAGTGTTTACAGGTAGCAACGACGGAAGTCAGCGTTAACGAAAGAATAATTTAAGACGAAATCGTGAATGATTTTCAGTTGTAAGATGAAAGCCAAAACCATGGTGTAACTAAAACTGTAAATAGTGACTAAATGGCAATGATGATGATGATGATAATAATAATAATAATAATAATAATAATAACCTTTTAATTAACATTGTTTGGAGGGCTGATATCAAAGGCAAGATTTAGGAAAAGCAGCATTACAGTAAAAATGCACCAAGTTGGCAACGACTAAGTATTTTTCCTCTGCATTTTAAATACATTTTCTTAGGTGGCCAAGTTCACAAAATCATTTCAGTTAGTTTAATAGTTTTTTTTAAATAGTCTAGTTTTCTTTTCTTTTTTCGTTGTAAATCGAAGTTTAGTTTTTAGCTTAGTTTTAGTTTGCTGTTGTAGACTTTGTGTAGTTGACTTTGTGACATCCACACCACCTTTTTGGTACAATAACTTTAGTGCCATGTAAAATTGTATCTATGCTTTTCCAAGTTACAGGCTTTCCCTGATTTCCTGGGGCTGAGAAGTTTTTCCAGCATGTCTCATGTTTCACATGTTTACATAAAAGACCAGCAACAATTTTATTGTGCGTGGGGAAACCGATGCTTCATTAGCTAAATTTATCTCATTAAAATCCCTGGAGGCTGTCTGCATCTGAAAAACGAGGCAAATAAAGTTGAAATGTGTGGGGTCCACTATCCAGAGTGATGGACAGTGCAAAAAAAAAAAAAAAAAGAGAGATGTAGGCAGGATGGAGTGGGACAGAAGGATAGCAGCAAACCTGAAATGAAAGGTTTACAGGATGGTAGTGAGACCTGCTATTATGTCACAAAAAGATAGAAGGTGAGTGACTGTAATTAACAGGTTTAGAAGTCAGTACATCTGAGGGACAGCTCAGGTTGAGCACTTTGGAACTAAATCGTCCAGAGAGGGGTGAGTGGATATACTGGACAAAGGATGTTGAAGAACGAGCTGCCAAGCAGGAGGAGAAAGGGGAGGAATGATGTTTATTATTATTATTTGCTGATGTTAATGAGCTCAAGGAAACTTGAAACACGCTGTGATACTTTTATTTTGAAAGGTTTAGCGACTACACGGCGCAGTGAGTTGTGGGTAAGACGTCAGTCCGCCGCCATATCTGTCTTTCTGTACCGGCTGAAGGAGAGAGTGAGGAGTCATGAGAGGAATACAGTCTCTGAACACTATCTCCGTGAGTCCTGTGTTGTGTTGGTGCGGTCTGAGTGGTGTCATCCGCCGGATCTGCTCCCTGCTCGGCCCGGTCTAAAAAAACCGAACATTCGCTGTAGCAGTTAGCCTGCTAGCCGGTTAGCTCTCCAAGTTTACCTACCGTAAAACGGTTTCTGTCTCGAGTTAGGGGCAACGTTCTCATTCCATCATTCACACGTACTGAAAACAATAAAATAAATATCAAGTGTGCAGTATAAAATATAAATACAATTTGAAAAGCGTGTGTGCTCGACTTAGTTGTGTTATGTCGCCTTTTGCATTGCTGTGGTAAGCTGGATGTAACCTGAAGGTCATCCCTGAATTCCAGTTCACCAGCGTCTCTTTTGAGCGAACCAGGCCCCCTATTTGGTCATAAATTCGGTGTTGTCCAATTATGATGCTAGTGCATTCCCACATTAGTCCCAGACTTTGCTGCCGGGACATAAATGTGCACAGGTCACGTCAGGTCAAGCTGCTCTCAGCCTGCACACACAGGTGCTGTTTTGATTTTGTGGTCCTATTAAGACGGCCTGGTTTTAGGGGGGCTAGATCATACTTTTGGGCATTTCTGCAAGCAAAATTACTATTATCAGTTATGCAAACCCAATCAAAAGTAAAAATAATATTAGATGATTGCAGTATCAGATTATATTAGGTTGTTGTCTCAAGACCTTCCTAAAGCAGCTCCATGTGAGATAGAAAGGTGGTGACTTCCCTAGCTGGTGATATTTGTGTAATCTGCATGTTACTTGTATGTGTTAGCAGCTATTATGTAACATTAGAGGTCATGTTACTCTTTGTTGGATTAAGATTCCGCCAATCTAGTGTTTACACACAGTTTAAAGCAGCACAATATATACGGGATTGTGGCTATAAATCAGTAATAACTTCCTGTTCTTATTTTAGCTGCTAATGAATCATTGTCTTTAATTACGGTGTCACCTTCCTGCAGAAACGTTGCTACGCAGCTGCCAGGAGGAGCGGTAGTCTGGCTGAACCCCTATCAGGTCTGAAACCGTCCAAAGGCGCACCTCTTCCTCCCCAGGATGCCCAGGTAGGTGCTGCTCTCTAATCGAACAAAACACAATGGAAATCTAACACAGCTGGTTGTCTTGATATTTTCTTCCGAAAAAACACTTCTGCTGTGTTTTGTGAGCTTTTGCAGTATTTTTCTAATTGCTGGTGTCATCTTAAGTTGCAGTGTACCATTAGTTTTGTTTCTGTGTGAAAGTTGTGTGTTTTTTCTTTCCTCCTTCAGGTGTCCAAGCTCCCAAACGGCCTGGTGATAGCTTCACTGGAAAACTACTCCCCCGTGTCAAGTGTTGGTGTGTTTGTGAAAGCTGGGAGTCGCTATGAGAGTGTGGAGAACCAGGGTGTCTCCCATGTGTTACGACTGGCAGCGAACCTGGTAAACTGTGAATGAGCTTGTAAGCGTGTAATAGCTAAATGAATTATTCCTGAGGTTATTCTTACCACAATAAGAAGGACATGACTGCACTTGTTTTTATCAGCACCTCTACCTCTAGCCTGACAGCCTACGCTGCTTACTTATCTTATTTTTGCTTTTGTAGACTACAAAGGGAGCGTCTGCCTTCAAGATCTGTCGCAGTGTGGAAGCAATCGGAGGCAGCCTGAGGTCAGTGAGCACACTTCATGCACATGCACACACTGACCGTCGCTGCTTTTGTTGCTCAAAATTATGCAGCGGATCACACTGAATCAGCTGTGTTGTCATCTCTATCCATGCAGTGCGACATCGTCAAGAGAGACAATGGTCTACACTGCCGACTGTTTGAGAGATGACATGTAAGTGCTCCCATATTAACGTCAAGATATTTTGTTCTCTTCTCTATTTTCATTAAAACTCGTCAGGCTGTGTTGACACTTCGCTGTCCTATTTGTGTCCAGAGATTCATTAATGGAGTTTCTGGTCAATGTGACTACAGCTCAGGAGTTTCGGCCATGGGAGGTAGACGAACTGACGCCCAGAGTGAAGGTTGACAAGGCTCTGGCTCAGCAGTGTCCTCAGATAGGTGTGTAACAGAAGCAACAGTTCATCTCGTGATTGCCTGTATTTTTACTGAGGAAATTGTTTTATCAGATGTGAAAGTGATTTTTAATTTCTAAAGAAGACCCTTGATGATTTTATTTGGCTATAATTACGTAAAACATCAAAAATCTTCTCGCTAAGCTGCGGTAGACCTCTAGGCTGTATAATGTTTTTGCTCTGAGTTTTGTGGCCACTTCAGAAATGCTTAACGTGAGCTGTTGGGATTGAGGCATTTTTTGGTTTTTTTGTGCCATTTCAGTCAGATCTGTAGCCTCATTGAGCAGTAAGCATTCCAGTCCCTCTCATATTAATGTAGATATATTATATTCTGCATGGTTTCTGACATACTTTAATACTTGTGCAAAAGTTGTTTAATTAACTTGATCTATGAAAAAGGTCTTTTGCATTGTTGCTGTTTTTGTTTGTTTGTTTTTTAGATGCAGCAGTTTTTGATTATCCATATTTAAAGTTTTCATTGTGTCCTGTTCAATTTTCTCCTGCAGGTGTAATTGAGAAGTTGCATGAAGCAGCATACAAAAACACCCTTTCCAACTCTCTGTACTGCCCTGACTACATGGTCGGCCATGTCTCCTCTCAACAGGTAAGGATATGCGTTACATCTTTTTTTAAATCTTAAGGGTCTTAAAGGGTCTATTCAGTTAGCAAAATAGTACTTTTTGTGATGCACTTAAACACCTGTCCTCCTCCTCATCCTTCCCTGTAGCTTAAGTCATTTGTTGAGGACCATTTCACCACTGGCAGAATGGCTCTAGTAGGACTAGGTGAGTGTTGTCCAGCCTTGATTGCTTCATCACAGCTGCCCCCCTTCGTCATGTGGCTTTCCTAATAGGTAGTTAGCAATCTCCAGCCTAAGCAGTCTTGCTTACGTGTGTGCTTACGCTTGTCTTAAATCTCAATGAGGTAGTGAGTCACTGCTGACATGTCAGAACTATGTTCCACTTCACTCATTTACGCATGTTAATCTCATTTACCCATTCAGGTGTAAACCACTCGGTCCTGAGGCAAGTGGGTGAGGGGCTGTTGAGTGCCCGCAGTGGGGTTGGGGCCCCTGTGGCTAAATCTGTGTACCGTGGAGGTAGGAGCTTGTGTTTTAAAAATAGCAACTTTAAATTATTTTTGCAATCCGCCGCTGCCTTGTTCTCATGAGGAAATATTGTGTGTTAGGTGAGCTGCGAGTGCAGAACAAGGATGAGCTTGTCCACGCTCTGATTGCCAGTGAAGGTGCTGTGACAGGTAGTGCCGAGGCTAATGCTTTCAGTGTGCTGCAAAGGATCCTGGGAGCTGGTCCGCATGTAAAGAGGGGCTCCAGCATCACCAGCAAACTGAGCCAGGGAATCGCCAAAGCTACCACACAGCCCTTTGATGTGAGTTGAAACAGGACAGCGACACTGGTTTTTGTAGCCGTAACAGTTCAAGTCCATTTTTAGTGAGTCTTTCTGAGATCTGTTCCCCCGATTTAACGCAGAAATCTGTCAAAAAAGCCAAAAACTGGCGCACGATGCTTTCCGTCAGTCTGGAACTGACAGACAAAGAAAAGGCTTCAGTGGTCTTTTCCTTTGATGACATCTCTCAGGGAAACTTCTCCAGAAATCTGCTGAAAGAATGATTTGCCTCAATTGGAGTATTTAGAATAGTTTTATTTTTTAGGATGCTTGGCTGTTCTTGTTATAAATGCACAGTTTCTCACTCTACATCAGATAACCTCTGGTTGTCTTTCAGGCCACTGCCTTCAACGTCTCGTACTCCGACTCCGGCCTGTTTGGGGTCTATACCATTGCACAAGCTGCCTCTGCAGGAGAGGTAGTTGCCAAGTTTTCTGTGTCTAACTTGATTTTAAAAAATTGCAGAAATGCCAGAATTATTCTCTCTGTGCAGGTGATCAAAGCCGCCATTGCACAGGTGAGGGGTGTGTCCGAGGGAGGCGTGTCTGAGGCTGACATCACCAGAGCAAAGTAAGTTCATACAAAGATGACGCAGGTGGAGTTCTAACTGGTCTGTTGCTCACTCCTGTCTGTGTTTGACACCTCTGTGCAGGAACCAGCTGAAAGCGGAGTACTTGATGTCGATGGAGAGCTCAGAGGGGCTGCTTGAGGAGATTGGTGCTCAGGCTCTCACCGCTGGAGTGTACCAGGCCCCTGACGCTGTCCTCAAGGCTATAGATGCCATCACCCAGAATGATGTGGTTAAGGTGTGTGCTTTCAGTGACATTTTAATAGCATGACTTAAAAAACAGCTACAGAAGAACAAGCAAACTCCTGTGTTGTGGTCAGATGTTTACATCAGCTCATTAAGGGAATGAATGCTATTTGGTAATTTGGGGCTTTTAATGATTTCTTTGAACTGGGTGGAATGTTTGTAAAGCATACATCTTTACATACATTGAATCTATATATCATCCTAAAGACTTTAAAAAATACTTATACAGGGCTCTAGAGTGCAACCAATTTGGTTGCAAATCCGACCAAATTTTTCAGTGGTGCGACTAAAAAAAATAAAAAACTGTTCGGGTAACAAAAAAAAAAAAAAAATCTCTGCAACTCTCCGTGTGATCAATAACAGACACACATTATGCCCCTATCGTGGACTAAACCAATCAGAGATAGTCAGGGGCGGGACCTCTCTGATTGGCCGTGGTCCAGTTGAAAGTGCAGGTGGATAGAGGGAGGTGAGTAGCTTGAATAAAGCGATATCGATTCATTAAATCCTGAATAGACTTTTAAATATAACTGTGTTTTGCCAGAAACGCCAGGTTCTCAGATTAAAGCTCACAAAACTATTTAAACAACCACCAAACAGCAAATGAGAGCAGGTACACGGATTCCACACAAAGACGTAAACACAGAGCGGACCGACGCATCAGAATCAGCTTTGTCTTTCTCGGCTTTCTCACCTGACAGCCCGTAGACGGACACGCCGTCGGAGCTCACCGATTCTGATGCGTCGGGTCCGCTCTGTGTTTATGTCTTTTTGCGCTAGATTCTGAGCTGCAGGTTTTGTCTCTCTCCAACCAAAATTCACTGAGCCAGCAGCAAAAGAAGCAGCAAACTGCGCTTCACATTTGATAAATATCGTCATGAATTCCCTCTGAGTTTTGCTGTTTTGCTTTCACCACGATAAAAAATCACACTTCATGCACAGCTCTCTCTCTCTCTGTACTTCAAGAACAGTTTCCCGTCTCAAATCTCTGTTCTCTGCATTATTCATTCGCTTATTACCCACCAGTCTACCGTTGTTTACAGCGGTGTCGGCCACTGTCTTTTTCTTTTCTTTTCTTTTTTTCACTTAAATCACTCATTTCTGCTGTTCAATACTGAAGAAATTTAAACTTTTTAAAATTATGCAAAATTGCAGAATATTGCAGAATATTTTTAAGGTTATCTGCTATAAAAAGCCAGACCAGAAAAATCTCCTTCATGTTTTTCTGTGTTTTATTCTCAGTTACTTTCACACAAAGGCATCTGCTGTGATGTTCACAATTCTGATGAAGCCTCACATGTATCAGTACTGATAAATGATCAGAATTATAATATTTCTGACTGTCTGAGGCTAAATTGAATCGAATCAGGACTTTGAGAACCGGAATCGAATGGATTATAGAAATCAGTAATGATACCCAGCCCTAGTGAGTAGCCTTGGCCCAACAGAAGTGGATGTAGCTGTGGGTAATAAGAAAAGATAAAAAGAATTATTGATAACTTTTTTGTTAAGTTAAGGCCTGATCCGTCTGAAATTCATAGTCAGTGCTCTGACACGGTGCCATCAATCTTTGAATGCTGAAAAAGCACAGTGTATCCAGAAGACACATTATATGCTGCAATAAATGCACTGCCCAAGTGTCCCCTCTCCCCACTGCCTGTCAGCAGCATGCAACAGCAAACAGGTCGTCAGAGGAGGCCGAGATGATGATTAAGTTTAACATTTTCTACAATATTAACAAAGCACTTTAAGCACAAGATTGTTAGTTAATAATTTAGAAATGAATATTGTCTGTATGGACTGCAATTTCCCCCCCAAAAAAGTGCACATGTAAAACTGCGGTGTTAAGCGTTGCGGTTGAAAAATTTGAGTGCGCCTAACTTTTGTGTGGTGCGCCCATGGCAAAAAGTTTGTCTAGAGCCCTGCTTATATATACAAATACTTGCATACACCCCTATTAATATTTGGTAAATGTCCCTTAGCAAGTTGCACCTCAGCCAGTTGCTTTTCATCATTAACGAGCTTCTGGTGTGATTCTGTGGGGATATTTGACCACTCTTCCTTGGTTCCTTAGACTTTTCCATTATTCTGAGTATTGGTCAGTCCAGCTAGTGCTGTTAAACAAATCCTTTCTATGTTGGCAAAGAGAAACTACCAGCTGTAGTCAGTCTCTCTCATTAGTTCACTAACGAGAAGTTAATAGGCGTTATCAAATGAAAAGGCATTGTAGAACCTTCAGCACCACTTATTAAAAGTTATTTTTAAGTAAGTATTTGAGGTTATATGCATACTTTTGACCCTGTGTGGATTAGAGAAAATCCAGAATAACTTGAAAATAGTCATTAAAGTATACTATACAATCATTCCACCCTGAAAAAGTTTTAAAAAGTCATTAAAAATGACCATGACATCCATGGCCCTGTACATTTCTGACCACACTTATATACATATGGTTTTTAGATTCAATACATGTCAAATTTAAACCCATTTTATGGATTTTAGATCTGATGTCATGTCATTGTTACATTACTGGGTTGCAGTGGCAGCAGTCTTACCTTTATGTACCCCATCTGTAGTAGAGCGTGGGTTGGAGTCATAAATCATCCAGTAAAGGCTCACTAGTTTGTTCATGACCAAATAAAACAACAGTTCATTAAGAAGCGATGCGATAGATCATGTTGACAGTGCGTTTTACTGAAGGGCTTTTGGGATTATACAGATCATTACAGAGTAAATATTGTTTTAGTTTCACATTTGAACCTCATTTCAAATATAGTAAGAAACACTGTAGTTCCTCTGAGCACGGGTGGCATCCTCAGTTTGAAAATATATCCCTGAAGACTACACTAACAAAAACAAAAAGTTATTAAATTATGCGTGCAGGCTATTTATTCATATGTTTAAACTTGCATTTGTGTTTAGTCGCTGCGTGGGGTTCTGTGTAGTGTCGGAGCTGCGGCAGGGCTTCAGTGGACTATAAATACTGGGATATATTTGGAAATACTGCCCGTCAGTGAATTTGCTCTCTGTTTTCTTTACAGGCTGCAAAGAAATTTGTGGATGGCAAGAAGACCATGTCAGCTAGTGGACACCTCATTAATACACCATTTGTGGATGAAGTATGAAAATGCACATAAGAATAATAAGAACAGTTGATTTTTCTTTCTGCTTGGGCATGTTGTGCCTGGATTTTGCCTCCTGCAGCAGTTCATTGGATGTCACCTGTCATTTGTAGTTTGTCCTGCAGTATGTGTGAGCACCAACAGAGAGAGCGGCAGAATTGTAATGTCTGTTGGGGGGGAGAGGGTGGATTCATCAGTGTAACTGTACATCAGTGTAAATTAAAACAATTACAGTAAAACACTTGGGTTGTTGCTTGATTTTGCATTTTTGAATGACAAGTTTCTGGCATGTGTGCCGGGCACAAGTGCGGTCTTCTGCATGAGATTGATGATTCCACACCATCATCTTGAAGAGTGCTTGGTTTTGGATGACGTTAGCACTATGTGCCAACACTGGCAGCAAAAAGCTGTTATTTTAGGTAATGAGCACTTTTAGCACCAAGAGGTTTTGTTTCATTCATCAGCCAGTGGGGGGACCCAAAAGCGCACAAACAGAAGTTGATGTTTGAGGGTTGTCTTGTAGATCGTCAGTAAAAGAGCTAATACCATACTGGCAATAAACTGGGTTTCATTTAAAGCATAGAAGCCCTCTACAGTAAAGGCCTAAGCCATCTCTACTTCCTGAGATGACTGAGGTTGTTTAACATCTGCCAGCTCTCATCATGCGCTCAACATTTTTCTATAATTTAACAAAAGCCTTATTTTATGCCCCCGTGTATTTTGTAAGGTGCCTATTAATGTGCAGACTGACTTGTATCTGTCAGATGAATAGTTGTACACAAGATGTGGAGTTTGTGCAAAAAAGTAGCAGAAATTTGTAATTATTTAGTGGAATATGTGATATTTAAATGAGAAACTACCCTCTGGGCATGTTGTCCCTGCACACTCTAAGATAACTTGTACTTTCCATTCAGTAAATGGCTATGAAATCAAAAAGGAGAAAAAAAGATGAATCCTTTCTGCACTTAAACATTGAACATTTAGAAAAGGGAGTCTAAGACTGACAGCAGTTATATAGTATTAATACCAATGCTGGTATTGGATTGATATTAGCGTGACAGGATCGATACTCTTACGTTCACAAGGTCTTTTAGGCCAATTAAAATGTGAAAAATTAGCAGATGTTGTGTGCAGTTATAACTATTAAAACACTGAAATTTCTCAAATGAAAACCAATGAGCAGTTTATTATGAAAGACCCTGTTTTTTCTCTTATTATTGGTCATCATTAAGACAAAAGTGTTTTTATACATTACTCGATTTGTGTTAAATATGTTATTTTTAGAAATGAAAAAAAACAACCCCTCATGTTCTTTTGTGTTGACTGTCAGGTATATTTTATTTATAACCTTTGGGGCAATTAAGAGAAGTTGAGCCGCTTTGGAGACCTGCACAATTATATTCAGGGTCTCAAAAAAAACAAACAGTTTCAAAATAAATGAAAAGCTGAAAGGTGTTAACTAATTATTGTGGAAAATAAAAATCAGTGATTTAGTAATAACTAAAATATGTTCACAGTTTGCAAACAAATGATTCCTCTCATACATCATAAGCTGCCTATTATAGGCTAAAAGTATCAGTATCGGTATCGGCAGTGCTCACTCTGTGTTTACTTGGTATCGGGTCCATGCCAGCGTTTGCAGGATCGCACAGCACTATTTTCAGGACAAAAGACCCCCAGTCTTCACACAGTATCGCGAGATACCTCCCCACCGAACGTGAAGACACCGAGGTGTGTGTATGTGTGTGTGTTTGTGACGCTGCGTGGGGGTGTCCGCCTGATGTCATTAAGCAGGAGGGGAGGTTGAGCTAGCGGTGGGCATACGGGTGGAAAGCATAACAATAACGTCCAGGCTAGGACTCACAGCGTTGCTTTTGGATTGAAATACGCAGCGTTTTAAACTCCGGGCTTCCCATCACCGTGGTCCGGAGCAGGAGACCACAGGAGTCGGGTAGAGGCTGGCAGGCTAACGGACCGAAAGCACCAGATGCTATTCCAGCGGAGAAGGAGAACGGGGTCCCAGCAGCAGCAGAGGGTGATGGGTTCTCGTTTCCCTGACGGGTAACAACAAACCTGAGCTAAAGACAGAAATAAACGCGGATATTGCCAAGTGAGGGGAGCTTTCTTCTGTTCTCCGGCACCACCGTTTGTGTGACATTGTTCCTGAAATGCTAGCGCAGTTGCGGTCTCGGCCGTCGAGCAGCCTCTGGGCCGCAGCTCGGCACACCGAGCCCGAATCTGGGAAATAGCTAGCTAGCTGCCTGCTAGCCGCAGCTGTACCCCGATGCCGCTGCTGCTGCGGCTGCAGCTGTTAAAACGGATCCAAAAAACAACTCAAGCTGTTTGGGGACTCGGTGCTGATTAAATTATCGTTTTACATTAGCGAGCTACAGAAAGCACTTGAGATGTGATGCTTTTGTGCCTCGTATTTGAGCCTTTTGTAGCTGGAGGCTTTCGCTTGGCTGACGCGAAGGAGCTAATGTTGCTGCAAAATGCACAGCAGAACCACAACAGCAGGCTCCTGTTGAAGGGGGCGAGGTTGGACTGATAACGGCCACGGTGTCTCTCAGCACCTCCGGAGTCACATTTTGGACATTTTCCCACGTCATTCACAGCTTTCTCGGCTGGCGACATGGATAAACTAACGATCATTTCAGGGTGTCTGTTTCTGGCAGCAGATATCTTTGCAATAGCCAGCATTGCAAACCCGGACTGGATCAACACCGGTGAATCAGCAGGTAAACAAGGCTGGCCATTTAAAGCCCTTTTGTGGGAGTGTGTGCGTGTTCTGTCTTTATATTGCAGCAGTGTGTGCCATGAGGTGATCTAAAGAGAGAAATTTCCCATTGTGTGTGCAAGAGTTTCATCTGCAGCATCATCTTTTGTCTTTCACAGCAGCAGCAGCATTGTTTGTAAAGATGATCGGTTTCATAATTGATTAATCAGCACTTTGGACCTCCGACACAGACTTGTCACTACTTGTTCTTTTCAATCAATTGTTGAGCCTATATAGTGTCATAAACATGTCCATCATGAGACTGAGGGATGCTCCTGTGTACATCAATATCTACCTTGTTGACAGACAGCTGATGTTTGCATAGCAGTGGCTTATGTTTAGTCATTTTTGTAGTGAATGTTTCCCTTTTTTATGACAAAAAGGAGAAATAAATAACAGAAAAACATTTTTTAACATTAGTGTGTCACATTGTTTTCCAAGCATAAAACCCACCTGCAAACAATTACATGAAATTCACAAAGAAAGTGCAAGATATTTGAAAAGCTAGAGCTGGAGACTGTTTCTTTAGGAAAGCTGTAGAACAGCTGGCTGATGAAATGGTGAGCTGAGTGTGTTTTTAAAGTAATTTATCAAGGAAGAAAAGACAAATTATTGCTTGGACCACCTTGTAAAATCAGCCAAAGATTCCTTTTTTTGATTTCAGCATCTATAAACTCAGCATCTTTAGATTAAAAAAAAATCCAATCACGTTATTGCTTACATATTACTTTCAGACATTAAGAAGATTCACGAAGCACTAAAAGTAATCCTGAGTTAATGCAGTTGACTTGACTTTTGAAGCGACCTCCGTGTGATCAGTCCCATAGCCAGCATGTTTATTTGTGGCGCTCCGGCTGATTTGGGATGGAAGCACGTGCTGTTCGGGCCGTTGACAGACAGCTGCTACTCTTTGTTCCCTCTGCAGGATGACAGCTTAGTAACTGGGTCATGGAGGGTTCATCATCCACCAGTACACATGCACACTGCGTTTGCTTGGTGGAATAACTAATCTGCAAAAAAAAAAAAGTCTTAATAGGATGCTGATGAAATGAGGACGTTGTCTACAGTGACTTCAATTTGATCGAGCTGCGTAATTGGTCTCCAGTGCAGTTTAGTTCTGGACACTTTGTCTCAGTTCATCTAAACTTAGCACACTGCAGCCACAAGAAGTGTGCATGGTGACTGCACGCTGAGATCTTCAGTTCTGTACCTGCATGTGATGAAAGTTGAGCCATTGCTATATTTGAAGTGGAGGATTGTGATGAGTGTGGGCGTTGTTATTGGGGTGGATGTTGTACAGTGATCAGGTTCCCTGTTGCTGTCACTCTTCTCACTTCCCTTCACAGGTATCACATTTCTCTTTAATGACTGAGATGTGGCCACTCTTGGATGGTTTTGTGTGGCATGTGGGTGATAAACCACTCGTGTTCATCTTTTTCACACCTTTTAAATTGTTTTTTCTCTTGTCATTTTAATAATATATGAAGCATTTGAAATGCATAATAGGAGCTTGACGTAGGTTTACAATGAGTGTTAGTCAACGTTATGTAATGTCTTTTCAGTAGTTTCCCACAGATTTGAATTCTCTTTGTGAGGGTAGCACAGTTTTGTGAGTGTTTCAATGGAGGAGGGACAAGCACACTAAACAGTTCTGTTTATTAGGGCTCCTTGATTATGGTAAAGGTATGGTAATCATAATCTGAAGTATTTTGTTCAGTGTTGGGATTGCAGTTATTTACCATCATATAGGCATTGGAAAAATGTAGCTTTAATCTGTTTGTCCACTTCGGGGTTGTGAGTGGGCTGGATTCTGTCTCAGCTGTCCGTAGGATGACAGGCAGGAATGCACACTGGACAGGTCGCCAGTCTGTTGCAGGGCATTCATGCTCACATTTAATTCAGAATCCTCAATTAACTTAACCCATGCATGTCTTTGGACTGTGGGAGGAAGTCAGAGTGGCTGGAGAGAACCACCAACCAGACTGGGTTCAGTACCAGGAACTTCTGGCTGTGATGTAACCTTGCTAACCACTACACCGCTGTGCTGCCTGCAATTTCCTTAGTCTTTTAATTATATTTCAACACAACTAAAAAACTTAAAGGCAAAATGAGCACGTGATTGCAAAACAGTGTCATTTTCATTAGAATTTAATTTGATTAAATACACAGCCTTACAGTGGATTTATGTCTCTGTTCCCAAATCTGTAATGTCCACTTGCATAGGCTATTTTGTAAGTTCTATATAGATTCATTTCCGATGTGTGTATTAAGCTTTACTTGGATTGGTTGGATTTAGCAGCTTTAGCAACTTAAGGAGTTATACTCAGGAAGGGGGAACCATTTGCTGTTATCTATTGGGGTACAGAGAATAATACCAATAGAACCAATTGCGGTAGTCATGTAAATCCTGATATTATGATTTAGAATGAGACAGTTATTCATTACCACAATGGTGTTATAATTAACTGCACATCACTATATCAAAGTGCATTATTCCAACTCTTTCACTATACCAACTACAAAAATGAACACACATCCACGCCGGCACTTTCAGTGTATGTGGGAAAACTGAACATGCTTGTCATCATAGACACAAATCAAGCCCCTTTTAGCCCAGTGGTTCTCAGACTTCTTCTGCAGGCCCTCCCCTCTCAAAGATAAAAAATAAAAAAGTTCAAACTACTCTTTCCCATCCTTACAGTGAACCAATATAAACACACGCTAGCATTGCACATATAAAACTTCAGTGTGTGAAATTGCTGAAAAAAGGAATGCAGAACAAATTGTATTGTAAAAGTGGTGTTTTACCTAGTTTGGCTTCATTCTTGCCCACACAAACTAGGGATCATCATTTTTCATTGATTTTTCTCTGGGAACTATTTGACTATCCATCATTAACATCCTTCCAGGCACCAGTTAAAAAATATTTTAGGCAGAAAATGGTCTCATGAAGAATTTTTTATTGTTATGTATAACTTGAGTGTTTGAAAGGCTCTGTGGTCTTTCAGCATGTATGAGATATGCAGCATTACTTTTTGTGGTTTTTCTATTTCTATCTGACTTTTGGTGTTCGTTAATTTGCCTTAGGGCTACTTGTCACGCCTTAAGCAAACTTGTCCATGCCTTGCTAGCAGTGCAGAGCTTTCTTTAACATCAGTGCCTCACACTGATCCCTATATATAACTATGGGACCTCCCAGGAGTCTAAACCATTGCCTTCCTATTTTCAAAAAAAAAAAAAAAAAACCTGGACAAACTAAATATTTTTGGACAGCACTACTATGCAAATGAGATAACCTTTCATTTATGTATTAAAAAAAAAAAAAGAAGACATAAAGTAATTCCTGAGTTTATCAGTGTATCAGTGTATGCTGTTGCCATTAATTGGTCTACCTCGTACAATACCTTGTGGCATTATTTGAATCTATTAAGGAGTGAGAGTCCCTGATAACTCCTCACATTTCAGCCAGCTGTGTCCTTCAGCTTTGTTGTTGTCTTATCCGAAAGCTCAGTGCTTCCCTTAAAGGACCTCAGATCACCATCTTTGCACACGAGTGTATTTGTACTCGGAGCACTGAGAAGCGGTCATATTGACCTTTCTCAAGACATATGGAAGTTTTGCCTCCGTCTGTCGTGTGAAGGCATGACGAATAAGCGACTTAACATGTCCTCAGAAAATCATTTGGCACCGATTTCCTCTTCTTGTTATTGCCTGCAGTAATTGCAGTTGGGTTTGGTTCACGTAAAGACAACCCCCCTGTAAAAGTGCCCAGTACGAGGGTGACCACTGTTCTCCCTCAGCACTGCAGACAGAGTGGATCCATGACTTTGTCCTCACCTCAGTGTGATATTCTCAGGCCGTAACAGCTGAGGCTGATTTCCTGCAACGAGCTTGAAGACAAAGCCATTGTTATAGCAATGTCAGACACAAACTGTGACTCTCAAGAGCTCCGCCAACGACTGCCCTCCTGCAGATACTCGTCACTACAGTGGATGTCTTTCTCTTGAGCCTGAGTAACCTCTGAAAGAGTGTGTGCAACTCGCACTTAAAAATGCATAACACCTCTGTGGTTCAGGATGCCGGATCCAAAGCCGTTGATGACATGCGTACCATCGTTTTTAACTTTAATTTCAGTCTCAAACCTTAAAGGCAACCACTTCACAAAATCAATTTTGTACAAGTGCTCTTGTCAGTAGAGCCCACCAACACTTAGCGTTCCAACAAAACTCTTTCCTGAGATTACTTCGGATGTGTTTTATTGCATGCAGTGAGCTACTGAATGAGCTGAAATAAACAAAAAGTCCTGTTGATGTGCTCAGAAGGCAGTAGTAATGACTTATCAAGACTCTTCAAGTAAGTTCCTGACACATGCATTTTACATTTTTATCATCTTCTCATCACTTATTGTAAATAACCTACCCACTACAGGAATTTTCCATTTAAGCATGAGATGTTTATATTACCCCTAAGTGCTTGCTAGTCAGTAGCACTTATGTAATAATAAACAGACAAATTTATTTTCGACTGCATCAGCTCTAATATGCTTCTGTGGGTTTTGATTGCGCTCGAAAATCTAAATGGACTATGTTTAGAGTAGTTGATAATGGTTTAAAGTGGACTGATTTCAGCAACTTGCAAAAAAAATCATGAAAAAAAGATTGTAAAACCACAAACAATTACATAACACTGAAAGGCTACAGCAACGTTTGGCAAAATTACAGTATAGTGAGTCAAGTGCTGAAGAACCGCTGCTGTAATTCTGACAATACCTAAAATAGATGAAATGGGAGACTATTGAATCCTGTTATTTTAGGTGTCTCTTTTCAAAGCACAAGGGCACACAGTGTCATTGATACAGAGCAACTGAAACCGGTCTGTCCCATTATCCAGTTACAGGGCTGCAGTGCCAGCAGATTTGACCTGCAGTTTACCTGAAATGTTGGAAGGACACAAACACAGCTGCAGAGGTGGGAGATGTGACCATGTTCACCACCTTCAGGCACCGAATGTGTAGTCTTGAGGCATATAACTGAAGGCGATACATTTTTTGTAAACAAGGATCTACATGGCTACTTATTCTTTTATAATTTAATGACCTGCTTCCTGGAGAAATTGACGTGGTAACTTATTAACAATTAAAGTGTATATATAGGATGCGGCAGCTGCAGTTCTTGTTCAAGTGACTTGTTTCACAAAACTTTACATAAACTTTTTTTTTGATGATGACAGCTGAGTTGTGCTGCAAAGCAGCAGCACCCTATAAATTACATCACAGCCCTGATCAGTTCACGGCCTTTAAGCTATGTCCATACAGGAAGTGATTCACAGTAACGTGGAGGACCATTAGACATCTTTAAGAGACTTAAAGATGTCGTTGCATGTAGATGCAGTTGCATGTAGATCTTTAAGAGACTACATGCAACTGCCAAAAAAACCCCCAAAACGTTAGCAATATGAAGTGAGCAATTAAAGTGACTACTAGTGACAGTGCAGAATACCAGTGATTGACATATGACCTTGTACTAAATACGTTAGAGGGTTACCTTGGCAACCAGAGTCTGCAGTATCCAACTGTCACCTTGGCATCGTTCCCTTTGTGCACACAGCTTTTCTTTCTCCCCCAAAAAACTACGTTGTCTCTTACGCCATAACCTTACACTTAATCTGACATGCACCTAACTCATTTAACTACACACTGGGTTGCCGCAGCCCACAACGACTGAATGATGTGGAAGGTAACTGCAGGAGGTTAAAAGGGGGTTTCCAGTTGAGTGATGACGTACATTTCCTGCAGAAGTCTAAATCTTGGAATAAAAGTAAAAGGTGCGTCTTTTGAGATGTGGTAGTTGCAGCAGTAAGACGCAACTTTTGCTTTTGCTCTTTTCAGCTTTGCTACAGCTTGGAGAGTGTCTGGGGACAAGTCACCGTAATTGCAAGCTATGGGCGGCAGCGGCCAAAGCAATCCAAAGAGGTTTTTGGTGCAGCACTGTATACTTTTTTGCAACCAGTTTCACCTGACGACGACCACAACCAGCAGGTGTTTTCCTAGCAACTGGTAGTTATCAGGGAGTCGCTGATTGGTCTCTGGGGCCTTGGGTCCTTCTTGTGTTCTGGTTAAAAGTCAAAATGATTCCAAATAATTATAAACACACTAGCAATCACTTATTGGTGGGCTGATGGTGTCCTTTTTATATTAGTGAGTGTTTAGTAAATGTTTTATTTTTTTTTTAATTATTTAAATGCTTTTAAATTTACTCTGGATGGTAAGGTTTGTCCATTTAGCATACAGTCATTGTTGACTGTGGTAGTGAGGAAGGTCTTCATGAAAACTTCTTTGTCAGGCTGGTGTTTAAGTTTGGGGATTTATGTAGTTTACTCTAATTTCTCTCTCTCTTTTTTTTTTTTTTTTTTTGCAGCGACGAGCATCATTTTATATTTTGAGAAGTGTTTTTCTCTTTGTTTACGCTTTGGGTCATACGTTTTCATTCATGTCAGTGTTTGTATCCCATTTGTCGTCGGTTTGCCTTGGTTTACATGTGCGTTTGGGCCGCACACAGCTGTGCTCCACTGCCCCTGCATGTAAGTGGGCACTGGAAAAGCCTCCAGCAGCAGCAGCAGCAGCACCTGTTGACTGCCTTGACTTGCCTATTTGACGCCCACCACAGTTCAAAGGCCTGTTTGACTCATCCTTCCAGAGCTTACAAACATCAGCTCCCCCTGTGCTCTACTAATGACAGCATCATCATGCTGAAGATAAGCAGACACAGCGCTCATTTCCTCTCATTTGGCTCGAGACATGGTGAGAAGAGTGTTTTGATCATAGTGAGCACAGAGCTGACTGCGGGGTAACAGGGCGTGATGGGAGCGTGAATGTAAGCAGGGCATCAAATGGAGAATTGGCCCATTATTTTCCGGTAATGAAAGAGGGCAAAAGCCACGTGAGAATTGTTGGCGTTTGATTTATGCCTGTTTCTAGCAGGGTGAGGATGTGTTCACGTTACAGCTTGTGAATGTTTGCTCCATCTTGTATTCACTTTTAATTGAAGTATGTAGTGTGACTCATGAATTCGAGCCTCCGTTTCCTGTCTGGTTGTAATCATCTTCTGGTTCCGGTGGGCTCTCAAGTCAGAGCCCACCGGGCTGTCTTGCTGTGATGTGCTTAATCAGCCGAAAGAAACGCACATGCACTCGCTATGTGGCTCAAAAACTACAGCTGCTCAGGCTTCGTTCTTAGACTGCGATCTCTCTGCTCAGCATTATTTATGACCCCCCAGCAGAACTGTGACTTTTTGGCACTGGTTTTAAAGAAAGTTTAATGTGACTTTACCTTCCTATAGCACCTTCAAGTTGTTTAATCCTCACTCTGACCTGTTCTTATCTTGCCATTGCAGGATTTTATACACATGGACTTACTTAGGTAGATAGCTGCTTCTTCTTCTTCTTCTTTTTTGTTGTTGTAATTATTACTATGTCATCTTTTAGTATTAGTAGTGGACGATCCCCCTTTGCTCTTATTTTGAAAGTTTAGCCTCTGCTAGCCAGTCCTGGCCATTATAGCTAATATATTCAGAATATGTGAGACACTCAAATCTCCTGTTCCACCATCTTGGACTCCATCTGTAGACAGTAGTCCTTGTTCTGTACAGGAGAATTATTGGGAACTAACAAGAACCTTGAGCAAGTGGAGAACACTTCATGTGCTGCTCCACAGCGGAGAACAAGGACTCTTTTATAAAAAAAAAAAAAAAAAAGCATTTATTTATTTTTTGACTTGCTGTCTAGGTCATGTGGAAACATTGCTTTGGCTCAAAAGCGCCTTAGGTCTGATTAGTGGTTTCCACAGCTGCCAAAGCTGAACTACTGTGTCACATTTCTTTTAACATCAAACGCACACAAAAAAACCACAAAACCTTCGAGTTGAAGTTGCAGATATGCTGGCTGTAACAACCAAGAAACGTTGTTTGTAGAACTTCTTGATGCGTACTCAGTCAGGTAATTCATCTGGACGGAGCATCCAGAAGATCAGAATCTGGATGCTACGTCCAGATGAACAGAATCAACCTTTTGGGGTTGTTTGCAGAACTTTTTGACATGGACTAAATCAACTAGTTTTTCAACCACAAGATTGATTGAAGTTGATGTACTCAGCATCACAATATAGGGCACGTAGACCCATGCTGCAGCAGGTTAGTTTTTCGCTGAACCCAGATCAGCTCTTGACTTCAAAAGGAGGCCTAGTGTACTTATTTCCAGCTCCATTTTCCATAGGCTCTGTTAGCAAAGCTTTGCATTGTTCACAACTCACAGCGATCCTTATTTGTCTTGGTGCCACTCGTCAGTTGATCCACCTGAAATTTGTTTCTTGTTGGTGTGTTTGGACAAAGTTTAAGGTAGAACATTATGTGGTATCTTCAGAAAAAAGCTGCGCAAAACGTTGTTGTTGCTTTATAACCGTAAAATTTTAAACTAGAACAGTTTGTGCGCCTGTTTGTTGAATTGTTTGCCTGTGTCCATGTACCATAGCGTGCCTGCCTGCTGTAGGGCAGAAATTCCAAAGAGAGCTTGTGAAACAGCAGGAGGCCAGAGGATCCAGGGGAAATGGTCGTAAACCGGTGCCATTAAGATGTGCTATCAAACATTGGCCTAATGCTCAGCTGTTCCCAGCACCAGTCCTCACTCACCTTCTGTTCTTTAATTTGTTCAAGGTTACTCTATAATACTGGGCTGACTTGAGGAATAGACTGTTGAGTAAGCTGTGAGCCATTCAGGTGCCAGTTTTGTCATAAACCACGACCTCCTGCTTTTTTTCTTCTTCGTCTTTTCGCTGTTATTACGTAAGTGTTCTGCACAGTGAGAACTAAATTGCCAAAGCAATAAGGCAGACTGCGGGGTAAAATTGAAGGCAGAAAACAACATTTTTACTTGGTGGAGTGAGGCATATGTTTCATCGGTGGTGTTCCAGTGTGGATATCTCTCTCTCTGGAGCTGTGAGTTTTATAATGCAACACTTAAAGACTCCAGAGGCGTTTCTTTTGAGCCACTGGCATTGTTTGTGTGGGTTGTTGGCGTAAAAGCTATGCTTTCGTTTGCTGTTAAAAAGGGTACAGGATTTCCTCTGGACAGCCTGCAGAGCTTACTACGCCCCCAGGGTCAACAAGAGCACTTCTCTCACACAGGCTGTTTGGATTCAAGCACTTAAGCATCATATATTTAATATGTACCAAGGTTATAAAATGTCTAGATTTGGGTGCCAGACGAACAAAGTGCCACACTTGACCTTCTGAAATTCCAGCTTGCATACTTGTCTCACGCTTGCGTCCGCCCACCTGCCGAGCCACTGTTGAACTTTTATGATGTCGCCCACACAGCCTTGCCTTTTCACTGAATGGGGTTATTTTGTGGTCAGTGTTTACCACTGCTTTATTTTTCTTTTCTTAGATTATGTCCTAAAACAGCAGAGAAAATTATCGTAGAATTATTCTGAACATACTTTTCACCACCAGAGCTTCAGCTAACAATTACTTAACTTTCTTTTAGCAGTTTTACATATACAAATGGTGTTTTTATTTACTCTCTAGAGATTTGGCCTACAGTGGTGCTCTGAAGTTCACGGTCATTTTTTGGAGGAAGTTTTATAAAGACATGAACACAGCACACAAATAATCCTGAAGACAAATCTGTGGCAGAACTCTGAGCCAGGCAACCACCGAACTGGGAAACCCATACTGAGGCATTTGTATTTATTTTAGTACAGATGTAACTGTGATTATTGTATCGTTGGCTTACTGTAGCCATAATGAGCTAGGAACACTGATCGGGGCTTGGGAGGTAGAATGTGCCATCTACTAATCGGAAGGCCAGTTGTTTGATTTCAGGCACCTCCAGTCCACACATGAAAGTGTCCTTAGGCAACACTCTTAACCCAAAAACCATGAAGTGCGAGTGTGTGCATGATTGTTATAAATCCCTTTAAGGCATTGATTAAAGTGCTTTATCAGTTTATTTGTTAAAAAGCAAAAAAAAAGTAAACTACACAATTATTTTGTCCATGTTGCAGAAAGTTAAATCTCAGTGTTTGCTGTTTTTTGCAGGAAAAAAAATCATTATTTTCACCAAAACAGTCATTTTTTGCAGAAACCCAACTCACAGAAAAACCTACCCAAAGCTGTTTGGATGACTTAAATCTAAAGAAGTCTCAGTGTTGTCTGTTATTTGTAAAGGTGTTGGCGGACAAAGAGTGCTCACAGGGAAGAACAAATATTATTTCACTTCCTTTTGAAGTACTTTTTCCTGGCTCATAATTGGTCTTTAGGGGGGGTGACTACACATGAAAGCAAGATTGGTCCACATAGTTGCAGTAACCCCGTGCTACCTTATTTTGCAAAATTTCTGTTATTTCTGGCCATTTAATAAATAAATATGTATTTTGTGCTTGAGTAAATGAAACCCTTCTGATTTTTTTCTTCCTTAGTGCAAAGCCAAAACCTCTCTCGGAGGTTTCTTTGGGTATTTTTTTTCTTTTTCTTTTTTGCTGGATGCTGGCAAAACCCTGCTTGTCTGATTTCTGATGAGCTGTCAGCTTTCTAAACACATCCCCGTTCAGTTATTTACACATGGAAGAAATTACATGACAGCTCATCACGTTATGCCAGTGTGCACTATCCTCTGATGAAACCCCACCCTGAATCCCCCTCCACCCCACAAGTCTTTCCAGATAGACACTACTTAGCCCTGCAGTCTGTCGTCTGCCCTGAACCTGTGATCAGCAAAGACCTGAGCAGTGTGACGCTGTTCTGCTTACTCAGGTAGAAAATCCCCTCGAGGATGTGCTTTTAATTGAATGGTGTCTCCAAAGTGGCTGTACTGCTGGAGCATGATCCCGCTCTGAGTACTGGCCTTCACACTCTGGCAGAGGTTTGCTAATGACTCAGCCTGAGGAGCTAATCCATTTGTCTCCCATGCCTGATCACAGATGGATAGGTACTGTGGAACATTAGGCAATGTCATGTTTCTGATAGCAGATGTGCACTACTTAAAGTCTCTGGGCTCTAATTGTGTGTAGAAGATGAAAGATGGAGAGGGTGGATTTAAAGAGTAGGTATATTTTCTAGTCTTTAAAAAAACTTATTCATATTCGACACAGTGGGTAGCTCTGTATGTTTGATTTTTTTTCTCATATTTTTGCACTGAATGGCCTTCCAATGCAACCCCAAAAGGATTTCTGTCTTCTCCCAGGGAAAACTGGGGATCTTTTACTTGTTTGCCGATTGTGTGATATTGAGTGTTTTAAAGTGGCTCAAAATTTGTCTGATATTATTGCAGTTTCTTACAGCGTGTCTGCGATTAGCAACAAACCTGTGTGGGATACATCCAGTAATTGGCTGGATTGATTTAGTCTTCACCCTCTCTGCTTGAGTGTGAAAATGCAAGAAAAAAAATGCTGGCCACTGAAATAATTGGGCCCACCAGTGTGAAGAAAGTTAGTCCTTGTTTCATTTTCGTGGGTGAATTAGTGACATTTTAAGGATTTATGTTGGTTTTCCTCTCATCGTCCCTTCACCTGTTCCTTGTTCACTATGTTCTCAGTTTACCTGCGTCACATTTTCCTCTGCAGTCAGTGATGGGGGCACTTACAGTATTTGTTACTGCTTTACTGATTACTGTCTTTACTTTCTTTTTTCTCAACTTTTTCACCTGTGGTTTCGGTCCTTCTTCTTACTGGGACTTCTAGAGGCACAGTTACTGGAGATCTATGCTTCAGCATTAAATTTACACCCTAACTGCCAGTGCTGTGCAATACTACAAATTTTGGTGTTGATCCATTACCAGCACGGTCAACATTGCCGATACAGATACCAATACTGATACTCCTATATGTGGGGGGGAGCAGTGTGTCATGATTAATGAGATGAATTGTCATCAATTTGCAAATTCTGAGCATATTTTAATGATTACTAAATCAAAATAATTTTTACTTTCCACAATAATTAGTTAATACAACAAAACACCTTTCAGCTTTTTGTGTATTTTGAAACAGTTGATCCTCTTGCACTAGTATCGATCCAATACCGATACCAGCATTGGCACTATCGATATTTGCATCAATCCACCCACCTCTACTAACTGCAAACCTCTCTGAAACCCTGTGCTGTCAATGTAACTAAATGCCAGTTTGATGTATCATCCACTTCTATAGCTTATATCATAGCTTCTATGAAGATTCACCACAGAAGTCTGAATCAGGACTTAGTGGGTCTGTGAGGTCAGGTTTCCACATCATTTATCATTTATTGCTGTATGTGAATGACAGTAGCTGTGATTTCCTGTTGGCTTATTTACAGATTACATCCTCTTTATGCTGGAAGTGGGAAATGAAGTCTGCAGTGTGTCTCTGTCTCCCTCCTAACTGCAACCCTGCTGTGCGAGTGATTAGCAGTGGAGCTGAAACCTTTCCCCCTCCCATAGCTTTGTAATATATTTTTGGATTCGTTAAGAGTCCTGATGCAGATCATCTGAAAACAGCAAATACTTTTGTTTCATTTTATTTATTTATTTATTTATTTATTTGTGTGAGAAGGGCGACTTAAAATGTCTGCTTCACTGACCCTCGTCGTCTTTCTGCAGGAGCCCTCACAGTCGGACTGGTCCGGCAATGTCAAACGATCCACGGACGAGACCGGACTTGCATCCCACCAAGGCTGCCCCCAGAGTGGGTCACCACACTGTTCTTCATCATCATGGGCATCATCTCCCTCACAGTCACCTGTGGACTGCTGGTGGCATCACACTGGCGCAGAGAAGCCACCAAATATGCCCGCTGGATCGCCTTCACTGGCAGTAAGTGAACATTTTCCCTGAAACTGATGAGACGACCTTTAGAAATCCCCCTTCACCACACCACGTCAGTATATTTATGCATCTGTGCAGAGCAGCGAATAATAAAATGGGAGGAGGTTAGGTTGAATCGATGTGGAAATTTGGTTTTAGCCGAGTCTTGCACTTCCTCATTTACATGTGCGATAATGTGCACGGCAGCAGAAACATCCGAGGCTACGCACAGGATATCAGTCAGTTTGTGTTTTTCAGAGTGATGCGAGGACCTGCGTTTGTGTGTGTGTGTGTGTGTGTGTGTGTGTGTGTGTGTGTGTGTGTGTGTGTGTGTTTTGTTGCATTTGCACATTTATGAGAATTATTTTATTTTTTTTATTTTGTTGCATTCTTGTCGATTATGCTTTCTCCCTGAAGCTGATATTGAGTAATGCAGTTTGTCTGGTACCTGAGTGGGTGGCTTATGTGCCACGGCAAATCTCCCTCTTTGCCTTGAAATCGCAGCTCCTCTGTTTCCCCCCCCTCCCCCCCCCCCCCAGACATGATTTTTGTAAAGGTACGCTTCCACCATTCGATAAGAACTTCCATCTCGCGTACTGACTGTGGCTGGGCTGGTTTCGTAAGGCCGCGTAGGAGGGTGGCATTTGATTGGTCAGACAAAGACAAACTGAACGTACTCGTACAGATGCAGCAGTGGTATGTGAAGTCACAATGCCCTGCAAAAATTGTTTGAAAGCCTGTGTATTTCTTTTTCTCTCTCCATAAACATTGACGTTTCTTTTGCCTGCCTGGCCGATTGCGGAGTCATATTTTTTTATTTTTATATTTTTTTTCCTGATCATGTGATGAATCACCGCTTTTCAGAATCCCGATTTATTTTTTTTCCCCCCGCTGCACAAACTGCCTGTCCGCTAATCACAAAACAGTGTTACATGCTAAAATGAAAGCAGTCGAGTCATTGTTTAACGACTGTACTCAAAGGAAAGTAAGAGCGTTGCCATGGCAATTGTGAGCAGTTGTTACCCCCACCACCACTATCCTCCTCCCTTCCCATGTACAGCTTCTGCTGGGCATATTAGACAAGAGGTATATTTTTAGTTCAGCTTTAAAGCATGAAAACGTTTACCAGCAAGGAAATAAATGAGGAAAAAAAGGTTGGAGGAGGAAAAGACTTGTGATCTATTTGAGAGATGAAGCTACGCCTGTGGCAACAGAGGGAGAAGTGATAGAAAAGCATCACTTTTTCTATTTTTAGTACCGCCATTAGTTGGCACTTTAGAGACTGATGGTCTACCTGGGATTCTCTTGTAACTCTTGAGCGGGTAAGGTGGATGAAAAGGGGAGAAAAGTGCTTGATGTTGCTGAATCTTTGCTGTGATGTCTAAAATATTTCATGTGGTTGAGAGAAGGGGGGGGGGATTAAGTGAGAAAAAAACCGGTGTGATGGTAAAGATGGCAAGCTGAGCGAGTAATCTTGTTTTTAGACATAAAGTGAGAGGTTGTTGCCCATGTAAGGATGCAAATGGAAAGAGAGGAATAAAGTGAAGCTGGTAGCAAGAAGGCAGGGCTGGTTCATTTTGGGCAAAACAGGTGATGAAGGTTGAGAGGAGGTGGGCAGTGTGTAGTGTTACTGGCTCCAGGCCATCGGGACGTGAATGGACAGCTTTGTGTAACTGGCACAGGCCCGCCTCTGTGTATCGCTGTGTGCACACCAGCAGCGTTTTCCCCAAAGTATGAAGGTCATCTGTGGGGGTGGAGTGGATGTAGAGTTATAGAAAATGTCATTGTTAAGATTCGTTAACAGTAACTGCAAACCATTCGCTAATTAATGAAGTTAGAAAATGAACAAAGCTGCCTTTTCTCTCTCTTTAGATACTATTTACAGCTTTTTTTTTTCTTTTTTTTTTTTACCACTTTAAACAGAATCATTCTTCTAGATTTAACACTGAACTGGTTTCCATGGATTCCAACTTTATTAAATAGCCTATTGATCCTTTTTTAATTGTGTTTGTTTTGCAAGAGAAGCCATTCAGATCCTGCAAATTTTGAATTAAAAATCTGTGATCCATCCTAAGAAAAATGAGTCAAGGCATCAATGTCGTGTTTCAAATATATGAGTTGAGGAAATCTTGCGTTCATTCTTAAAGGGGGTTAAAAGTCAGGTTTGATTTATTCAGGCAGTCCTATCTGAAAAACTAGCATGTGCTTACACTCCCTATACAACAGTTGTACTGAAACATTTCACAGAAAGAGCTACTAAATTATCCTTTTAGAGCCCAAAAGATGCACTATATTGCCAAAATTATTCTCTCATCTGTCTTCACACACATATGAACTTGAGAGACCAAGTTTTGTTATGCCGAAACATTACGAGTTCCTTTCACTGGAAGTAAGGGGCTGAGCCCAACTCCTGGAAAGACAACCACACAAAATCCCCCCTCCACCAAAGTTTACACGAGCAGTGAGACTCGTCCATCAGGACTTACTTATGGAAATATAGAGTATATGCTGTGCATGAAAATCTTTGTTATCTGCTGTTTGGTTGGCTCAACCCGTGCTGCCTGCTTCTAAATGACCTCTAACTTATCTTTGCAGTATCTTGTTATTTAAATCTGTCACATTTCTGATGCAAAGAGTCATCTGTTAATGAGCAGCATCGGTCTCTGTAGTGATACACTAACAAGCAAGTGCAGCTCTCATAGTTGCTGTTAGTGGTTACTGCTGCAGATTAGACCTGTATATTCGATTGTCTGGATTTATTAACACTTCAGTCTACAGCATGAAAACCGTGACACTTCTCCCCAGATGTAGGGAAAACGCTGCACCGGTGAATTCATATGTTAAAATAATATTCTGAATAGTATTTAAAAAAAAATCAAATCAGCATCCTATAGAAAAGAAAATGTATGCATAAGCAAGTTGAACAAGGGAGCAAAATAACTACTTGTAGCATGAGTAATGTGGTAACTGTTACTCTTTACAAGTATTTGTATTAATGATTAAACCATAAATTATTTTTCTAAAGCTCTGTTGCCATAAGAAAGAAAAACGGCATATTTTGTCATTTGAGCAGGTTTCTGCTAATTGGAAGCATCATTGCTGCTGAAGCGTCGATCTCTGTCCCATTCAGTCTTGTGTGTTGAAGTATCCTTGTGCAAGCTTCTAGGATGCATCCATTGACGTGTGTGTGTGTGTGTGTGTGTGATTATTAAGTTAAAAGGATTTAGGCAGAGAAAGGGGTTTATGTATGAGTGAGTATGTGTAAATGGGTAAATGAGCATTGTGGAAAGAAAGTGCTTTGAAAGCTCAAGTATTGTGCATTTACTATTTTAGAAAAGGTGCATAAATGATTAAGTAGCTGATGGTTGTTTTTAGATGAATTTTCTGTCAATCAACTAAAGAATTAATCGGATAATTGCTGCAGCTCTCTTGTTTGAGTGCAAAGAATGACTGCTTCTCTGAAGGCTCCATATGTCACTGGTTGAAACACTTAAGAGAAGCGTCTGACCGTGAAGTGCACTTTGCTCAAGTTTTCAGGTATAACGCTGAGTCGTGTATTTTTGGCTGCCTTTTAGCTCGCCTCACGAATAAACACATGTCCGGAGTAATGAGCGGGCATGAATCTAAACTCGAATTGTGATGCAAGTTTACTCTGCTGGGATCTTTTGTGCTCACTAACAGACGGGAGGCAAGCAAACCGGTAGGTTTATGAGTAAAACCTCATCAGATGACGCAGGAATTTTTATTCGTGATGAAAAACGGCTAATAGGAGCACAACACTGTAAAACCGGTTTATTAGTTAGTAAAATACCTGCGTGAATGTCACACTCGGTTAATCTTGTTTAGATTAAATGCAGGCGCAGTTACAGCTTGGTTGCCAACCCATAAATATTCCTAGTTTTATTATATTTTTGGGGTAATGTGGCAAACAGATAGGCACGACTCACTTATTGGATTTGTATATCTTTGCCTAAAGGGAATAAAGCGTATAAAACTTTAAACTGTCTGAAATTTAAATTGCAGGAGAATCTAAAAACAGACTCTTTGCTTTATTTTAACAGTTTATAGTCAGTCTGTTATTTTATGCATATTCTACATCCTAGTAAAACCTTTAATCTGTGAATTGCAGGAATTAAGTCTCAGATTTTTCTTTTTCAGGAAACTGTATAGCGAAACATTAAAATTTGTTAGTAAGTTTGTCCCCAAAAAATTGAGACTCGGATACTAAAATTAACATTAAGAAACTCATTTGCAACAATATCGATACTAACTTTGCTGTCGTGCCTCCTCCGCTTGACAGAAAGCACACAGCTCCTTCTCTCGCTAACAGCTGAAGTAGTTGATGCTTTTAACACTGAACAATACTTCAGGAGGAATTTAAAGAGGCCAGTAAAGCTCATGTTAACATTAGCCATTTAACTATTAGCAGTTACCCGATAGCCACATTAGCCAATTGTTATTAACATTCGGCTAGTGGACTGCAGCTCATGGATGGAAGAGTCCTGGTGGTGTAGTCTTGTTGGTGTCACAGACACATGGGGAAGCGGCCAGGACTGTGCAGATCTGCGCCGAAGCCGTAGATGAACTGAGGAGAGAGTCCAGAGTGTGGAGAACAAAGCCAAGCAAATAGTGAAATCCAGAGCAGAGTGATTACGCGGGGTTAAAGCCCGAAAAGCAGAGCGGAGGATGTGACGAGCTGCAGACCGAGGTGGATCAGGGTGAACCGTGGATGAGAAAAAGGCTGCAGTCAGATGTGGACAGGATGATAAACGTTTCTACTTTTTCTACTTTAAAATAATTGATTAAAATGCGTTTCTTATTTTTGCTGTAGCGAAGTGTCAGGTCAGCTTTAACATGCATCCAGTGACTGATGCAGTCTACCACCTCTTTATTTTAACATAACTAATACTATACTTTATCCAAAGATCCTTTTTAACTTTACCGTAATACGTTTTGTGCAATAATTTAATGATTTAGATGCGTTAGGTATTTGTTTATTAGTAAGTTTTAAAATATATTTTACCTCCACCATCTGAAATGAAACTATGTAAATAATTTCTAAAATGAATAAAACCTCCAAACATAATTTTAATTAGTTACTTTAAAACTAAATCTTCTATGCTTTTGTACCCCGTGGTATAGAAAATGATATTGAATATTTTTCTGGGTATTGGTATAAAGTATGAAATTCTCATTCTTTGACAACGCTACTTGTAACCCAGTCATTTTTAAAAGCAAGCATTGCTGGGCAGCTATCCTGGTGTTGCCTCCAGGCAGTTATTTTAAAGCCCTTCTAAACTTTAATTTTTAAAGCTCACAAGGATGAAACTGCATGTATTATAATTTGTTTTTAAAACATGATGTTTTGGGGCATTTTTCCCTTTTATTTATTTATTTATTTGGACAGTGAAGCTTTTTTTAAATAGGAAAGTGCGGCTAGATCTTTGGGGAAGACACACAGCAAAGATCTCTGGGTTAGAATCGAACCCAAACCGCTGCATCGAACCTCCGTGACACATGGTCACCTGCTTTTTCAGGTGAGCCAAACTGCCACCACTTATCTGCATCTTTGTGACAGTAATGAGTTGATACGCCTGTCACCACACAGTTAATGCTGTTTTGAACTTGTATTCACACATCAGTGCAAGAGCAGGACCGGCTCATATATTTCACAGTTCGGATTTGTTATTGGCTCTTCGGGGTAAACTGCCATCTTCGCCGTCTGGCATTGATTTCTATTCAGGGTGCTTTGAGCATTGCATTTCTCTCCTATAATGTCTGTCTAATCTGAAAATGGCTCTGTATGCTTTCACAACATTTCACTATGACATAACCTCAATAAGTCAACAGGGCTTCTAGAGTACGGACACACAACTTTTTCTAAACAACAAGGAAGTCACTCTGAACTGATGTAGGAAAGGACACCTAATGCAGTTTCCGTTTGCGGTGTTGCTGCTTCAGGCAGTGCAGAAAGAAGTGTTGATCTAAAGCAAAAGAAATACACAAAAATGGTGAAAAGCTCTTTGATAGATCAGTTATTTTCAATTACTTGAAGCTATTCCACAAATTCTGCACAGCCATTGATTTGGATTCAAAAGCCACAGTTTGCTTTGCTGCTTAACGTCACTGTGAGTTACATAAGTTGTTTCAACTGGACCTCGAGCTTCAGTTACAACACTTTCAAAGGAAGGAAGAGAAAAGGGAACCTTTGCTATTGGCAACAGCTTTGTTATTCAATTTTTCACCTACTTCCTGGACAGTTTAATAAAACCACACGATGGCTTCATCCCTGATTTCTGCTGCGCTTGCTCTGCAGCCGCTGACTTGCCCACTATGTGTTGATCAGAACATCTCACTGTTTATTGAGAATGGTGCCTGTTGCAAATGCAGCGATTCCCAGCATGCGGTCAACGCACCGAGCTAATTGATCCCACTGGGCTTGATGGTGATTGTCAGAGCTCACCAATCAGCGGAATTGGATTTGCAGAAGGAAACCAGGTTAACACAGAAAAAGAAAAACATGTCCCATGGTAGCTCAGCTTCTGTAGGGGCCCGACCTCTACATCATGTACTCGGAAGACACACTGAGACATTAAATTCACAGAGTTCTCCGATATGTAGCTGTTTAATAATAAAACAAGGAAAATTATCTGGTCCTTAGCAGGTCGTAGATGAAATACAGTATATGTAATATTACACTCGCCATTTAACAAGAAATAAATGCAGTTGATTAACTGATCATCAGCAAGTGAGAGCTTTGGCTGTTTGCAGATGTGTAGCATTGAGGTGCCAACAGAAAGCCATCATTGCTGCTGATGCTGGGAGGAGCTATGAGGCCATTTTGAAACAATTTGAAGTTTATCATTGTGCATCGAGAGATAATTCACAAGTGAAAAATATTCAAGACAGTCAACAATCTTCCCAGAAATCCCTGTCCCAGCAAGTGCCACCCCAAGGTCATACTGTGCCTCAAGTGGCTCTGTAAATTTTTTTTTAAACCTTAGTGCTACAGCTCTACTTCATCACCATCCATTTCATAGCTGCTCAGAGAAGCTGCAAAAAAAAAGGGGGAAAGAAAAAAACCCCAAGAGCTATATCTCGCTCTACAGGCCAATTAGATGTTAAAATTCATGGCGGCACAATTGGGTTACCAGAAGAAATCCTTTTTCTCTAAAGAGAAGAGGGCAACACAGGTCATACAGCAGCACAATGATCCCAAATATCAAAGCAAATATACAACCGAATGGCTGAAAAAGAAAAGAAACAAGGTGTTGCAGTGACTCAGTCAAAGTCCAGACTTTCACCTGATTGTTATGCTGCAGAGGGACCTGAAGAGAGCCGTGCATCAACAAATGCCTGTAGAGTTCAATGAACCGAAGCATCATTGTGAAAGGAGTGGGCCAGAATTTCTCCAGAATGATGTGAGATACCGATAAAGTCATTTAGAAAAGTTTCTTTCTTTGTTTCTTTGTTTCTTTTTTTTTCAAGCTATTGCTGCTAAATGTGGTTTTACAAGCTCCTGAATGCTTTTAGTTTTTGTCAACTAAATGTCATCGGAAGTTGATGAAGGCGATTAAAATCTAAAGTGTAAACTTTGTTGTGTTTTACCAGGGAAAGTTGCTCCACACAGTTTAGAAAGCATCTTATTTTCCTTGCCATCAAATGTGAAATGCATCTACCCATCTCTTCCTCCTAAATGTTGACATTTTGTCGCATTTTCATTCAACTGGGAGGAAAGGAGTCAGGTGAACTAATCGGATCACCTCCAAACTTGTCCTGCCTTTCCACACTTCTGATTGGATCTAGTCTCCCCAGAACAAATTTAATCTCGGTTTTTATTCAGTGACGAAAGTGTCAATATTTGTATGAAATCCAATTAATGTATTTGCTGTCGCACATTTTGGGGGGTTTATTTTGGGTCTATATTACGGTTGAGTTGCATTGTGGGTAAAGTAGTTGATGGAGTGGAGTTTACTGTCCTATACCTCAGCCTTGGAAATCTTCTCTCTTTCTCAGAGAACTTTGTGTATTTGTTCTGTTCTGGTTGGTCGTCGACGGCGTTTCCTTCAGCATTGCTTTTGCTTTTCTAACTTAAAATCTTAAGACTATATCTTTTCTACTTTGATGAACACGTTTTTTGTGCCTGACTAAAGGTTCAATCAGTAAATCACACCTCTCATGTAACATCTAGTGGCAGTCTCAGGAAACTACAACATCGGCAAACGTGTCATTTCCACCACAGCTTCTAACATTTGTACATTTGGTAAATCCCTTTTCTGGATTTGACTTGACTTGCAGCGTATAAACAGAGCTGCAGTGTGCTTGTTTAGAAAGCTTAAAATGTGATTACTGATCTGCACCTTTAAGCTTGTAGAGAAATGTACTGTGTTAATCAGCCTGAGGTGGCATAAAGAGCTTGTTTATGGTTCTTCTGAGGAGCATTTACTGAAACTAATGCTACATTCTGCTACTCTGGGAAATGGTGTCAATTCATTTTAAGCTCGAGGGAAGAAGTTAATGATTTACCAACAAATAATCCACACACAAACGTTACAAACTTGAAAGCTTAAATCAAGCCCGTTACTGCTGGGTGGCTTTTTTTTTTTTTTTTTTTTTTTTTCAGAGATTTGCTAAAACATTTAACTGTGGAAAAATGCTGCATTCAGGTGCTGTAAGAAATATTATTTAAATATAAGCGATGGCAGAATGGAAGCATAACTGGCAAAGAGGACGATTTCTGGGATATTTGAGACAAAGGTTTGGAAGAGGACGTTGACATGGTTCCTTAGAAAATGTTGCACATTTATTAAGAACATCACTCAAAGTTCAAACAAAGTTAATCAGTATTTTATCAAGAATTTGATGCTGAGCTGCACATCTGTGAACAACAAACCTCTAGTGCGTGCGTGCGTGCGTGCGTGCGTGCGTGCGGCTACTCTGTATAAATGCACAGCATATTAGTGGTTTCCAGCCTTTCCGTACTGTCAGTCCCCCAAACGCTCTTCAGTGATCTCATGACCTCACAGGTTTATTGAAGATGAAGGGAAAAAAAATCCTTTTGTCACCTGAACTTATACTTTTTATATAAGTTTTTTTATATAAGCACTGAATCAGGGTTTCTGCTTCCTCACTGGACAGACGGACATCTCTGACGTTTGCTGAGGATCAAGTGTCTCCTTAAATCTTTTTGAGCAGTGTATTAAAATGTGACCGAAAGGTTATAAGTTATTGCTTTTCCACTTTCTTGGTTAAGTTTCACTCTAATGATTGTAGCGCTGTGTTTACCTTGTAGTCATATATGATGTGCTTTTAAGTGTTTTCAGTGCCTGCTTCAATCTTCTGTCTATAGAAAGTTCCAGCTGCTGCTTCCATGAACACGTCTCTCTCTGAGTGTTTCATTTCTCAGATTTTCTGCAGTCAGCTGCTGATCATGAACTGAATGTTGAAGTTTTCGAGGTATTTTCAGCGATGTCTGCGCAGCTGCCCTTTTTGTTTCCTCTTCGGAGGAAGATTTAACTAAAAATAGAATTGTCTCATTTCTACAGGAGACGAAATTTGGTTTGGGCGAGCTTGGACTCAGGCTAGTGTATGCTTGTCAGACTAATGTATAATCTATGACGCACATTAACATTACATAATTGACTGCCTCTGCCTCCCATCTTTGTGAAAATGCGAGGCAGAGTTATCTGCATGCCATGGGTCTGTTTGCTTCTGAAGGGACAATTACACCATTTGAAAGGCGGTGTTGTATCTCACTAATGAACTCCCGAAAATTGAAGTCAGTTTGAGGCTATGCTTTCTGCTCAAGCTGATGAGGTTAGGCTTAATTTTCTGAATCCACTGTGGAGAACAAAGACTAGAATAAGAGCTGACACTCCTTTAGTGTCATTTATCAGTTCAGTCTGTCCCCAGAGCTTATTTCACACACAAGATTTCAGTGCATTGAGGAAAAGCTACAGATTAATTCGAGTCATCTTTTAAGGAACTAATATTTTTCCTCTCTCCCTCCCTTGCTTCCAGTGATCCTGTTCTGCATGGCGGCGCTCATCTTCCCAATAGGCTTCTATATCAACGAGGTGGGAGGCCAGCCGTACAAGCTTCCCAACAACACGGTGGTCGGCTCCTCATACGTGCTGTTCGTCCTCTCCATCTTCTTCACCATAGTGGGACTGCTGTTTGCAGGCAAAGTTTGCCTCCCGGGCTGAGGACTCCAACGCTGTCGCCTCTGGACTGACACGAGAGGCTCTGAAAATGTCATGGGATTTAAAAAAAACAAACAAACACACATGCAAAAATGACTGAAAATCAAAAACGACTAACTCTGGCCAGAAGCCTGAAACGGGGGAAGTTTCTGCTTATGTGTCGAGGGACCGCAGCACCGTGGAGTACCCAGCGACTAAAAAGACGAATAAATGAACAAAACACTAAAAGGGGACATGGACGCAAAAGGTTGGGGGAGTGCGAGGGCAGCCGAGGCTGCTGCAGCACCCTGCCACTGTTGATTTAAAAGAAAAAAAAGAAGACAAAAAAAAAGAAAAATGGTGTCTCTCTGTTGTTCTGTTGGAAAGGGTGCTTAATGTGCTGCTGTCATGGCAACCGCGACCACAACGCTGGCGCACATTTCTTGAGGACCACTAAAGTCACTCCTCGACATGATTTCCAGCCACCCGCCCCACCTCGCCGCTCTCAGCATCATCTGCGCCGTCACGACCGCTCCTGTTGCTGTTTTTGGCTTCTCTTAGCTATTTTTAGTTTTGTGTTTTTTCTGTTGTTGTACAATTTGTGTTCTTTTTTTCTACTTCTTCTTCCTCCCCCACCCCCTTTGTCCACTGAAGTTGTTTGAGCGTTACTGAGGTTCACTGAGCTGAACCCTTGAAGGAAACCCTTCGGGGGAGGTGGGAGATTGCAAAAGCTTGGCTTTAGAGTGGGGTTTATTCTCTCCTGTTACATTTGCACAGCCCCAGGTGTGTGGGAGAGGTGAGCAGCTGAGGTCACAGCTGTCGGGGGGCCACACACGGGCTGCTGTGGATGAGAGGAAGATGCAGGTGTGCTTCCTCTTTTGTCTCCAGCCGGCTACTGCTGAGGAACAGGTAGCCCCAAAGGGGAGGCTGACCTCCCTGGGCAGCAAAATACAAGGTCAAGCACCATTAAGGAGAATGCCACTTACTGTAAGACCTTGCATAGTGTTATTAATAGCAGCAAAGTATTAGTGAGTGTAGACAGCTCTGCTAAGCCATCAGCTAACGCCATCATGCTGATACACTCCCACAGCCAGTAACTAGAAGACTGTGAATTTAGAGAATAATCATCATAAACGCACTTCGTATTTATAGTAATACACTTAATTGCGTTAAGCACAGCCACACGCCTAGTGGCCTTTTCAAAGTATTTTGTAGGGATCACTGCAGTGTTGCATTTTTCTGCGGGTTGGGAGCTTCCCTGAGTGGAAGCTGGAAGTTACAAGTGGTGTGAAAATAACATGCGAATGCTAAAAAATCAGTGGTATTCTCCTTTAATGTTGGACAGGAAGTAAGTGAGCCAGGAGCAGTTTGTTCTTTCTTTCTTTCTTTGTGCATCAGTGAAGGGACTGCAGGTCAGGTCCATGCATAGGGGGGCTGTGCCTCGGTTTGCTGCTCGTGATGTCTGTGAATGCAACACACACATACATAAACGCACACAAATACAAAAATATATTTACCCTTGCAGGGTTTTTCCTGGCCTGCAGTGAACTTTCAGTGAGTTATTTTCCTGTAGGTTTGAACACTTCGCATTAAAATTAAACCTTTAATTAAAAAAATAATTTGGGGATTCTGGCATAAGGTCTTTTAAAGGAGCCCAAAAAGTCCTCTGTGAGGGGGAAAGCCCTGCACACAGTCTGCGCTGTGTGCAAGCTAACATGGTTTTATTGTAGTAATTACTTTATCAGTGTCCAGATTAATTTGGACCACTCTTTGCTCACCACAAGTTTTTAGCTGTCTTGCCTTCATCAGGGTGATGTCTGAGGTTGTTTCTGGTCTCTTCCTATAAATAGAAACTGCATAAAATACAACAAAAAGAATGCTCCTTTAACAAATATAATCAATTAGGAGGTTTGAACCATGTAAATGGGACAATATTGCAGTGCTCTGTACCATTTATACTAACAGTGAGGGTGCAACTACAGTAGTTGCCACTCAGACACATCCTCCTCGTCAGCACTGGTATAAGAGTAAAGGTAATAATCTGTTAATTTCTGAACTTTTATACTGATATATCTTTAAAGGAAGTAAAAGAACCAACACAATTGTGTCTTCAGCCCAGCTGGGCAGTGGTAGCACCAGTGTAATGCTACAAAAATTGAGAAGTCCAGGACTGGAAATGTTAGCCTGCACTAACAGATGTCACGTTAATTTTGTCGTACACGTTGGCAGACGAAGGTTTAAAGTCACAATGATCCTCAGGCAAGTTTTGAATTTACTAGAAGACTCTTAGTTAGGATTTAGAAGTGGACTTATCAAGGTTGATTTGATATGGATAACATCCTTGGGACGTGCGAGTCTCTCCAAAGTTTAAAAAAAATATATATATATATCAGTGAATGTTGAGATTGAACTGATAAGTCTGACTTCTGTCCATCGACACAACCTCGTAGCTCACACACTTCTGGTTTAAACACGGCACCAAATTCAAACAGATACAGTGTATCCATCCTATCTTCCATTGGCCTTCACAGAGCCTTTCCTTAACTAATCAAATAAAAATAAAAAAAAGTCACAAGAGGCAGAAATGATTCGTTTTCCACCAGCACTGGGGTGTCGGCGCAGGATGGTTGGAACTACTGTTCCCACTGGGCGCGTTTGGAGCTACTGTAAGAAATTCAGCAGTGATTGGCAAATGCAGCCCACTGATTTGTCCAATGTGATTTTTATCTTCTTCCCACGGAAATTACCCCATCAAACCTGTCAAAAATGTGAGCCAGTTCTTCAAAAATACACCAAGGCAGAACTGGCCCCGCACCAGTGCTGTGCTGGTGGGAAAAGAGGTGTCACTGCTGAAGCTGGAACCAGCAGCCAATTAGCATTTCTGATTTATTATTGAAATAGCTGCGGATTCATTCTCCTTCAGTCATTGCAGCTCTTTCACACATTCATAGCATACTGTAAATGTAGGGAGCATGCAAGCTGCTGACCCTAGGACCTGTCCTGGAATGTGTGTGTGCGTGTGTGCGCGTGTGTGTGTGTGTGTTGAACAGATCGCAGTCGCTCACTCGCCAAGTCTTAGACTTTTTGTTTTGTATTTTCTGTTTCCTGCTCAACTTTTCTTACTCTCAGTCTGATGATGTATACTGCTATTCTGTACACTTTGCAGTGCCCTGTCTTGGTTGGTTCAGTATTGTGCCATGACCTACTTCTTTTTTCTTTTCTTTTCTTTTTTTAAAATAATGTACAGACACAAGAGGCAGGATTTCTGTATTAGAAAGCACTGTGCATTCAACAGTATAGGTAACAGACATAGAAGCACCACAAATGTATAAAAAAGAGAACTTCTTACCTCATTGTTTTTTGGTTTTTTGTTGGGTTTTTTTGTTTTGTTTCAGCTATTATTTTCTAATGGTGGCAACATGTGTGCCCTCTAATTTGTCTCTTGCCTTGATCGGATGTCTACACGTAAAGCCTATGATCATAGGAAATTATTTATCACTGAATAAAAAGAGAAAAGTGGGTGTGTGTGACTCTGACACGGTCTCTGTGTTGTGCTTATTTAAAATGGGTGAATCTAATCGAGAGGAGGATGACGGGCGAAGCGGAGCAGAGCTTAATCTCATTATGTTTTTGTAGGATGTGGCCCAAATGTACTTCGCCTCTTCCTACTTCATTAAATCGAAAAAGAGCTTGTTCTCAGACACAAACCTGCTGTGATTTGAGAGCAGCTACCCATGATGCATCAGTGAAGTGCTTTCTGAGTGCATTTTGTTAAATACTCAATGGTTTCTCGCTCTCACGCCGAGCCAGACCTCCAGCACCGCAGTGTCATAAACAAGAGGCGCACATTTCCTCTGGACCTGTGAAGATCGTGTCTCACTTTTTCTGCTCGCCCCTCAGTGACCTGGAAATCTATTTTTATAATTATCTGAGCTTAGTTACTTTTACTCCTTCTAATTTATTAGTCCCCCTCAAAGTACTCGCACCCAGATCAAAGCAGTGGGATAAATTTCACTCAAACTGTGTCACATATTGACCTTTGTAGACTGCCCGACTGGATTAAATTAGAAAAATAATGGATCATAACATTACTCCCTGCATCGTTTGATTGCAACATGACCTTAATGTCTTCAAGCACAACTATTTAATCGGCCAATTGCATCACAGCAACTTGAGTACACGTAGGCATGTATACCTGGTCAAGATGACCTGCTGAAGTTCAACTTGACATAAAGTGAATGTGGCATGGCTGTTGGTGCCAGACGCGTTGGACGTGTTTCGGGATCTGTTGATCTACTGATATTTTCCCCACACAGCCACCTCGGGGTTTACAAAGACTACTCAGGCAAAGGAAAAATGTCTAGTGAGCAACGGTCCTCTGGATTGAAATGCCGGAGGTTCTGGGAGAACGGCCAGACTGGTTTGAGATGAAAGGCAATAGTTACAATACATTGAACCTTATTGCAGCAGAAGACCAAACTAAGTGCTACTGCTGTGATCTAAGAAGAGGAAACGGAATATAGCTGGCAGAGGCTCAGCAAGAATGGAAATGTTTGGTCTGATAAGTCTAGGATTTCTGGCAGAGTCGTTGGCATAAACAGCAGAAAGCATGCATCCATCCTGGTCTGCTAGTGTGGGAATATTTTTTCTGCACACTTTGTGCATCACAGTCTACCTAAGTATCACCAGTCCTCAAGGGCCGGTGTCCTGAAACAGGCAACTGGCAATTCAGCCATTTGATTTATGTTACTGCAGCTCATGAGGGCATGAACATGTTGCAATAAAAGTCAATTTTCCAAATGCTTACATTTATTTACATTTATTTAGATTTACTTGAGTAGGATTAGGGGTTGCCACCTTGGGGTGCAGTCAAGTCCTATAGAGTCTTGCTAATGACCTACTAATTTTATTCAGGTGTGTTGCAGCGGGGACACATTTAAAAGTTTCAGGACATCAGGCCTGAAGGTCTGGAGTTTGACACACCTGCTCTAATGGGTCAATCTCACTGTACACAGATCCATTAGAGAACCTGGAATGGGTGAGTCACATCATGGATGTCCAGCTGACAAATCTGCATCAACTGTGTGATGCTATCATGTAAATAGAGGAACAGTCCAGCAGCTTGTTGAATCTATGCCATGAAGAATTAAAGCAGTAGCAACCCAGTACTAGCAATAAGTAGCTAATAAAGTGGCCCTTGAGTGTATATACACAAGTAGCAGATAGATTTCTGCCTTTGATTTAGATATATCTTTTTAAATGAATATCCAGCACCTGCTACAAAAGATTGGAGCTGATGGGAAAACACGAGCAGCATTGACATTCATTGGTTTTCCTAAATAGAATTTCCCTTTCATTCACTAATAATGGCACTTACTTGACAAAATCAATCTCAGGACTATTCACAAAAATCTACAAATAAGCACACAACCCAGGCCCATTAAAGCAGGTCTTTCTATTCATGTTTCTCATTCATTCATTTCTCACTTTCTCCTTGTCGGTGCACAGCTGAAGATGAAAAAGCACTGCTCCTCCCAGGACTACACCCCCCATTAGCTGCTGAAGCGCCGAGTTCAGCTCGAGTGGTCTTTCCATTTAGGATTTCAGAAGGTCACAGCAATTCAGCTCAGTGCATCACATCAGGCCACTTTGCTCTGCTTTCTGATGACAGCTTAGGGATGTTTGTAGAAATACAAAAAAATATATATTTTCTGGAAATTTGATCTCAAGTATCACGAAAATCAGTGGTGGGCAGCATGTTTGGTTTTTTCCCCATAGGACCGTGCTGACTCCTATAAAATAAGAAAAGGGCCGCAGTTTGGATAATGACATTGAAACCAAATTCAAAGGAAGGAAAATAAACAGATATTTAACAAAATTTTAATTAGCCTGAATTTTTCCACTTGTCTGATGGGAAAGTTCACTGATGAAACACAGCACTGGAATCCAGTTAAATACCAGCATAGACTAACTTCAGTCATCTGCCATAAGATTAATTTATTAATGAAGTCTGCATGCCTTTCCCCACTTGTTTCACTTGCAAAGCTTCTCTAGTACAGGGATCGTAATGCTGGAAACCATTTAACTCTTTCAGTGGCTGAAAGAACCAGCTGCTGATGCTTTTTTTGGAAATATTAAATTTATGTCAAGAACCAACAGCAGAAATCTATGAGTGCTGTCGGCTACTGCTGTGGTTTCCTACCTGGCTTCGAGATCCTTTCAGGAGGGTCCTGGAATGAATCGAAGCTAATTACAGATGCGTAAACAATAAATAAAACTTGAGCGTTTACAGTCACGTTAGCAGGTCTGTGAGGTTGTTCTCGATCACAGCTGAACGCTAACATCAGCAGAGCTAACATCAGCTTAAATACCAATGTTTAGTTAAGATTTTGATCATTTTAGGATGTTAGCATTCTGATTATGCTAACGATTTTGCTAATTCAGTTTATAGCTCAGTTTCTGAACTCAATTTTCTTAATTTCTTTCGTTTTATTGAATCGTTTCATGTCATGTTAAATTGAATGCTTTCACTGAACCGTGTGGAGTCTCTAAATATGAATAAACTAAGCACACGCTGTGATTTATTAGCTTGTAGGTCCACCTTTAGCAGCAACAGCTCATTTTCTGCCTGACTTTATCAGTCTCCCACATCATCGTGGAGGATTTTTGGCCCACTCGTCATTAAAATGTTGCTTCAGTTCACTGAAGTTTGTCGGCATTGATTTTTGCACAGATCTCTTAATGTCACAGCACGGCATTTCAATCAAGTTAGACTTTCTCTGGGTCTTTGCAACACCTTAATTCTTTTCTTTTTCACCCTTTCTGTTGGAGATTTGCTGCTTTGCTTGGGATCATTAACCTTTTGTGTTACCAAATTTTAGGTAAGCTTTAGCTTTAGACAACTGAAGACTCTAGAATACTTTGGTGCACAAAGGACTTCCTGGTAGACTCAGTGACTGCAAAGTGCCCAGGTCGTGTGACTACAAAACAAATCCTAATCGTCTCCCATCTTCCACCACGCTGAACAGTCGGTATGTGGCATTTTCTTTTCACCAGATGAGCTTATATTTCCTCCTTGACATCGTGTTAAAACACACCTGAATGCTCAAGACCAGCAAACTGCCCAAACTTCTGCTTTTATAGAGGTGCTCCCGTTTTGCAGATCATCAATCTGATGATCATGATGAGCACCTGGCTTGGAAGCAGAAAGGGTGTATTCTTTTATAACATCACCTTATGTATAAAAAATGGAAAGAAAGAAAGGTTGGAAACCTATTATGGAAAAAGTAACGGGTATTTAAAAATGACTGAAGAAATATTCTCATTAATCTAATACAACTGAAATAAACAAAGTCAGGCTATGCTTCATGTAGGTGCTTTTTTCTTTGTTTTTGCCTTCCCTCACTGCACGCATGGATAGATCACCCTGTATTTACTGAGCCAAAGTGAGGGGGGTGAGAGTAAAGCAAGCCAAGAGGACTCACAGATGAGGCTGCTTGACTCGATTTACTCTGGACCTCCTGATCGGCAGCAGATGCTTAATAGTGAGTTATTAGAGTAGAGATCAGCACTGACAGATCCAACGGCAGCGCTCTCAGCCCAGATGGAGGTGAGTCGTCAGCGCTTCGTATAACTCACCAGCTAATCCACTGAAATACAATATGCACTGCTTCGCCTTTAAAGGTTAAGCACATCATTAGCTGTATCTATAAGGAATTTGTGAACAGAGCATCAGTATGTGACCCAGGCTGGATTTCAACTCACTATCCAGACCTCGCTGAGGTTTAATTAAGAAAGTTTTCAGTTTCAGAGGATTGTTAAACAGCTCAGAAGAAGCCCTTAGCCCTGTAGTACATGGTGATGGATTGTTCCCATACGACTGATATGATTAGTTGATTAGTTTTTCCTGTGAAAATATTAAACTTCCCGTTGAGAGCTCAGTGTGGTTAATTGGACATTATAACGCACTTTGTAATTTTGTGTAAATGTGCGTCATTTAACAAGCCAGCCATCTGCTGAACTGAGGCCACACGAGTGTCACATTTTGTGCTGTCGTTTTATTACGTATCAAACTGCATTTTTATTGTAATGGCAGACTTTTTACTTCCCGATTCAGTATTTGGAAATGAAAATCATCTATCAGGAAGCTTGAAATGCTCCAGTTTGCTTTCAAACATGGCTACCAAGAGCTTTTCAGCCCGTGAAGCAGGTTTACCTCACCGAATCCTTGAATCCTGATTCCTGTTCACTGCAGCACACGCAGTGATAAGTGCATTATCATGGCATAAGTTGTGTGGGTGGAGGAAGCGGTGAGAGAAGTCTCAGCGGATATTTTGCTGCTGCACGTACTCCTTTATTTTATATCCCCTACTTGCAAATGTGTGCATGCGTGCTACTTTCATGGATGTCCGTGCGCTCATGGGCGTGTGTGACAGATTACAGTGACAGCACGATGCCAAGTGCACTTAGATGGAAATATGGTCACCATCTGCTCAGAGAGACTGTTCCAGCTCCACCTGTGGAGAAGAGTTGCCTTATGATGAAAATGTCATGTGTTTGTCTGGCTGCTGTGTTATGTAAGGTGCATTTTTGCTTTTTTAAAAAGCAGGAAATACAAAAAAAAAAAAAAACTTTACGAAGCAACTACTTGAATATTACTGCTAAACATATCCATCCCTTTATGATCGCAGTGCACCCACTCATTGGAGAAATTCCCTAAACCTTAATGGGGGTGACCCATTTGATTGTACAAAGAAGTTCAATCACATAGTTTATGGAAAAGCTACCTTTAGGCACCCTTGATCTATGACATCAGTAAACAGTGATATCTCAGTCACTAATTTTAGGTCTTACTGAATACACATTATGGCCATTTTCTAAATTACAGTCCTTATTAGAGTCACAAAACCACAATGATGTGCTTTATGGCAGCCCTAAAGCACATGACTGCTTGTTACCTCATGGCGTCTGGTGTTCCTCTGTTTCTCGGTCAGATTCATGTATTTTGTCTGTCTGAATGACAACTATCTACTTTCTGAGTCTGCAGTGTCCCTGTTTTCTCAGTCAGATCCAGCACATGCTCGTAGTTGGTTTGAGTGATATTTTCGCTGCACACTTTGCAACAATGTGCAGCCGACAAATCTCCAGCAACTGTGTGATGCCATCATGTCAATATGAATCAAAATCAAAAGGTGATCCAACCCAGTGTTATCGGCGCACACTTAATTAAGTGCCGGCTGAATCTACACAGGATGCTTCCTGCATATGAAAGTCTTGTGGGTGTAATGTAAACCTCAAGGTTTCAGGTTTCATACTGCACCTGGATCCCACCTACTGATGCTACAAAAAAAAAAAAGAAAAAAAGGTTGAGCATAAATCTAAAACTGTAAAGTGTAATCACTTCTGACAGCTATCTCGAAGACAACACCAGGCTCCCACAAACATGAATTTTACACTATAAAACGATCCCCCCGTCTCACACTATATCGTGAATGAGAAATTCAATTTAGTGGCTTTGTTAACGTTAATGTGTGCATTTCCTAAAAGGCTATTTATAAGCAGTAACAGTGCAGCATACACATCGCTTTCGCAGAGACACGCTTCTCTGAAGCCTCGGGGATGCTTTGCTGGTGCTAACCTTAGCTGCCTTCAGTACTGATTGATCTTTAAGTGGGCGATAGAGCCCAGCAGAGGATGCAGTGCTGTTTCCTCCCAGATGGATGTCTGCCTGCTGCTCGTCAGCATCCGTCATACAGCAGAGCTGCTGCTGAGCCAAGAAAAACAAACAAGACAGGAAAGGCTGTGAGTGGAGGGCAGGAGAAGCATCCCAGCATCGCAGCAACAGTACCTGTTCTACTGTAATGTGAACGATTGTGTTTTAACCTGTGTTATAATGAGGCAAAGAGGCTAATGAAGGCTAAAGTTAGAGTGAACTCTTAATTTGTGTGAGTGTATTTGAAGGATTCATTGTGATCGGCTTTTCACTTCAGTTTAGGAAACATCGCTTATGTGATGTTGGTGACACATCCTGAAGATTTCCCATGATGCACTAAACATTTATTTATCCACGCCTCTTCTTTTCTCCCCATGCATTTACACGCCTGTACTGCATGTCATTAACTTTTATCTTTTGTCTCCAGTGGGTTGTGTTTGTCCTTGATCACAGGAGATGTTCAGGTTCAGAGTAACATGTATTGGTGCTTCTTCACTCTGCAATACAAAACACCTCGATGCAGCTGTTCTTAGTCGATCCAAATACCCATTTTTAACAAGTTTTCAAGACTCACGGTGATGATTTGTTTCCATCTTAATTATGAAGCCATTTTTGAAGTTTTTACTTACTTACAATCGATCAAATAAATGTGTAATGTGAAAAATGTTGGTGAAATCGATGTCGTTCATTCTTAGGTTTATTTGGCCTATTTCAGCTCATTATTTTGTTTTTGTCCCATATTTTACAGTTTTGCTTCCCTTTCATTGTTCCCATCAGATCCATCCAAAGCCAGACAGACACTTTATTAGGCACATCTTCATTCATTCATGCATTCATATATGCTCTTCTGCATACATTGGCTGTTGAAAGTGTTCCTGATTAGATATTTTTGTTAGTGAGCAGTTGAATAAGTGTATCTAACAAACTGAATTAAAACTTACCTAAAGAACTATCCAGAAGAAGTATCCAGTGAGCAGCATAATCAGTTGTTGCTGCTTGAACTTTAATTTCAAATTCCCAGCCGTGCTCTAGAGCACCAGATTGAAACCAGCAGCTGCTAAATTTAATCCCTGCGCTGTCTCTCTCTTATCTTTTTCTCGTTTTCCTAATGGTCTCAGGCAGTCGGCTGGACTTTCATTGTCAGTCACTGTGAATTTCCAATGGTAAACACACAACAAATAAACCACCACACAATTGACACCAGGATTTAAAGGACATTTGTTGTCTTTGAGCAAATCCTGCTCAGTGCATACACACAAACACACACGTATATGGAAGTGAGACAGCTGTCACAGTTCCCACAGAGCACCTGTGAGCGCTGTATACATGCCAGGATCCTTTTTCATCTTTTTTAAAAACACATCTTCACTCCTTACAGCACAGACAGTGTGAGGGTTTAGAAAGTTCACCAGCTAGGTAATCAAAAGATCAAAGGTGAATGGATCAGCAAGAGCATACGTTACTGATTATATGCTACTGTGTGATCAATAGACCTTTCCAGAGTTGAGGATTATTAGCATGCTGACCCTGCCAAGCTGTTACAGAGTCTTCTGTCTTTGTGCAAAAAAACAGTCTGTGGAAAAGAAAATCAATTTTAAAAAGTTTAATAAAAAGAAGTATGCAGAAGATGCTAAACATAAGCCAGGCTCCACATTTCAAGATCCCATGCTAACATTAGAAGAATAGTAGAGTAATACAGTACTGTGCAAAAATCAAAGCCTCCCCCATTTCTTTATATTTTGTTTCCAAGGAGCCACACTTTCTTTCAGAGGTTTTCTCTGGGCATTGGCTGCTTTTTCACTCATTTTCAGTTCAGTGCTTGTACCCGAACATTTTCACAGGAATTTATTTTTTGGTAACCCACCCTGATCCATGAATCCCACGAGACTAAAAGAGGAACCCAACTCTAAACTTGCTCCACTTAGCAAAGAACCCACTTTAAACTGTGTCCTGTCATAGCCCCCCACCCCACCCTCCACCCCCATACGGTGTGTCCTTAAAGAAATTTGAGGGAACTGGACAGGGTGGAGTATATCGGTGCCAGTTCTCAGTCATCCAAGTCATGGTACACTGTTAAAAAAAAAAATCTTAAAAAAATGGTAATATTCCGGCAGCTGGGGAGCCAAAAAAAACGTTAAATAACAGAAAATAACTTTCTCATGAAAATACAGTTATTTTCAGTAATGAAAATAGAGTTTGTTGCGCTAATTTTACGTGGGATTCTGCCTTTTCCAAGTGCTTTTAGACATTAAATTATTATTATTTAAGAGATTTATATTAATTGCAATTCCTACCTCTACATTTATTTTTTAAAGTATATAATTAGCACAGCCGTGCTATGTTTTATGGGTTTTTTTTAGTTTTTATTCCTATTAATTATATTTTCACTTGTTACCTCTGAATTATTGAATCAGACCTAGATGACATGAAATTTTCAGCAAAATTATAATTCAAATACTCCTTTAATTATTGATTATTCTCATTATTTTCCGATCATTTTATATATTTTTCCATAGTATTACATTTGAATTTAACAGATCATTCTCTCACATAACAGACAAATATTTGTGAAATTATGATACATTTCTGAATGTATTTTTACAATCTAAATATGCATATGTATAAAAAAATATATTTACAAAACAAGTAAATTGTGTTTTACTATATTTACAGTGATGTTATGTTATTTTACCTTTGACATGTAAAATCACAGTCTACTTATGTCTACTTATGTAGATTTCATGATATTCTAGAAAGACAGTACAAAACTGTAAAATATACAGTAAGATACTTTGACATTACTATTTTTTGGAACAGTGTAGTCTCAAGTGCTTGAAGTGAAGGCAACTGGACTCTTGAAGATGCTTTACCTCTCATCCAAGAGGCTGCTTCAGAGTGGGGGATGGCCCCTTGGCGGTGGTCCCGAGGATACTTGATGTCATATGAGCTAAGACGTGAAAAAAAGACGTGGATCGTTGCCATCGCAGATGGAAAGGTGTGAAACCTCTGAGTGAGCTGCTGAGGTCACCTGAGGTAGTGCGAGTGGGAGCTGGGCGGGGATCTCCAGACTCTTTCAGGTGGCTGATAGTTGGTGTTGTAAGATGATGTAGATGGTCTCCTTTACTCCTCTCTTGAGTCATCTGTCTTTTCAGACCAAACTGTGGACACTGGCATCCTCAGTGGCAGTGATGACGAACTGAGGACAAAAGACTCAAACTCAAGCTGAACAACACAGGAGAGGCGGCTGAGCAGGACAACACCTGCTTGCACTTACAGAAGGATGGACACTATTTCCCACTATGTTTCTTGATTGATCTGTATCAGGAGATCGTGCCCTCTAAACCTTCAGACATTTCTCTCTCTCTGTTTGAACTCCCACATGATGTTCAGCAGTAAGCAGAACAGCGTGCGAGAGTTCACTTCCGCTGCTTTTATTTTTTTTTAACTCTGTTTTTCCTCCAATGTACCTTCTACTCAATTAAATGTGCAGCAACTATAACAATATTATAATATATGAAAGTATTAAAAGTAAAAATTACTCAGGGACAATTTCAGATTAATGTTTCATGTTATTTTATTTGATGTAACTAATGCCTGGATCTTTAAATACACATTGGAGTCGGTCTTTATGTGTAATAGTCTTGGGTTAGCCTATGAGAGTTTTTAAATACAGTCAGGTGAAAAAGTATTTTCTCCTTCCTGATGAATTATTATCTTGCATTTTTGTCACACTTACATGTTTCAGAGCAAATTAATTTTGATAACCTTGTAAATACTAAAGGAGAAAAATAATAATAATAAACCTAAAGACTGGTTGTGCCACCCTTGACAACAACAACTGCAACCAAGCATTTGCGATAACTGGCAATGAGTCTTTTGCATCACTGTGGAGGAACTTTTAAGTCTCTTTATTTTCTGGTGGTTCCATCACTTACAGAGCATCCCCAGATCATCACACAACCATCACCATGCTTGACTGTTAGCACGAAGTTCTTTTTATGAAATGCTGTGTTAGTTTCACGCCAGATCTAACGGGACTCAAACCTTCCAAAAAGTTCAACTTTGGTCTCATCAGCCCACGTAATAATTTCCCAAAGATTTCAAGGTTTCATTGAGATGTTTTTTGGCAAATGTGAGATCAGCCTTTGTGTTATTTTTGGTCAGCAGTGGTTTTCTCCTTGGAACTCTCCCAGTGGATGCCACTTTTGCTCAGGCTGGTTCTTACTGTTGAATCATGAACTCTGACCTTAACTGAGGCAAGTGAGGCTTGTAGGTCTTTAGACGTTGTTCTGGGTTCCTTTGTGATCTGGATGAGTCACTCAAACATGCTTGGAGTAATTTGATAGGGCTGCCACTCCTCTGAAGTTCGGCATTGTTCTAAGTTTTCTCCGTTTGTGGATAATGTCTCTCACTGGAGTCCCAAAGCGTAGAAATGGCTTTGTTACCATTTAAAAACTGATAAACTTTTGGCAATACTCATCACTTCCGACGCTGGTCTTCTTGGTAATCAAAGTCACAGCCCAAGCTCTGTTGGAAATCTGTTTCACCTGCCTGTCTCCCTGCCACAATTAAAGGATTCACGGAAAACACTCCGTCTGGACTCCCAGCTTCTGGACACTCACCCGGACCGCTTTGGTCCTGCAAAACCTGTAAGGCACTCTAAGTTTGCTTACTCTGACTTACCTGACCAATCGCCCCACTCACTGACATTTATCTCTCTGTGTTCCAGTGCCACTGACCGATCATAGTTCATAGTTCATGTTTTTGTTTTGCCTGCCAAAGGACCCTTGGGCAAAATGCAGGAGAATTAGACTTGTAGTAGAAAGTACAGGTAGGTGATCAATCCAAATATTGATACTAGTGATACCAACGCTGGTATTGGTTTTGGATTGATACTAGCATGTTAGAACTGACTTTTTATGTCTATCGTCTAAGTTCAGTGTGCAGCCCAAAGAATTGTGTTAAATAAATGATTATTTTGTAAATTAAAAAAGGTATACCTCCAACACACACTAAGAAAAATGTCTAAATATTAGTTTGGACTGCCATGTCTATTTTATGTATAGCCTAGAGCATATTTACATAACAGAAGCTGGCCCAAAGTGCTTTAGAGATAAGCACATTTATATTCCAGCTCTCACCAAAAAAGTTTCAAACTAGATGAAAAGCTGAGGTTCAGGTTTGTGACATTCATATATCCTCAGCTCTCTTAAGCATTTAAGAGAGCTGAGCAGCATTTGATTCTGTTTGGTGTCTGGACTTTGGGCAATTTAGGTCAAGTGTTTGGTGTTGGTCTCACATATGACTCCAGAATACTTTGGCGTACAAAGGATGTCATAGTAGACTCAGGGAGTGCAACATGCTTAGCTTCTGTGGATGCAAAACAAACATAAATCATCATCCCTCCATTATCATGCTTTTCATCTGATATGAGGAGTGTGTGCCGACATGCTATGTTTGATTTTCACCAAACATTGTGCCGGGTATTATAGCCAACCTTCTCCACTTTGGCCTCCTCTGTCTAAAGGACATTATTCCAGAAGTCTTGTGGTTTGTTCAGAAGCAATTTTGCAAAACAAAGTCAGACTGATGGACAGTAACAATCGTTTCTCTGAAATCTTTGTTGATGTCTTTAATCTTTGGCTTTGTGTTAATGCACGAGTGAACACTCCATGCTGATAATCAGCTAATTAGGTGCATTTGATTAGCAGCTCCTAGCTGCTACTTAGACTCTTAATTCCTATGCAAGAAGTAAGGGTGGACTTAGTTTTTCACACTATTTTTCCTTTTTGGCTTATATTTGTTAAATATAAAATGGCACTGTGTAATATATCATGTTGTTGCTCATCTGAAGTTGTATTAAGTAACTTTAAGACCTGCCAATTACCAGATGATGTTTTTATTAGGTCTGAAACCACTCACTCTGCACCACTGCACACTTTCTGTGGGGTGTTTGGATGTTCTCCTCATGCCTGGGTGAATTCTCTCAGGTACACTAAGTTCGAAAGTTGGTGAGATATTCACTAAAACCTAAATATGAATCTACATGTGGCAAAGGGGAGATTACCCTGTCAGTGCATCATGGCTGAATTGCAACCCCCTCCCTCCCCCGTTTTTTCTAATAATGTTTGAGATTTCCTCTTCCTTTCTCACCTTTTCTCCTTCTACTCCTTTTCTCCCTCCCTCAACTTCCCTCTAATTATTTTCTCTCCCTCCAGCAGAACACCACATACAGATGTAGAGTGGCTCATGCTGTGACTCTAGAGGCAGGCTACATGATTAGACCTGTGATTTGTGTCACAAACAATACTCACTAAATACACATACAGAAAATATTGCTTGCAGCAAGTGGATATAAATGATTAATGTACCCCTGATTTCAACAGAGCTGAGGGGAAAAGACTTTAGCATCTCTTCAGATTCATTTCAGAAGAACTCCAGCGCACGAGATCTTTGGGCTCTTGTTGTTTTTCAGTGAGTCTGTGTGTGCACTAGATAACTGTGCAGATGCCAGTGTGTTATGGAGCGGAGATCAGAGCCGAGGCAGACTGATGGGCTCTGTCAGGGACGACTGGAGGACGCTGCAGTCCTTGCGATAGCACAAGAGATGATGCTAATCCCGTTTGCTCCCTTCCTTGTCTTGTCTTTCCTTCCACTGAAATGCACGTGCATTCTTGTTCCTCTCATCTTTATGTTTATGTCCCCTTCCTAAGCAGAAGACAGATATGGAGTTTCTGCAGGAGAGGCCCTTTGCTTCTATCCTCTCACTGTCCTTTGCCTGGAGCCATTAAGTGCATCAGGACAGCTGCTCAGCTGATTGGGCTCTGAAGCGGTGGACTGAAAGGTAACTTGCCAAATATCGATTCCCTTCAAGCGTCTGACCTCTAAAAGAACGGCCTTAGAGTAAAATCTGCTTGTCAGATTATGCTGTGATATGGTCTGTGCTGCTGTTCAGCCTTTCTGTGTGGGGGTTTAAAAAAATAAGAGGTCTGAATACTAGAAATAGGCTGGACTAATCAGCTGAAGATACATTTATCCTTAAATACAGCATTTCTGTTGAACCTTTTCCAGTTATTATATTCTCTGTTTCAAAGCTGTTAGGAGATGATTTTTAGTATTTGCTCTTTTTGGTGTGACCTGAAGCGGTTCCTGGAAAAAAACAACAAAAACAAAACAAAACACAGATATTTGCTCCTCCCTCTCATTTTATCTGTCCTTGAAGTAGCAGCACTGCCCTCATCTCTGTCCCGAGCCTCCAGCTTCATCCTCTAAAGAATTATGTGTTTTGAGTCGTGACAGAGTTGACTGTACTCAAATGTCCTCTACAGTTACCAGATCTCAATCACCTTATAGTGACACAAGAAATTCCCATCATGAATGTGCAGCTGACAAATCTGCAGCAACTGTGTGATGCTGTCATGTTGATATGGACCAAAATCTCTAAAGAAGTGTCCAGTGAGCATGTACACATGAAGTTTGATATCTGAGTTTGGTTTGTTTGTCATTTTAAATGAATTATACTAGACCTGCTTGGTAATTTAACCACCCAGGTGTCTTCTTATTAAGAACAAATTATTTCACTTGATTGTTTTCCTTCTGATTTTGAGTCGCTGATGATTTACAAATAAGTACTAAATCCCTTAGAGTGACCTATTTAACTCGATGTTCCCCCAAAACCCAAACATCCTCATCATCATCCTCATGAAAAATTCCAGCTTTCTCAGGTTGAGTGGATTTTGACTCAGGTTTCACGTGATCATGTGATCCAAGTACAAACCCATTCTGCCTATCTGGGTAGAAGCAGTCAGTGCTCCTGGAAAAGCTCACAATTAGACCTCAGGGGCGTTTTTCTTCACAAATGAATTTTAGTCATCACAGCGAAAGAAAAAATAGCGCACGGGTCTGAACAGCCACTGGTACATGATTGCTCTCACTCTCTTTTCATACAGTATAACTGCAGTGGTTTCAGTTAAATGCAGTTCTAAGAAAAACATTAAAACTATTCTTGTATTCTGAGTACGCTTTAGAAAATATGTCGTGATTTCTGACCCCACTGACAAGAATTTGTCTGGTGGTTGATGGTAATTTTCTTCCTATATGTTGAAGGCTGCGCGGGGGTCACCGAGGCACGCTCCCCTCACCCTCTCTGTCCTCTCTCTTCTCCTGTGCCAGTGCAGTCAGCCATTACTCTGCACTCTACTTCTCTTTATTAAACTTGGAGGTCACGTAAGGAAACCGCCAAAACTTTTTTTATTGATTGATTTTTATTAGTGACTTCTATAGCATTTCTGCATTCTGTCTCCTGGTGATCAGTGTTTGTGTGTGTGTGTGTGTGGGTGTTTAAGTTAATGACCACAGTAGATAAAAATAACCAGACTCCCACAGTTTCTACCACCCTCCGGTGTTGGAATGCTAATTGCAGCAGAGGATCACAGATTTCCTCTTTTAGCCCAGCTTGCAGCCTGAATCTCGATCCGCCACTTTGATCCAGATTCAAATATTCCAACACCTATTGGACTCTTATGAGCGCCGGTATGCTAAAATGAGACACAGCCACTGTGAAATCACCCACAACTCTTCTAAAGCCTGGGATGTGGCTTTTTTGGCCAGCATCATCTCAGTGTATCTATTAGCAACTGTGACATTAATTGGAGCATGTACTTTATGTGGTTATCAGAAAAAGGGGACTAGAAACTCAGATGAATGATGAACGAGCAAGTGTCGCATCTGACTGAGAAAACAGGGACACTCATAAAGTAGATATTTGTCATTCTCGCAGACAAAATAAAAGAATCTGACTGAGAAACAGGAACACCAAAACTGATACGGTGGCGGCTCACAGAGCAGGGCTGCCCTAAAGCACATCATCCTTTATTGTGCTTTTGTGACTCTATTCATCTACAAAATGTCCATAATGTGTGTTCAGTAAGACCCGAAATTAGCCATTGAGATCAGTGTTTAATGATGTCATAGATCAAGGGCGACTAAAGATATGATTGGACTTCTTTGTACTTCTTCTTTCTACTGTGAAGATCTAAAATATACAACTAAATGTGATTTCCAAAATTTTTGCTTTTTTATATATTATTTTAGTTTAGCAGCACCATTATTACATCAATAAATATCTAAAAAGCTTATTTAAAGTAAGATGTGCCCACAATATAGACAACATAAGCATAGTTATTTTGTTGGCTTTGTTTTTAATGTTTAGGTTAAACTGTCTATAAAATGAACACAATTCCACTGTTGGGATTAGAAACTCTGCAGATGGTTGTGCAGGAAAATCCCAATAGATGAGCAGTTTCTTAAATATTCAGCCTAACAGCACCATAATTGGCTGATTATATAATTGTATTAACAAGCATTTGAACAGGTGTAGCTAAAATAGGCTGGTGAGTGTGTATCCATCTTTTATATAGTCTGCCGACTCTTCTTCGTCTTTTCTCCATTACGTTTTTGGTCTTCACAGGATTATTGCTTAATAGGTCTAGCTGCAAAACTAACCTCATCTGTATTGACTGTAGTTGTACTTTGCTTTAATGCAGATTTGTAAATGTTACCTGCCTGACACTGAGCTGTAAACACACTGAAGTAATGTGAGAATGTTTGCATTTAGCTATAAAGTGCAGTGTCTTAGTTCAGCTCCACAGAGTGACCGCATGTGCCTAGACTGCTTCCGTGATCCTCCGGTTCACGATCCCAAGCGCTGCTTCACGATAATCGCCCGACTCTCTAACCTCTCCACCGTGCGCAGCTTCTTTTCTCCCAGAGCCCCATTTTCCATCACACAAGTCATTGAGGGAGGTTGCACATAAAGTCACGCTAATTGATTTGGCTTAAAATCCTCTCGGTGCACTCTCCGTTCAAACAGCTTTTTCTCCCATGTGACCTCGCAGCTCCTGTTTTCTAAAATGAGCATGAAATGAAAGGATTATAAAGGCTTTTTTGAAACAATAACCTTCACTTAAGGCTTTTAACAAGGATATTAAATCGCTGCTCTATTGTCTAGTAGATTGTGGGCATCATTATATGGTGGTGTGTTATTGTCTGTCACATTGTAAAAGTGCAAACGTTTTCTGCATTTCTTTGGAAAGAGAAAATGCTCCGATTTTGCCTTTGATATTTATCTCTTTAGTATTTTAACTGTCACTCGCGAGCTCCTGCAATATATACTCCTGTGCAGCCTGACAGGTTGGGTTTCAGCATGTCGCTGAATAACAAACGATGGCTCCTTTACCTCAGAAAACCTTCCACCCACATGACACAGTGGCTCCATCATCCAGCGGTCATCTTCCTAAAGAGCTCAGAGCTGTCAGAGACCTGCTTCACGTGCTTCTTGCTCTAAATTCATCACTTCAGCTATTTGAATCTCATTCATTATAAATCACTGCTGATGTTTTCACTGAAGTCCTGTTGAACAAAAACGTCATTGTGTTTGTTGTTGTTGTTCTTTTTTTTAAATCAATACCCAAGAAGTAAACACATCACCCATACAACGACCTCCGCCCACGTGGTCACTTCTTTTTCTACAGCAAACAGGAGAAACTGGTTTGGCATCAGATTGTCTTCTCACATAGTGAGTATCACTCTGTATCAAGTGGACTTAAAAAGAACAAGAAACCTTTTTGGCCTTTAAGGCTCTGGGTGTATTTATAAGCTGTTGTCTAGCGCCCCCTGCTGTTTGAGAAAACCTGCACGCCTGTTGGTGTTTTCTAGTGGATCGGTAGAGCCATCCTTTCCAAAACAAGTGGATTTGAGTAATATGTGCAAGCACTTTAACTAACAGCTGTTTCAGCTTCCCCCAAACCACCTGGAGCATCACCAGCACACATTTACTTTTCATTCATTTTAATCTCTTCTTGGTGTCACAGGAGAACTCCGCACAGGCTTTGCTGCATAATTTCACTCATGTTGAATCCGGAGTTTAACCAGCAGCCTGCTTTTTAAATGGACAAACATCCAGTCACATCTTTAAAGAGTCACATTCACACACTCTCCAGTGTTGTTGTGTGAGAAAAAGCAGAGATTAGCACGCTCCTGGTTGTCTTTGCTCAGTTTCCAATCTAATTTATGCTGGCTAGCCTTTAGCTTTATTACATATTCATGAAGGTGTCTTGTTCACTTCTTACAAGGTGTCCAATCTAGAAACATCCCAGCTTCACCAGCCATGATTTCACCTCATGACTGATGACATAACTGGCATGCCACTCGTTTGTCTTTTACTGTTTGCCTGTTTTGATGTCATCAAAGTTAAAGTGGAGTTATAAATATATACCAGAAAAATATTGTTATTAGTAGCTGTCCAAGAGGGAATTTGTCTAATCTTTATGCACACACACACACAAACACAGACAAACCTTTTGTCCATACATACACACTTTCTCAAACGCACCTTTAACAGTCCACTGTGGACAAGCTTTATTATGATGTTTTGAACTCTTAAATCTTAAGATTACAGTTGATTTACACAGGGGCGATTCTAGGATCAGAGCTTTGGGGGTGCTGAGCACACAGAGAGCTGCCCATCCAGGCAAGGTAAACTTTACTCATCACAATGAGACTTCTTCCCCGTCTCTGTCAGTCCCTGCATCCCTAAATGCCTCCAGTTGTCCCGAGTTCTCTCTGACTGCCTCCTTGGTGCATTTAAACCCCTGTTCCTCCCTGTCCTCATCGTCTGTTGTCTTCATCTCCATTATCAGTCATCACAATTTTACCCTCTCTGTGCAAGTCTGCAAATTTCTTTATTAAATCATAAGTTTCTTAAATTCATCAAGTCTCTCTGTGCCTGGGTCCTCGTCACGAAACATGACATCACTGTTTTGTACATTTTAACACAATTTAATCCCCACATTTTTGAAAGAATAGCAAAACACTTTTTTGAAAAGTCTGTAACAAAACCATAAAATCTGATCAAGGTTATTAAAATGCTGCCAAAGAAGAATGGATTGGAATTTAAAAAAAATACATATCCTAACCTTAATTACTGGGGAAAAATGATAAATGATGCTCATAGTGAGTAAAAAGTAAACTGTGTGCATTTTTTGGACAGAGATTCACTTCTAAAGTGTATGTATAATACAATACAGATACATAAAAAATACACTCCAAAAATAGAAGAGTCCTTGAAATATACAAAATATTATTAGAAAATGGAGACACTTGGCCTTTGGTACAATGTATACAATGTATGAAAAGATCTTTACTGCAGATACTACTATGGCTCTGCAGATTTTTTCTTTTCTTTTAACCTATGTCGCCTCACCTTGAGGTTGGTAAATCCGTCTATCACATTTTGGTGGTCAAGTCTCTCACGCATCTCTTTCTCAACTGACATCACAGCCAGGTGCTGGAGTCTGCTTTGACCCATGGTCCTTCTCAGCCAGGTATGGAGCTGACTCAAGACACTAAAAGACCTTTCACAGCTACAGCTGCTAACTGTGTTTGTTAGGGCAACCTGAATAACAGTTTTCAGTTTGGGGAAGATCTGATTATCCAGAAGATTGTACAATGTTAACATATCTGGAATGGCACCAGCCTCACTCTTGAGCTTTATAAAGTCTTTGGCAACCGTGACTTCCTCTGACTGAAGCTCAATATGGTAATGCAGTGCCAGGGCTGACAACCCAGTTTGTTTTGCAGATTCTGTATAGCAGCTTTAATATAGGGAGAACACAACTTCCAGATTGTATGAGTTGTTTGTATTAGCTGTTTGTCTTTCTTTTTCTTTGCCAGTTTAACAGTTACTGTTTTGCCTGTTAGTACTCCCTGTCTGTTTTCTTACCTGGTACTTCCTGATCTTGTACTTTGTCCTCATGTTCCCCTCTTTCCTCTCTCCCTCTTTGGACTGACAATCTGTACACACACACACACACACACACACACACACAACAGGAGTTATAAGGTTAATGGGCATCCAGTCAGTTAGCTAGTTAGTACCTTGGGTTCAATATCGGCACATGCACATATGGCAAAATAACCAGTTTCTCTCATTACATTTCAAACAGGACAGTGGTAACAACAGCAGGCTACGGACAATGTTAAGTTTTAGATTTTAAATAGGCTGTATACATTTCAATGAGATCAACAGGGCAGTCAAATATCGCTAATTTTACTACAGAGCAAACATCGTCGGAAAACACGTTTTCAACTAAGGCTGCCACAAACAATTATTTTGATAGTCGACTAGTCACCGATTATTTTTGCAATTAGTCGACTAATCAGATCATGCATCCATTGGATGTACAGCGTACAGCTTATTGCACCAGCATGCATCTGCTCTCATATAACTATCATTAGCTTACAGCTCTAAGTGTTTAAGGTATGTGCTAACTAAAAATAAAGACAAGATGATAGTTTATTAAATTTGAATGAAATTTGCAGATTGTTTCGGTGAAGTTTAATAAACTCATTGTTATCTAAAATATAACGGGACACCGGAGTATATTCTCGAGCATCTCACACTTCTGATAATCAGTTGTCTGCTTGACGTTTATTCAGCTGTGTAAAAACTATAACTTTAATCTCAGCCTAACCAATTTACTCAGGAACAAATAAAATACTAAAAAAAGCCAAACAATAACATTTTTAAGTTATCTAAGTGACTTATATATGTTTAACCTGAGTAGCAAAAGACCGCAGTGGGTTTGAAAACGATTTGCCGGGAGTCCGGTGTTCTCAGCGAGCCTTGCCCCCGGCTAGCTATCAAGCTAGTGGGTAACAGACGTCTCCGAAAACGTCGGAGCGCTTTTGAAAATATGTGGTGTCTTGATAAATTGAGCAGATATTTGAGGTTTACACAGCTACATTCTCGCCTGAAAATATGCTAAACGTTTATTTTGTGACCCAGAAAGAATAATAAGAGTAATATTAAAACTAACTAGCTGCCGCCATTGTTGGAAACTGAGCTGGGCTGCGCTATGAATTCTGGGACACAGCTCCTTCTTCTTCTTCTTCTTCGGGGTTTAACGGCAGCTGGCATCCTTGTACATGCAGTGCTGCCATCTTCTGTTTCAGTCCGTTATTACACTCTTAAATTCTACTACTTGTTCCTCCGTCTTTTGTGATCTTACAAAGCTTCAAACTACACGTCGACTATTAAATCAGTCGTCGATGATTTTGATAGTCGACGTAATCGTGACTAGTCGACTAATCGTGGCAGCCCTATTTTCAACACAGCAGGTTACCTGGTGTAATGTTTTTCAGTTAAAAAGAAACATGGTCTGACTCCTACCTAACTATATAAAGAGTAACTGAAAGTTAAATGCCGCTAATATGTCCTGTTTGAAGCCAGGCACCTCCACCTCCGCTCTGCTGCGTCTCAGCCACCATCGCTCTGGCAGCAACAGCGCTAGAGCGAGTAGAAGAGAGCCGAGCTGGAACAAACCATTTTGGGAGGGGGGAGGGGTTATCTATACTTTTGTTGTTAAAATGTTCCATCTCAATTAAGTACTGTATGCTTTTTATACTTTTAGTAGTGTGTCCCACAAACAGCAAATATTTTCAAAAAAAGTAAGACATCTTTGGGGGTGCTTTGATTCATTTTGGGGGTGCTTTGATTCATTTTGGGGGTGCTGAAGCACCTCCAAAACTGGGCTAAAATCGCCCCTGGATTTACATTTGAATTACACTGTCACTTGCAGATTTGACATATCTCCTTCTACTTTACATCCTACCGCTGTCCCTCTGCTCGCTGCACTGGAACTTTAATGAGCTCCTCATCCTATTTCCAGTCCTCGCCGTGAACTTCACCTCAGCGGAGAGCTCGGCAAGGTTGCAGACATGAGAGGTCTGTCTGTACCACAGCGCTCCTTCCCCTCACTGTGGCAGCAGGTCAGACAAGGTGAAGGCTCCCTGCCGACTGTGATTCATGGCTGTGCTGGACAGACTTTAATGAGAGTAACTCAAGCCTTTTTATATCACAGAGAGTGCTGAAATAGCAAATGAGCAGCTGGGGAAAGACGTGTTCGTGTTGTATGGCTCGCTTTATGGTAGTGGTTAAATTTATTTTCTTTTGTTTAAAAAAAAGGTCATTCTGAGCAAATGCACACCAACACTGACAATAAATCAAAAAAATTATGTAACTGCAACTGGACTTCTTTGGTTCACGAAGAGCAGGTAAGAAGGTCACCGTGAATGACCGTATGATCCACACCTTTATTCACTCCTTTGGCTCAGAGCGACAGGGCGCGACAACATTAGGGATAAAATATCTGGGACTCCTCATCAGATTTTATAACTTCATTTTTTTTGGATGAAAGTTCAAAAACCCAAAACATAAAAAAATAAAAATAAACGTGCTGATGACGATGAGGTGGTGCCTTAAACATGTATTCCTCTTAACGGCCAGCAGGAGTGGAGGCTGCAGAAGTCCAGCTCTGTATAAGTAATGGGGAAAATGGCCCTCTGTGACCTCCTGATGACTTTATGGTTTCAATCGATACTTTCAAGCTTTCTTGAATACAGCACGCTGTTTATTTAGGAAATTATGAAGCAGGGCAGGCGTTAGGACAGGTCTATCTCGGGATGTTCCTGAGTGTCACAATGCTGAGGTCAAGGTTTCGAAAACAGAACTTATATATTACTCAGTTTTTCCATATGCAGCTTATTCACTAGTCTTTAATGGATGATATATGTATAATAAGAATAATAAAAGCCACAACAAACTCCTTCACTCACTTCAACCACTAACAACTGTAGATATACCTGCTACCCTCAGGCACAGGCCGCTGTAGCTGGTACCTTACCTACACCTTAGGGTAGCAGTCGCCTTCATTTGAACTGTTGATGGATGACATGCGTTGTGGAGGTGCTAAAAAAGAATCATTACCAGGTCTACTAGTTTGCTGATGACACGACATTACTCACTGTTACCTGGATGTCAAAGAAAAGGCATGGCCTCTGTCCAGCGGTCTGTTTTTTTAATGGCTTTTGTTACGCATCTATACCTGCATACACTCTAAAAAATGTTTTGTTGGCTCAATTTAAAAAAAATTGAGGTAACAATTTCCACTCAGCTTTTTAAGTTACAAATTTTGCATATTATTAAGTAAATCCAGCAAGTAATTTTTAGGTTTGGCTAACTCAACTGGTTCAACAAACCAACATGATTTACTTTGACCTGTGAAAGCATAATTAAGTTTAAGCAACCTAATATTAATTTAGAATTTCTGGAAATATTGAGTTGACAAATTACATTAGTTGAGTTAATCTAACTTACTTTTTTACATATATCCTACTCACAATTATCCATGCAAATATAGCCATTTAAATTATTCCAACTGATGAAACAGTTTATTGCATAACATTTTCGAAGTAATACACTTCTGTGTCATACAACATAAATCAACCATTACCACTATAAAGATTTGTAAAGGTATATTAAATAAAGCGGCAAAAAAAAAAAAATAAAATATATATATATATATATATATATATATATATATATATATATATTCGAAAAAATTTTCGAAAATACCTCAGAAAACTAACATTGCGACATAAGGCAATTTGTTTTTGCAAATCTGCTTATTATTAAACATTAACTTTAACCTATCAACTTGGTTACTTATTACTTGTTTGGGGTAGCTCAGATTGAGAGGTCTTCCCGGACAGCTGTTCCTTCAATCACAATTTTAGCGACGGCTGGAAGAGACACTGCTGCACGTCTGGTGACTACGATCTTTACCACTTCTTCTGAGAACTGTTCTTCACCATCCTGGCAAGTAGGTTAAAAAGAAACATGTCGGTATTTTATGTGCTATTTAAAAATATAACACAAAACAATGTGAGATTTACCTACCAGCTGTTCTCTGAAGAGATCCTCTTCTTTCTCTTTCAAATACACCATCAGGCAACGGATTGCGACCTCTCTTCTTGTTTCCACCAAACTCTGGAGAATAAAAAACGTTTACTAGGCGAAAAGTCAAACATATTACATTTATAGGACTAGCGTTTTGCTAATTATTGATTTAATTTTTGTTTTTAACAAATAAACAATTTAATTTTTATAACTTGCATTAAATCTGTTACATACTGCCCTGCTTTCAATGCACCCTTTGCTAGCAGTAGGATAAGGTGAGTGAAAGTAAATGTAACCTAGATTTGGAGACTATTTCAAACAGTTTTTGTTGAGTTCTAAGGACTATAAAAGACTACAAAGACTTATCGAGGCTTTTGAGTTAACAAGTTATTTTAAGTATAAAACCTTCTCTAAAACACTACAATGAAATACTGAAAAGATGAATCCAAAATTAAAAAAAATAATAAAAAAAAATAAATCTACAGACTGTAGTTCAAAATTGGAAAAATTGTGTCATATCCAAATGTGTGAGAGAATTTTCTTTTTAATTATTTGAAGACCACTGTTGACATGCCACAATCCCACACTTCACATTATGCTTACAATTACAGAAGGTAACGAAAGCAAGTCTTGTGTGCACACACACAATTTTGTTTTTTCTTGCTAGGTCAACTAACTTTAACCTCAGGCATATTTCACATTTGAACTTAAAATATCAATACATTTGATAGAAATACTTTTACTCACATAAATACTCTGGCATAAATTCACCACATTTCACTCTGTCAGTAATTAGTTATCTCACCCAAGACCGTGGAAACACAAATTTACTCTGACACCATGATAAAAATGCAGGCAGCTGCTGACTGGTTAATTTGAACATATACAGGTTCAAATTGAACATGCTCTGCTGTCTGCAAGGTCTATCTGCTAACCAAATGCACCCTGACAAGTGACAAATTTTAAGTATAAGTGGAAAAATTGACAATGTACTCTGTATTTACGAGGAACGTTTGCTAGCTAAAAGAAAGCTAGCTAACAACTTTAACTTTAGCAACTTTACTATGCTAAACTATGATTAAAACTATCAAATTTAAAGTGTACAAATATAACTTGTAATTAATCTATTTTGAAATTCAATGCTTAGTTAACTCACCGAACACAGTCTAGGGGAAACAAACCTCTACTCCCACAAAGTGATAAGAATGCAGACAACTGCTACGCCTGTGATGATACGAACATATGCTACGGGGTTACCCTCTGCTGTATGCATGGTCTCATACACACCTATGGCTAACCAAAGTAACCACCAGAGTGACAGATTTAATTGACAGATTTCATTAACAACAGGAAAAAACAGGGGCAATTTTAGCCCAGTTTTGGAGGTGCTTCAGCACCCCCAAAATGAATCAAAGCACCCCCAAAGATGTCTTACTTTTTTTGAAAATATTTGCTGTTTGTGGGACACACTACTAAAAGTATAAAAAGCATACAGTACTTAATTGAGATGGAACATTTTAACAACAAAAGTATAGATAACCCCTCCCCCCTCCCAAAATGGTTTGTTCCAGCTCGGCTCTCTCCTACTTGCTTTAGCGCCGTTGCTGCCAGAGCGATGGTGGCTGAGACGCAGCGGAGCAGAGGTGGAAGTGCCTGGTTTAAAACAGGACATATTAGCTGCATTTAACTTTCAGTTACTCTTTATATAGTTAGGTAGGAGTCAGACCATGTTTTTTTTTAACTGAAAAACATTACACTAGGTAACTTGAAAATAGGGCTGCCACGATTAGTCGACTAGTCACGATTACGTCGACTATCAAAATCATCCACGACTGATTTAATAGTCGAGGTGTCGTTTGAAGCTTTGTAAGATCCAGGGGCGATTTTAGCCCAGTTTTGGAGGTGCTTCAGCACCCACAAAATGAATCAAAGCACCCCCAAAGATGTCTTACTTTTTTTGAAAATATTTGCTGTTTGTGGGACACACTACTAAAAGTATAAAAAGCATACAGTACTTAATTGAGATGGAACATTTTAACAACAAAAGTATAGATAACCCCTCCCCCCTCCCAAAATGGTTTGTTCCAGCTCGGCTCTCTCCTACTTGCTTTAGCGCCGTTGCTGCCAGAGCGATGGTGGCTGAGACGCAGCGGAGCAGAGGTGGAAGTGCCTGGTTTAAAACAGGACATATTAGCTGCATTTAACTTTCAGTTACTCTTTATATAGTTAGGTAGGAGTCAGACCATGTTTCTTTTTAACTGAAAAACATTACACTAGGTAACTTGAAAATAGGGCTGCCACGATTAGTCGACTAGTCACGATTACGTCGACTATCAAAATCATCCACGACTGATTTAATAGTCGACGTGTCGTTTGAAGCTTTGTAAGATCACAAAAGACGGAGGAACAAGTAGAATTTAAGAGTGTAATAACGGACTGAAACAGAAGGTGGCAGCACTGCATGTACAAGGATGCCAGCTGCCGTTAAACCCCGAAGAAGAAGAAGAAGAAGGAGCTGTGTCCCAGAATTCATAGCGCAGCCCAGCTCAGTTTCCAACAATGGCGGCAGCTAGTTAGTTTTAATATTACTCTTATTATTCTTTCTGGGTCACAAAATAAACGTTTAGCATATTTTCAGGCGAGAATGTAGCTGTGTAAACCTCAAATATCTGCTCAGTTTATCAAGACACCACATATTTTCAAAAGCGCTCCGACGTTTTCGGAGACGTCTGTTACCCACTAGCTTGATAGCTAGCCGGGGGCAAGGCTCTCTAGAGCCCGTGAGAACACCGGACTCCCGGCATATCGTTTTCAAACCCACTGCGGTCTTTCGCTACTCAGGTTAAACATATATAAGTCACTTAGATAACTTAAAAATGTTATTGTTTGGCTTTTTTTAGTATTTTATTTGTTCCTGAGTAAATTGGTTAGGCTGAGATTAAAGTTATAGTTTTTACACAGCTGAATAAACGTCAAGCAGACAACTGATTATCAGAAGTGTGAGATTCTCGAGAATATACTCCGGTGTCCCGTTATATTTTAGATAACAATGAGTTTATTAAACTTCACCGAAACAATCTGCAAATTTCATTCAAATTTAATAAACTATCATCTTGTCTTTATTTTTAGTTAGCACATACCTTAAACACTTAGAGCTGTAAGCTAATGATAGTTATATGAGAGCAGATGCATGCTGGTGCAATAAGCTGTACGCTGTACATCCAATGGATGCATGATCTGATTAGTCGACTAATTGCAAAAATAATCGGTGACTAGTCGACTATCAAAATAATTGTTTGTGGCAGCCCTAGTTGAAAACGTGTTTTCCGACGATGTTTGCTCTGTAGTAAAATTAGCGATATTTGACTGCCCTGTTGATCTCATTGAAATGTATACAGCCTATTTAAAATCTAAAATTTAACATTGTCCATAGCCTGCTGTTGTTACCACTGTCCTGTTTGAAATGTAATGAGAGAAACTGGTTATTTTGCCATATGTGCATGTGCCGATATTGAACCCAAGGTACTAACTAACTAACTGACTGGATGCCCATTAACCTTATAACTCCTGTTGTGTGTGTGTGTGTGTGTGTGTGTGTGTGTGTGTGTGTGTGTGTGTGTACAGATTGTCAGTCCAAAGAGGGAGAGAGGAAAGAGGGGAACATGAGGACAAAGTACAAGATCAGGAAGTACCAGGTAAGAAAACAGACAGGGAGTACTAACAGGCAAAACAGTAACTGTTAAACTGGCAAAGAAAAAGAAAGACAAACAACTAATACAAACAACTCATACAATCTGGAAGTTGTGTTCTCCCTATATTAAAGCTGCTATACAGAATCTGCAAAACAAACTGGGTTGTCAGCCCTGGCACTGCATTACCATATTGAGCTTCAGTCAGAGAAAGTCACGGTTGCCAAAGACTTTATAAAGCTCAAGAGTGAGGCTGGTGCCATTCCAGATATGTTAACATTGTACAATCTTCTGGATAATCAGATCTTCCCCAAACTGAAAACTGTTATTCAGGTTGCCCTAACAAACACAGTTTGCAGCTGTAGCTGTGAAAGGTCTTTTAGTGTCTTGAGTCAGCTCCATACCTGGCTGAGAAGGACCATGGGTCAAAGCAGACTCCAGCAGCTGGCTGTGATGTCAGTTGAGAAAGAGATGCGTGAGAGACTTGACCACCAAAATGTGATAGACAGATTTACCAACCTCAAGGTGAGGCGACATAGGTTAAAAGAAAAGAAAAAATCTGCAGAGCCATAGTAGTATCTGCAGTAAAGATCTTTTCATACATTGTATACATTGTACCAAAGGCCAAGTGTCTCCATTTTCTAATAATATTTTGTATATTTCAAGGACTCTTCTATTTTTGGAGTGTATTTTTTATGTATCTGTATTGTATTATACATACACTTTAGAAGTGAATCTCTGTCCAAAAAATGCACACAGTTTACTTTTTACTCACTATGAGCATCATTTATCATTTTTCCCCAGTAATTAAGGTTAGGATGTGTATTTTTTTTAAATTCCAATCCATTCTTCTTTGGCAGCATTTTAATAACCTTGATCAGATTTGATGGTTTTGTTACAGACTTTTCAAAAATGTGTTTTGCTATTCTTTCAAAAATGTGGGGATTAAATTGTGTTAAAATGTACAAAACAGTGATGTCATGTTTTGTGACGAGGACCCAGGCACAGAGAGACTTGATGAATTTAAGAAACTTATGATTTAATAAAGAAATTTGCAAACTTGCACAGAGAGGGTAAAATTATGATGACTGATAATGGAGATGAAGACAACAGACGATGAGGACAGGGAGGAACAGGGGTTTAAATGCACCAAGGAGGCAGTCAGACAGAACTCGGGACAACTGGAGGCATTTAGGGATGCAGGGACTGACAGAGACGGGGAAGAAGTCTCATTGTGATGAGTAAAGTTTACCTTGCCTGGATGGGCAGCTCTCTGTGTGCTCAGCACCCCCAAAGCTCTGATCCTAGAATCGCCCCTGGGAAAAAATACAAACGCTCTTTTATACTTTTATAGAGTAACAACTAGCATAACACAGAGTGTCAATTCACATCATGTAGCTGCCATTGTCAGACTAAACTTAAGCAGTAAATTCCTGTAACTAGTACATATTTATAAAAGACTATAAAACAAGAAACTTACCAGGTAGTGGTGCCAACCTCTGTTTTTTTCCGTTTCTTCTTTTTTTATGGCAGTTGTAATTATTTTTTCGTTATGGTCCAGTTATGGGCAGTTCAAACATGAAGGATGTTCAAACTCACTTTTACATGTTACACAAACTTAATATTTTCTGTTGTTGATTGATGACAAAAGTATTTTGTTCAATATACTCAAACATTTAAGTTAAGGAGGTGTTTATTCATTTCTGTGTTGCACTGACTTTTAACATTGATTAGTCAACTCACTGAAACGTGTACATGTAGACAACTTACCTTTTTAAGTAGAAAAATGCTTTTTTTGTTAAGTTCTACCTACAAACACCATGAATATTTTTAGAGTGTACCTAAATGTTATATACCTATGTGGTATGTGACTTTTGTTGCCATGATGCCAGGTCTCTCTTGGAAATGAGATTTTTAATCTGAATGAGATTTTTTTACCTGGATAAATAAAGGATTAATAAGCATATAAATAAATAAATAAATAAATAAGTTAATTTTAAAAATGGGTCCGTGCTTCTACAAAATCATATAAGCACCACAATCCTTTCGTCTCGGCAGCTGCTTGAGACTTAAATAAATGAATAAATTAGTTAACTTTAGAAAATGTGTGCATGCTTCTACAAAAAGATACAAAAAGCACAGTCGAAACTTCAGTTGAACAAAATGAGGTCTGAATTAAATCAGCACGTAATGCACTCTTCTTTAAAAGGCAAAGTAAGTGCACCACAATGCTTTTTACTGCAGCTTGTCTCCAAATGGCTCTGATATGAGACAGCTTCAGTCATTCGGCAGCTGCTTAAGACTCCTCCTCCCCACCTCTTTAATTACGTTCAGTGTATTCAATGTCTGCTAAATAAGAAATGAGCCCTCTATTTCTGTCCTCTCCAAAAGCCCAGGGCGAAGAGTGAGTGTTTTACCTGACCGGTTATCAAGTTAGAGATGTCATTCGATGCCTGACCCCACATTTTCTCTTTCCCCTTTTCAATGAAAATATTTTCTGTTATTTTCTCGTAGCGATCTGACTCACATAGGTAAACTCACAAAGTGTTTGAATGCTTTACTTTCACTGTAATTACATTTTTATGGTTTTTGTGCCCCTACTCACCGTGTACTAGAAACAACTCCTTGCATTTATCAAGAGATAAGACTTTCCCTTTTCTTTTTGTCCTTGATATTTATGCAGACTGCTGACTTACCGCTGCAATGACAGCAGGATGAGCAAACGCTCACCAGAAAATACACTTCCTGGTCACTTTCTTAGGTACACCTTGATAGGATGGACCACTTCTGCCTTCCCTACTCTCTTAATTCTGCATGGCACAAATTAAAAGGTGCTGGAAACATCATCAAAGGTTTTGATCCATGTTGACATGATAGCATCACACAGTTGCTGTAGACTTATCCATGCTGTGAATCTCCTGTTCCATCACATCCCAAATGTTATCTTGCTGGAAGCAAGCATCAAAAGATGGGCGCAGTGAAATCTGATGTAAATTACCCAAAGAATTTTCTGGCTTACTTTCTATGAGTGCCATCGCTCTCTTTTATAATGTCTCTTTTTTGGGACTGTGTAGGATGTGTCACGTCAAGCGGGTAAAAAGATACAAATTAAAATTCCTTCTGTGGCACTGAGTTAAAAAGCCTGTGCAACTTGACATCACCAGTCCACAGCATTGTCACAGAAGGCAAAACAGGACAGCCTGGTTCATCTTGTGCTCTATCAGATGTTATTTCTTTTACTTTACTTGAGCTGCTCACATATGCCCTGCAGCCTGTTTGCAAGTAAAGAAGGCAGCAAGAACACAGTTAGCAGCAGTGTTGGGAAGGTTACTTTTAAAATGTATTCCATTACAGAATACAGAATACATGCCCCGAAATGTATTCTGTAACGTATTCCGTTACGTTACTCAATGAGAGTAACGTATTCTGAATACTTTGGATTACTTAACATATTATCATGCTGTTTACAACTACATGAATGTACTATTGCTGTGATTTATTACTGTTACTGAAGGTCCGCGGCTCCGAACCGTAGTAAAGGGACCTCTGGCTAATACGGTGGGTTCTGTGTCGGGCTCGTAGCTGAAAACTAGCTTTACTTTGTTGTCTGGATCAACTTTGCTTGCAAGAGACAAAGAGAGGCGTTGAACGGCTGCTCCAAAGGAACTTATTGTTTTTGGAGGAAAACACGAACACGGTGTACAGTCGAGTCTTAATAGCTTACTTACAACTGGGCTCGTCAGGCACTCTTCTTGGCTGCAGTGGTTATTATTATATTTACATGCTTCCAGCTCCCGTTTTTGCTCGATGACAGCTCGTACTTTTTTTTTCTCCCTCCCTCGCTCACAGACACATAACGTGTTTGGCAGTCCATTCTCCCTGCAGCACGGACTACACTGCCTATGATGCTACAGTCTTTAGAGTTATACCTGTAGCATTCTGCCTATTAGCTTAGCACAACAACAACAAAAAGCGCTCTCTCACCCAGGAAACACGCAGAGAGAGAGAGCGTCACCCTGTAACCATGGCAACCGTAACGCTGCCGCCTGGAACAACAGAACGTAGCTGTCAAACAAAACCCAAACAGTCCTGACCCGCCACAATATGAAACAGGGAAGTACCGCCGTGTAATCCATTTATTTCAACAAAGTAACTGTATTCTAAATACCACCTTTTTAAACGGTAACTGTAACGGAATACAGTTACTCATATTTTGTATTTTAAATACGTAACGGCGGTACATGTATTCCGTTACTCCCCAACACTGGTTAGCAGTTACTTTTTTGGTTAAGTATTTGTTGATCCTTATTGCCTCTACTATCAGTTAGCCCTCAGAGCTGTATGGACAAAGTGTGGGTAAGTGGCTGTAGCTCAGGAGGTAGAACAGGGCATCTGCTAATTGGAAGCTTGGTAGTTCAATCTTTGGCTGCTGGAATCTGCATGTCAAATATCCTGGAACCCACGTTGCTCTCCCATGTGCCCATTGGAGGGTGAATGTAACAGAAAGCACTTAGGCATAAAAAAGTGCATGTGTGAATGGAATATGTTGTAAAAAGAGCTTTGTGTACTCAAGTAGAGTAGAAAAGCACGATAGAAAGATCCAGTCTATTTACCACAAGACAGAAGGTGACCCTGGAGCTTTTAGATCATGAGGGGGGAATTAATTTTCTCAAGGGCCACATTAGAAACTACAAATTTTTTAGTTTTTGTTTTGGAGGACTTGCCAAGAAGACTGACTAATTTCAGCTCAACAGTAACATTTAATTTTATCTCTCTCTGACTGAAGACCTACTTATGGTTCATTTAAAAGTAGAGTGGGGGGCAGAGCCTTCAGCTCCCACTTTGGATTCGGGAGACAGACACCTCTCTACTTTTATGATAAAGCTTTAAAGGGCTTCCCAGAATGCACTTTGTATTTCTTCATCATTCACTTCATTTCACTCTCCTTGTGTGTATAGCCACTCTGCATTTAATCATTACTTATTATTAAGCTCTGCATCCAAATTCCCACCAGAGGTGTTCCTCACAATTAATTATAATGTTTAAAATAAAAAGAATTATGTTTTTTGCAATCTATAAGTGAAAATGTTGGGTTATTATATTAAAACTTTCTATTTGTAACTAATTTAAGTGTTACGTTTTTTTTGCGTGTGTGTGTGTGGCAAAAAAACCCCAAACAATTTCCGTACATAAAAAACTGAAATGGGGTGCTTGCTCGTCAATCCGGTGCTTCTAGAAATGTGATCCTCGCTGCCGCGGGCCTGCGCACTGCCTGCGCACTGCCTGCAAACATTACGGTAGCAGATGTAAAGTGCAGGTGTGTGACAGGTGGGAAAGGTGACGCATCGAGAGGGCCCGACGGCGAGGTATAGACTGTATTATTGCATGAATCCACCAGCACGGGTACGGATGTGCGAGGAGGACAGGAGCAATCAGGTGAGTAGATGTGACATATAGAGATGACTATCAGGAAGGTATTTTTATTTAATTAAAGAGTGCACGTCATCGCTGTCGGACCGGACAGGACCACATAAAGTCACGCTAATTGATTTGGCTTAAAATCCTCTCGGTGCACTCTCCGTTCAAACAGCTTTTTCTCCCATGTGACCTCGCAGCTCCTGTTTTCTAAAATGAGCATGAAATGAAAGGATTATAAAGGCTTTTTTGAAATAATAACCTTCACTTAAGGCTTTTAACAAGGATATTAAATCGCTGCTCTATTGTCTAGTAGATTGTGGGCATCATTATATGGTGGTGTGTTATTGTCTGTCACATTGTAAAAGTGCAAACGTTTTCTGCATTTCTTTGGAAAGAGAAAATGCTCCGATTTTGCCTTTGATATTTATCTCTTTAGTATTTTAACTGTCACTCGCGAGCTCCTGCAATATATACTCCTGTGCAGCCTGACAGGTTGGGTTTCAGCATGTCGCTAAATAACAAACGATGGCTCCTTTACCTCAGAAAACCTTCCACCCACATGACACAGTGGCTCCATCATCCAGCGGTCATCTTCCTAAAGAGCTCAGAGCTGTCAGAGACCTGCTTCACGTGCTTCTTGCTCTAAATTCATCACTTCAGCTATTTGAATCTCATTCATTATAAATCACTGCTGATGTTTTCACTGAAGTCCTGTTGAACAAGAACGTCATTGTGTTTGTTGTTGTTGTTCTTTTTTTTAAATCAATACCCAAGAAGTAAACACATCACCCATACAACGACCTCTGCCCACGTGGTCACTTCTTTTTCTACAGCAAACAGGAGAAACTGGTTTGGCATCAGATTGTCTTCTCACATAGTGAGTATCACTCTGTATCAAGTGGACTTAAAAAGAACAAGAAACCTTTTTGGCCTTTAAGGCTCTGGGTGTATTTATAAGCTGTTGTCTAGCGCCCCCTGCTGTTTGAGAAAACTTGCACGCCTGTTGGTGTTTTCTGGTGGATCGGTAGAGCCATCCTTTCCAAAACAAGTGGATTTGAGTAATATGTGCAAGCACTTTAACTAACAGCTGTTTCAGCTTCCCCCAAACCACCTGGAGCATCACCAGCACACATTTACTTTTCATTCATTTTAATCTCCTCTTGGTGTCACAGGAGAACTCCGCACAGGCTTTGCTGCATAATTTCACTCATGTTGAATCCGGAGTTTAACCAGCAGCCTGCTTTTTAAATGGACAAACATCCAGTCACATCTTTAAAGAGTCACATTCACACACTCTCCAGTGTTGTTGTGTGAGAAAAAGCAGAGATTAGCACGCTCCTGGTTGTCTTTGCTCAGTTTCCAATCTAATTTATGCTGGCTAGCCTTTAGCTTTATTACATATTCATGAAGGTGTCTTGTTCACTTCTTACAAGGTGTCCAATCTAGAAACATCCCAGCTTCACCAGCCATGATTTCACCTCATGACTGATGACATAACTGGCATGCCACTCGTTTGTCTTTTACTGTTTGCCTGTTTTGATGTCATCAAAGTTAAAGTGGAGTTATAAATATATACCAGAAAAATATTGTTATTAGTAGCTGTCCAAGAGGGAATTTGTCTAATCTTTATGCACACACACACACAAACACAGACAAACCTTTTGTCCATACATACACACTTTCTCAAACGCACCTTTAACAGTCCACTGTGGACAAGCTTTATTATGATGTTTTGAACTCTTAAATCTTAAGATTACAGTTGATATTTGAATTACACTGTCACTTGCAGATTTGACATATCTCCTTCTACTTTACATCCTACCGCTGTCCCTCTGCTCGCTGCACTGGAACTTTAATGAGCTCCTCATCCTATTTCCAGTCCTCGCCGTGAACTTCACCTCAGCGGAGAGCTCGGCAAGGTTGCAGACATGAGAGGTCTGTCTGTACCACAGCGCTCCTTCCCCTCACTGTGGCAGCAGGTCAGACAAGGTGAAGGCTCCCTGCCGACTGTGATTCATGGCTGTGCTGGACAGACTTTAATGAGAGTAACTCAAGCCTTTTTATATCACAGAGAGTGCTGAAATAGCAAATGAGCAGCTGGGGAAAGACGTGTTCGTGTTGTATGGCTCGCTTTATGGTAGTGGTTAAATTTATTTTCTTTTGTTTAAAAAAAAGGTCATTCTGAGCAAATGCACACCAACACTGACAATAAATCAAAAAATTATGTAACTGCAACTGGACTTCTTTGGTTCACGAAGAGCAGGTAAGAAGGTCACCGTGAATGACCGTATGATCCACACCTTTATTCACTCCTTTGGCTCAGAGCGACAGGGCGCGACACCATTAGGGATAAAATATCTGGGACTCCTCATCAGATTTTATAACTTAATTTTTTTTGGATGAAAGTTCAAAAACCCAAAACATAAAAAAATAAAAATAAACGTGCTGATGACGATGAGGTGGTGCCTTAAACATGTATTCCTCTTAACGGCCAGCAGGAGTGGAGGCTGCAGAAGTCCAGCTCTGTATAATTCATGGGGAAAATGGCCCTCTGTGACCTCCTGATGACTTTATGGTTTCAATCGATTCCTGAGCGTCACAATGCTGAGGTCAAGGTTTCGAAAACAGAACTTATATATTACTCAGTTTTTCCATATGCAGCTTATTCACTAGTCTTTAATGGATGCTATATGTATAATAAGAATAATAAAAGCCACAACAAACTCCTTCACTCACTTCAACCACTAATAACTGTAGATATACCTGCTACCCTCAGGCACAGGCTGCTGTAGCTGGTACCTTACCTACACCTGAGGGTAGCAGTCGCCTTCATTTGAACTGTTGATGGATGACATGCGTTGTGGAGGTGCTAAAAAAGAATCATTACCAGGTCTACTAGTTTGCTGATGACACGACATTACTCACTGTTACCTGGATGTCAAACAAAAGGCATGGCCTCTGTCCAGCGGTCTGTTTTTTTAATGGCTTTTGTTACGCATCTATACCTGCATACACTCTAAAAAAATGTTTTGGTGGCTCAACTTAAAAAAATTGAGGTAACAATTTCCACTCAGCTTTTTAAGTTACAAATTTTGCATATTATTAAGTAAATCCAGCAAGTAATTTTTAGGTTTGGCTAACTCAACTGGTTCAACAAACCAACATGATTTACTTTGACCTGTGAAAGCATAATTAAGTTTAAGCAGCCTAATATTAATTTAGAATTTCTGGTAATATTGAGTTGACAAATTACATTAGTTGAGTTAATCTAACTTACTTTTTTACATATATCCTACTCACAATTATCCATGCAAATATAGCCATTTAAATTATTCCAACTGATGAAACAGTTTATTGCATAACATTTTCGAAGTAATACACTTCGGTGTCATACAACATAAATCAAACATTACAGCAGCCCTTTAATTATAAATGAGTGGGCAAAAACAATAATGTATTTCAGTACAATTCCTCCACAAACAACCTCAGTAACAAAAGAAAATGTAGCATGTTTATTACCTGGACAAGGTGTGTTGAATCAGAAGCTAAAACATACCAATTCACTTCGTTTTTCTTACTCCACAATGGTGTCTACAACTTCTGATTAACTGAACACACCAGCCAATCAACAGTGTTTAGTTATTAATAGAAACAAGCAGAGCAGTGGGGCCTGATGACCGACTTTGAGAACCACTATAAAGATTTGTAAAGGTATATTAAATAAAGCGGCAAATAAGATAAATATTATATAAGTCTTCCAAATAACAATAATTTTAAATCACACCCTTCTAAAATACCTCAGAAAACTAACATTGCAACGTAAGGCAATTTGTTTTTGCAAATCTGCTTATTATTAACCCTTGGATGCACAACCTACCAATACCTACACTCTTCCACGAGTGGGGTCAAAAATGACCCCAAATAAAATCAATGCATTTTGCTATAAACTCGGTTGTTATTCTTCAAAATCTTTAAAACAAAGAGTTGTAACATTCTCATATTTGAGGTATTTCTCATAAAACATGTTTGTGACATGAGGCCCTTTGCATTTTTATTTTTTCATTAATTTTAAGAAATTGCAGTTTTTGTATCATTTGTATCACTTTTGTATGCTTGCTCTGCATATACTGCAGAAGCTGGGTCTTCCCTCTGAAAGGTACAAGTTGTTCATCCACTGTAACACAATCACTAGGGATGAATTTCTGCCTGCAGTTGACCAGGAACAGGCCCCATATGTAGCAGAAAGCTGCCATGTGGTTTGTTTTCAGTCGGTAGGCTCTGGTCCTCTTGACCTCAAAGTGCAAGAAACGGCGAATATCTTTAAATCTGTGAATTGACATAGTGGCCTTGTACAATGGGTTATGCAGAGGACTCCCAAAAACACACCAACTGGTACATCCCAGTTCTTCTCACTTCCTGCAAGAATGGTCAGTCAAATGAAGGCCAGAAGCTTATGTTTGATTACATTTTTCCACTCTTTTCTCCTGTCTGTGGCTACTCTTTGTGCCTCCATGTTTGTGCATGTCAGCACCTCTTCTATCATATTATCAGAATGAACATCTTCCATGCATCTATTGGGGAGACAGTACTAGACCCAGGTGCAAGCCCTGGGCGACTAATTCAGAATATTGTGGCTAGAGCAGTAAGAGGGGCTCATTCTGTTAGACTCAATATCCATTTCCTCATCAGAGGACTCCTCTGTATCTGACTGGCCTTGTTCAGTAGGGGGGACAATAGTCTGGATACTCTATATCTTAGATGTCAGATTCTGAGTCAGTGCCTCCGATGGGAAAAAGAAAAACAACCCGTGGGGTAATTTTTGACTAAGGGTTAAACATCATCTAAGGGTTAAACATTAAACTTTAACCTATCAACTTGGTAAATGTCACAGAATCACAGAATGTTCTTTACTTGTTTGGGGTAGCTCAGATTGAGAGCGTATATAAGTCCCATCATTAAGGCACATGCTCTGGGCACATCAAGGTTTTCCAGGACAGCTGTTCCTTCAATCACAATTTTAGCGACGGCTGGAAGAGACACTGCTGCACGTCTGGGGACTATGATCTTTACCACTTCTTCTGAGAACTGTTCTTCACCATCCTGGCAAGTAGGTTAAAAAGAAACATGTCGGTATTTTATGTGCTATTTAAAAATATAACACAAAACAATGTGAGATTTACCTACCAGCTGTTCTCTGAAGAGATCCTCTTCTTTCTCTTTCAAATACACCATCAGGCAACGGATTGCGACCTCTCTTCTTGTTTCCACCGAACTCTGGAGAATAAAAAAAGTTTACTAGGCAAAAAGTCAAACATATTACATTTATAGGACTAGCGTTTTGCTAATTATTGATTTAATTTTTGTTTTTAACAAATAAACAATTTAATTTTTATAACTTGCATTAAATCTGTTACATACTGCCCTGCTTTCAATGCACCCTTTGCTAGCAGTAGGATAAGGTGAGTGAAAGTAAATGTAACCTAGATTTGGAGACTATTTCAAACAGTTTTTGTTGAGTTCTAAGGACTATAAAAGACTACAAAGACTTATCGAGGCTTTTGAGTTAACAAGTTATTTTAAGTATAAAACCTTCTCTAAAACACTACAATGAAATACTGAAAAGATGAATCCAAAATTAAAAAAAATAATAAAAAAAAATAAATCTACAGACTGTAGTTCAAAATTGGAAAAATTGTGTCATATCCAAATGTGTGAGAGAATTTTCTTTTTAATTATTTGAAGACCACTGTTGACATGCCACAATCCCACACTTCACATTATGCTTACAATTACAGAAGGTAACGAAAGCAAGTCTTGTGTGCACACACACAATTTTGTTTTTTCTTGCTAGGTCAACTAACTTTAACCTCAGGCATATTTCACATTTGAGCTTAAAATATCAATACATTTGATAGAAATACTTTTACTCACATAAATACTCTGGCATAAATTCACCACATATCACTCTGTCAGTAATTAGTTAGAAACACAAATTTACTCTGACACCATGATAAAAATGCAGGCAGCTGCTGACTGGTTAATTTGAACATATACAGGTTCAAATTGAACATGCTCTGCTGTCTGCAAGGTCTATCTGCTAACCAAATGCACCCTGACAAGTGACAAATTTTAAGTATAAGTGGAAAAATTGACAATGTACTCTGTATTTACGAGGAACGTTTGCTAGCTAAAAGAAAGCTAGCTAACAACTTTACTATGCTAAACTATGATTAAAACTATCAAATTTAAAGTGTACAAATATAACTTGTAATTAATCTATTTTGAAATTCAATGCTTAGTTAACTCACCGAACACAGTCTAGGGGAAACACACCTCTACTCCCACAAAGTGATAAGAATGCAAACAACTGCTACCTGTGATGATAGAACATATGCTACGGGGTTACCCTCTGCTGTATGCATGGTCTCATACACACCTATGGCTAACCAAGGTAACCACCAGAGTGACAGATTTAATTGACAGATTTCATTAACAACAGGAAAAAATACAAACGCTCTTTTATACTTTTATAGAGTAACAACTAGCATAACACAGAGTGTCAATTCACATCATGTAGCTGCCATTGTCAGACTAAACTTAAGCAGTAAATTCCTGTAACTAGTACATATTTATAAAAGACTATAAAACAAGAAACTTACCAGGTAGTGGTGCCAACCTCTGTTTTTTTCCGTTTCTTCTTTTTTTATGGCAGTTGTAATTATTTTTTCGTTATGGTCCAGTTATGGGCAGTTCAAACATGAAGGATGTTCAAACTCACTTTTACATGTTACACAAACTTAATATTTTCTGTTGTTGATTGATGACAAAAGTATTTTGTTCAATATACTCAAACATTTAAGTTAAGGAGGTGTTTATTAATTTCTGTGTTGCACTGACTTTTAACATTGATCTCAACTCACTGAAACGTGTACATGTAGACAACTTACCTTTTTAAGTAGAAAAATGCTTTTTTGTTAAGTTCTACCTACAAACACCATGAATATTTTTTAGAGTGTACCTAAATGTTATATACCTATGTGGTATGTGACTTTTGTTGCCATGATGCCAGGTCTCTCTTGGAAATGAGATTTTTAATCTGAATGAGATTTTTTTACCTGGATAAATAAAGGATTAATAAGCATATAAATAAATAAATAAATAAATAAGTTAATTTTAAAAATGGGTCCGTGCTTCTACAAAATCATACAAAAAGCACCACAATCCTTTCGTCTCGGCAGCTGCTTGAGACTTAAATAAATGAATAAATTAGTTAACTTTAGAAAATGTGTGCATGCTTCTACAAAAAGATACAAAAAGCACAGTCGAAACTTTAGTTGAACAAAATGAGGTCTGAATTAAATCAGCACGTAATGCACTCTTCTTTAAAAGGCAAAGTAAGTGCACCACAATGCTTTTTACTGCAGCTTGTCTCCAAATGGCTCTGATATGAGACAGCTTCAGTCATTCGGCAGCTGCTTAAGACTCCTCCTCCCCACCTCTTTAATTACGTTCAGTGTATTCAATGTCTGCTAAATAAGAAATGAGCCCTCTATTTCTGTCCTCTCCAAAAGCCCAGGGCGAAGAGTGAGTGTTTTACCTGACCGGTTATCAAGTTAGAGATGTCATTCGATGCCTGACCCCACATTTTCTCTTTCCCCTTTTCAATGAAAATATTTTCTGTTATTTTCTCGTAGCGATCTGACTCACATAGGTAAACTCACAAAGTGTTTGAATGCTTTACTTTCACTGTAATTACATTTTTATGGTTTTTGTGCCCCTACTCACCGTGTACTAGAAACAACTCCTTGCATTTATCAAGAGATAAGACTTTCCCTTTTCTTTTTGTCCTTGATATTTATGCAGACTGCTGACTTACCGCTGCAATGACAGCAGGATGAGCAAACGCTCACCAGAAAATACACTTCCTGGTCACTTTCTTAGGTACACCTTGATAGGATGGACCACTTCTGCCTTCCCTACTCTCTTAATTCTGCATGGCACAAATTAAAAGGTGCTGGAAACATCATCAAAGGTTTTGATCCATGGTGACATGATAGCATCACACAGTTGCTGTAGACTTATCCATGCTGTGAATCTCCTGTTCCATCACATCCCAAATGTTATCTTGCTGGAAGCAAGCATCAAAAGATGGGCGCAGTGAAATCTGATGTAAATTACCCAAAGAATTTTCTGGCTTACTTTCTATGAGTGCCATCGCTCTCTTTTATAATGTCTCTTTTTTGGGACTGTGTAGGATGTGTCACGTCAAGCGGGTAAAAAGATACAAATTAAAATTCCTTCTGTGGCACTGAGTTAAAAAGCCTGTGCAACTTGACATCACCAGTCCACAGCATTGTCACAGAAGGCAAAACAGGACAGCCTGGTTCATCTTGTGCTCTATCAGATGTTATTTCTTTTACTTTACTTGAGCTGCTCACATATGCCCTGCAGCCTGTTTGCAAGTAAAGAAGGCAGCAAGAACACAGTTAGCAGTTACTTTTTTGGTTAAGTATTTGTTGATCCTTATTGCCTCTACTATCAGTTAGCCCTCAGAGCTGTATGGACAAAGTGTGGGTAAGTGGCTGTAGCTCAGGAGGTAGAACAGGGCATCTGCTAATTGGAAGCTTGGTAGTTCAATCTTTGGCTGCTGGAATCTGCATGTCAAATATCCTGGAACCCACGTTGCTCTCCCATGTGCCCATTGGAGGGTGAATGTAACAGACAGCACTTAGGCATAAAAAAGTGCATGTGTGAATGGAATATGTTGTAAAAAGAGCTTTGTGTACTCAAGTAGAGTAGAAAAGCACGATAGAAAGATCCAGTCTATTTACCACAAGACAGAAGGTGACCCTGGAGCTTTTAGATCATGAGGGGGGAATTAATTTTCTCAAGGGCCACATTAGAAACTACAAATTTTTTAGTTTTTGTTTTGGAGGACTTGCCAAGAAGACTGACTAATTTCAGCTCAACAGTAACATTTAATTTTATCTCTCTCTGACTGAAGACCTACTTATGGTTCATTTAAACGTAGAGTGGGGGGCAGAGCCTTCAGCTCCCACTTTGGATTCGGGAGACAGACACCTCTCTACTTTTATGATAAAGCTTTAAAGGGCTTCCCAGAATGCACTTTGTATTTCTTCATCATTCACTTCATTTCACTCTCCTTGTGTGTATAGCCACTCTGCATTTAATCATTACTTATTATTAAGCTCTGCATCCAAATTCCCACCAGAGGTGTTCCTCACAATTAATTATAATGTTTAAAATAAAAAGAATTATGTTTTTTGCAATCTATAAGTGAAAATGTTGGGTTATTATATTAAAACTTTCTATTTGTAACTAATTTAAGTGTTACGTTTTTTTGCGTGTGTGTGTGTGGCAAAAAAACCCCCAAACAATTTCCGTACATAAAAAACTGAAATGGGGTGCTTGCTCGTCAATCCGGTGCTTCTAGAAATGTGATCCTCGCTGCCGCGGGCCTGCGCACTGCCTGCGCACTGCCTGCAAACATTACGGTAGCAGATGTAAAGTGCAGGTGTGTGACAGGTGGGAAAGGTGACGCATCGAGAGGGCCCGACGGCGAGGTATAGACTGTATTATTGCATGAATCCACCAGCACGGGTACGGATGTGCGAGGAGGACAGGAGCAATCAGGTGAGTAGATGTGACATATAGAGATGACTATCAGGAAGGTATTTTTATTTAATTAAAGAGTGCACGTCATCGCTGTCGGACCTGCGTTTATTCATAGATTAAGCTCGTTTATTTTAGTGAAAAACACGTGATATTCTGCCTAATTTGGCAGTTATCATCTCTGACATCTTCTTTATCAAAACTCAACAAAGAGAAAAAAGTGGTGTTCAGGAGCACTGAGCTCTATTTTAAATAATGAAAGACTCTGAAGTGGTACAGCTATCCGAACTTGAATGATGTGAAAACAAAGGGATTATAAATGACAGGACACTTTCAGAAACTTAAGATAAATACTCATTACCGGTCAGTTTTCAATGATTCTGAAACAGTGAATATGTATTTTATTCCTTTTTAAAATCCCATCAGAGCATCCATGGAGCTGTGCAGTCCCAGCATGACTGAAAGCAGAGGGTCTCTGTGCCAGGTGAAGCAGTTTCCCTGCCAAAGCGTCCCCATTTGTCGCCTGCAGACCAACGGGCACCACGGGCACAACATCGCCCACCTCGCTCAGCAGCCGTGGGTCATCCATCCAGCTCCGGCGGTCGCCTCCGGCCCCTCTGTGGCTGTGAGAAACAGAGTAAACACCGCCACCGCTGCTACCTGCAGCAGCCCCGACTGTGTGGCCTCCAGACTGGGAGAGGAAAAGCACCGAGGTGTCCCAAAGGGGAAAGTGGTGGTGACGGGAGGAGGGGGATACTTTGGCTTCAGGCTTGGGAGACAACTGGCAAATGAAGGGTTTTCAGTGATCCTTCTGGACTTGAATAAGCCTCCCTGTGATATTCCCGATGGAGCGACGTTCTATCAGGTATGGCTTTACTCTGTTTACCCCTCTTCTCCACACATTCCTCATAGCTTTGCCTTGAAGAACACTTAATACTATACTGCAGTGTAACAGTACAGGACACCTATTGTTTGATAACATCTTATAACACATGTCAGGTCTCTACATGGTGATGAAAAGCCATTTGAAGTCCAGGTCTGAAGCCTGTTGTGTCACCCGCACAGGTTTGGGTTATAAAGGTATGGTTTGTTTCCACCTAACTGACACAACTTCGTGTGGAGACGGGGAAATGAATTCTAGTATTTCCTCGTGTCAGCGTACGTATGTGTCTTGGCTGGAAACAGACACGGGTGATTGATCTGTCTCGGCGCACCAGCTGCTGCCTGGGTCAAAGAGGGTGGAAGCATGATTCGGGTTTCACCTGCACTCCTCTTGGCACACTTACCTTAATTATAACTGTCCTTTCAGGGGTTAGATATTGACCATTTTACATGAAAAGCACTGGGTGTTAATGTTTTGCTGTTGTACATTTCAAGCTAATCAACAGTACAAGCCTACCTTCATCCTCCCAGAAGAATCTGATTAGGCATCTTTTGTGTCCTCAGAGTTATAACTAATTATCTGATTGTCTTGTTCTACTTTCTTACAGAGTGACATTCGAGATTATTCTTCCCTGTATAAAGTGTGTGAAGGGGTTGACTGCATGTTCCACACGGCGTCTTATGGCATGTCTGGCCCAGAGCAGGTGACTTCATGCCTTCCTCTGCTTTTTTTCCCAACAGCCAGTCATTCAAACAAGTCACGTTTCATTTATTAAACCTCCTGTGGCTTTCTGTTCAAACCGTGAACACATGACAGGCTGACCTGCACGACTGGTTGTTTTTCCATGCTCTCTTGATGCAAATCATAGGAGCTGCTTAAGGCTACTAGCAGCAGGAAAAATAGCACCTCAAGGTTCTTCCTCAGACTAAGTACAGAAAGTCAATATTTTAAAAACACATGTAACACCTGTTGTAAGTTTTAGCTGTGTAAGTCAAAAAGTATGTATTAAGTATGTACAAATAAATGTGTCCAGTGTTGCATATTAAACACAAGCTATGTAATTTTTATTTTCTATTTTTCTTTTACATTATCTAATATCATGCATCACTGTTTTGGTGTGTACCCCGCCTTTCAGGAGTGGGTGTCAGGCTCCAGCCTCCTGCTGCCCAAAAGCTGGACAAGTGCTTAAAAAATGTGTGGATATCCTCAATAGTTCATACGCTTATAAAGGATTCCAGCTGTGTGCCATAGCCATGAAATTAAGTGTCTGTTACGCATAAGATAACTACCAAGTCCTCAAAAGAAACGAGACTATATTTTGCTTTCCATAAGTTAAAATGTTGGTTTATTTTCTCAAATAATAACCTAATAACACAGAATTTCAAAGGATTTTTGGGGTGTTAATCTTGAGTTATTTTCTTGGCATTTCAAGTCAGTAAGTAACGCTAATCCTAATTTCAAGTTATTCACTTGAAATTTTAATAACAACCCCAAATTCTGACTTATGGATGTCTTTTTTTCAGTGTGGGAACCAAGTTCCCATAAACAACAGCAAAGCACATAAACAAAGAACATTTATAAATGAGTACTCCTCCCGTTTAGCCATTCAGCTTCTGCTTTTTTAAATACTGCATTGCCCACCAAACAGTTTGACTGCAAACAGTTCAGTCTGACAGCCAGTTAGCTCAGCTCTTTAATGTCAGCTGATGTAGCTTCTGACTTTTTCTCTAATTTTATTTCCAATTGCACCTGGATAAGGACAAGCATATTAAAATATGAGGCTGCTCTTTATATTGCTTATGCCTTGTTTTCCTTATCTACAGTGGCTAGCATTGATGTATACAAATACGTAGTTCATCTTTAGTCTCCATAGCCTTGGATTCCAAATCCAAATATAGAAAAGTCAGTGAGGAATAAAAAAACACATGGACACATTTGTTTGCTGCAGACTTGTGTACTTGTATTCTTGCTCTTCTGTTGTACATCACTCAAAATCCAATCTAATATTTCCTATTTTTGTGTCTTTTTTTTTTTACTGTATTTAATGCTATTTGGCTTCTATCTGCTCTCAAAGTTGATTTTCTTTCAAATCTAATATGAGAGCCTAAGTGAGATGGATGTAAAGTCATTATTGTGCAGAGGTGGAAACAAGGACTGTATTATCTATAGAAGAGAAAATATGCAGTCAGGATTAACAGCCTTCCTCTTTGTCTCTGGCTTTTAGTTGAGGAAAGAGCAGGTGGAGTCCGTCAACATTGGTGGAACCAATAACGTCATAAATGGTAAGAAAATTGTCGCAGACAGAAAAGAAAGTTGTTACCTCTCAGCTTCACACACATCTCAGTAACAATAATCTCTACAAACAATTCCAGTCCAGTTTCCGTCCACCTTATAACACAAAAACAGCACTATGAAACATTGCCAACAACCTCCTAATGGCAGCTGACTCCGGTTCTCTCACCATCCTCATCATCGATCCAAGTGCAGCCTTTGATACGATCTCTCACACTATCCTTCTGAAAAGACTTGCATCCATTGGCACAAGTCATACACCTGACACCTGGTTCACCTCATATCTGTCGGATAGCGCTCAGGTCATTCAAGTTAAATCTCACTCTTCAAGTTCATTTTCTGTTTCTGGTGTGCCCCAGGGTTTGGTACTGGGGCCTCTTTTATTCCTTATTTACATGCTTCCACTTGATCACATATATAAAAAATATAATATTAACCATCACTGTTACGCAGATGAGACTGAGTTGTATATTTCTTCCCAACCCAATTTCACTCTTCCACTCATCTCCCTTTGTGACTGCCTCATGAAGGTTAAATCTGGTTCACCTCCAAGGTTTTCAAACTCAAGAGTAATAAAACTGAAGTTCTACTTGCCTGCACAGCTTCCACATTAACCAAATCCCACAAGTTTTCCATTAATATTGACAACTCCTCCATCCTTCCCTCCCATCAGGTTAAGAGTCTGGGTGTCATCCCGACAGCACTTTGCCATTTCAGTCTCATATTAATCACATCACCCAGTTCGCCTGCTTCCACTTACGCAACATCAATCGTCTCCGTCCTTTCCTCACCTCCCATGCTGTTGCTATCCTTGTCCCTGCTTTGATTGATTACTGTAATTCTCTTCTCTTTGATCTTCCCAACAAGTTACAAATTACAAATTCTTCAGAATTCTGCAGCCCAGATCACAACTCGCACACCCTCCAAAGAGCACATCATCTCTGTTCTTCAACAGTTTCACTGGCTGCCCATAGATTGTAGAATCACTTTCAAAATATTGCTTTTCACTTTCAAATGTATCCACATCCTGGCTCCTCCCTTCTTGTATTATTTACTTAGGTCTTCATCCACCACTCACCTTATTATTCCCTCTCCCCATCTCACTACTATGGAGAACAGAGGTTTCAGCTGCTCTGCTCTCCGACTTTGGAATTCACTTCCTCCTGATAGCAGGAATACGGCTTGCTTCCCTTATTCAAGTCAAGACTCTAACCCCATTTTTTTAATACTACCTTACTCTCTTTAAACATTAAATCCAATTATTTTCTAATACTGCTTTTTTATTATCCTTTTTACTGTTTGTCTTTTATACTTTGTTTGTTGACCTTGGGTTTTAGAAAGGTGCCTAGAGAGTGACATTTTATAAATGGATGCACACCTGCATAATACATTGTGGCATATTGAGCATTATGTCAGCATTCATAGATTTGACTCTCTTTGCTGTGATCCTTTGTCTCATACAGTGTGTAAGGAGAGGAGCATCCCCAGACTAGTGTACACCAGCACCATCAACGTGGTGTTTGCAGGGAAACCGATTGTGGATGGTGATGAGGCTTCGGTGCCATATGTGCCCCTTGATGCTGTGAGTACTTAAAATAACTGCATTCTCACCACCCTAACGATAACAAACCACATCACTAATGTTCCAGCAAAACCTTTGTCACACCAATAATAGCTCTGCAATTCTACTAAATACACGTTTGCCAGCAATTTTCTGCACTTTAGGGGGAAATAATAAGGCGGTATTTATGTTTCTGTTGCAGCATATTGACCACTACTCCAGAACTAAAGCGATTGCGGAGCAGATGGTCATCGCAGCCAACGGGGGCTCCCTCAAAGGTTGTGAAATTGATAGCTGTGCCTAATCGCTGAATTACATGGCAAAGGGCACATTGAGAGAAAATTGCAACCCGGCTTTTGCTTTCTGTGTTTAAAAAAACCAAAAAGCAACAAAAATGTGTGTTTGAAAGAGTGAGAGAAAATAGACAGAGGCAACAGTTTCCATGGAGACTCTGTGTGCAACTCGATCATACAACAGTGATTGTGCTTTAAACTCGGCGCTGGCCAGAACAGTCTCATTAGTGCAGCAGTCACTTGACATTGATGTCTTAAACACACATGTAAAGTATATATTTGAGTGTATATAATGGCTCATTTTCTCATACAGTATTGTTGCTTTTTACACTGTGATTTATAAAGCCTTTCCTTTAGTGAAACCTGCACGCCAACAGTGAGCACCAACATGCAATTAAGCTTAAAAGCATGCATGTCTCATTATCTACTGCAGCTGGTCATGTGTTTGTGTGCGTAATAATAATAATAATGATAACAGGATGCCTGTACCGATGTCAGGAACAACCTAAAAGTCACTGAGATGCTAAGACTGGGTCTGCAAACTTTTGTTTTGATTCAGTTGATTCGCTGAGATTGGAAAATAAGTTTCGAATCCTTATTAATGAGAAGAGAGAGAGAAAAACCCCTCTGCCCTCCAGCTGACTCCATTCCTAATACTGGCAATCAGGTCCAATCATGAGACCAACCACAAAAAATGATCGTAATCAAACACAAACACCATTTAAACATCTAATGAACAGCATACACATCTTTGTCTTCTTAAATTCATACGTGACTCCTACAAAGCCATTTTTAAGTAAATCTGCTCCACTGCACCTGCTCCACCTGATTGAGTCTATATGTAAGGTTTACTTAAGAACACTTCACAGGCTTATTTAATGTCCAGCCATAGTTGTTGTTTCTCAATGCTCTCCTTTTAATCGTTTTCTTTCCATTCACCTGCCACAACTTCTCACTGGTTCTGCTGGAGGTTTATTCTTGTTAAATGGGAGTTTTAAATCCCACTCTTACCATGTCCTGGCTTAAATTCGAGGGGAAGTAGGTTCTTTATATTGCAAAATTCCTTTAATTGGCATGATATAAATACAGTGAATGATATAAACATAAAATACATTCAAATTTATCTTGCAGAAGTTTTCTTCTTCCTTGCTTCTTCCTTATTATTATTATTATTATTATTATTATTATTATTATTATTATTATTATTATTATTATTATTATTATTATTGTTATTGTTATTGTTGTTGTTGTTATTATTTGCCTTAAATCTGTGTTAATTAATCATACAACATATAAAACTATCTTGATACATTACATTATAAGGATCATATAAATAGATATAAATAAGCACAAGTCTTAATGCAGCCCTTTTCCTTGTTTCTGAGTATTTTAAGTACTTGTAACATTAGTATTTTAATGCATGTACTTAGTCCACTACTTCTAGAGGAGAAAAAAAATCCCAATTAGATTTTAATAAAGAAAAGCTTTAAAATATTTATGAAGTGACATTTTGATCTTCCTTTATGAAGGTGGAGGCCCGCTGTGCACTTGCATCCTGCGGCCCTGTGGCATCTACGGACCACAAGAGAGAAGACACCTACACAGAGTGATGGTAAGGGACTAAAGCGAGCGTGTCTTATAGTGATGATGAATTACTTCTGTGCTGCTACTGGAAAAAAATGTTCATCTCGCGGCGTCTGAAGCCTCGCTGGCTGAATTATTCCTGTCTGAAGAGTTTGCATTATTGATGGAGCTCTTCTGGCATCCAGTTACGGATGCCTTTTCTTCCAGTGTCTCCTCTGCGAGGCGGCAGTCAGCACAGTCTGGTGAAGGGCTGCAAGGATTACATTGTGTTCTGGGTTTACTACCGGCCAAGAGGCCAGAAGCGTTGACTTTTAATGTTCTGTCGGTTGCTTGTCTCTGTAACCACTAGTCTGGAATTGATGTGAAATAAAATGTAGAATTAATCTGTATACATGTGGACTTAAATATTAGCAAACCCAGAGTTAGTAAAACTGACAGTAAAACACTGAGTTGAACATAAGGTTTTTGCACCAGACCGGTTTTGAATTAGACCAGATATTTGCACAGTGTGTGCAGATATCACCATCCAAAATGTTAGTTTGACACATTTTCGGGTTTAGTGTCCATGTTTAAATCAAGAACATGATGCAAGACGAGCTTTTTGTCCCCTGCTCAGATGAACGTGGAGCGTCGGTTGTTCAGTTTCCGGTTTGGTGACCCCCGGGCTCAAATGAACTGGGTGCACGTAGATAACCTGGTACTGGCCCACAGACAGGCAGCTGAGGCCCTCACGCTGAAGAGGAGCTGTGTCGCTGTGAGTCCACCTCAGAAAATTTAAACAGTAAACACGATGAGTTCCACTGCTCTGGCCTCACAGCTGCTTTGGTCATTTTTAACATGTTAACTGTTCTTTTTGCAGAGTGGACAGGCCTATTTTATTAACGATGGCATTTCGGTCAATCTGTTTGAATGGTTGATGCCTTTGGTGAGTTGATGCCTCCGTCTGTCAGCAGACTTAATGAAAAAGCTAAAACCAGCGATTACCTGAAGAGTAACTTTGATTCTGAAAGCTACTTTTACCTCTGTTTTGAATGCAACTTTCTGTTGCAGTTTGAGAAGTTGGGCTACAGCCAGCCGTTGATAAATCTGCCGGTTTCACTCGTCTATTCAGCAGGTACCTCTTCTCTCTTTCTCTTTCACTATAGTTGAGTGAAACTTTGGTGAGCTGCTGCTAACTGTGTGTGTGTGTGTTTCTTCCTATTTCAAGCCATCCTGGTGGAATATCTGCACGTGGTTCTGAGACCGGTGATAACGGTGCCGCTCCTTTTCACCAGAAGTGAGGTAATTATGCATCTTTCTTCTTCTATAAAGGGTAAGTCTGATTCTGAAAGCTATTTTTGACTCAGCAAACACAAGATGTCACTCTATACTGCAGAACGTTACAGCACCGGCAAGCTCGGTACATATATATCTACCTTGGAGATAAAGTTACCCGCTGTCTGATGAGAACATTCATGTTTAAGTCTCTCCAACGACAGAGACTGACTACATTAATATTTCCGATCACCCCCCCCCCCCCCCAGTCCCCCCTCCCTCATCTGATGCTATCTCTTGCACATGAATTATGAAAAACTAAAGTGAGCCCTTTTTTAAATTCAGCAGATAAACAAACACTTAACCTTTAATTCTGTCTTTGTATCTGTGATGGTTTTGCATACGTTTACTTGACTCAAAAAACTATAAAATTAAAGGAGCAGCTTGGAGTACAACACGTCTTAAGGTGCCTCCGTCACGCGCAGCCTGTGAGGTCCTCATGAATGTGTGATGAGACAGAAACCAAAGCTGAGCACCATGGGCCTGCATGCGCAGGCTCTCTCTCTCAGGCAGCTGCTGGCCGTGGGGATCAGTGGTTGCCCTGTAAATAAAACACAAACTGCTGTGGGTCAGACCAGGAAGTTTGAGGTTAAGTTTACAGGAAGTGACATCACTGCAGAGGCGGTTGCTATGGCTGGGCCACCTCTCGGCCTCAAATGATCCCGGCAACCCTCAGGTTGAGGCACGGTGTGATGCACAGAGGAGATTTTCCTCTTCCTGGTCTGTGAAGGCACATAGGAAGATAGTTTCAAATTTTGAATCAATCTATTGTAAGGAACAACTAAGCATCTGGTATTATTCTTATATCTTATATAGAATTTCAAATGAAGTACCTTGAAGTAAATATTTTAAAATGTTGCCAACAGAAATGAACTGTTTGGTAAAGAGGAAAACAGACAATGCATGAGGCAGAGACGTTTTACTGCTCAAAAAATAAATAAATAAATAAAATACAAAGTCTAAAAAGTTACACAAATACAAAGAGCACAAGAAACTGAGAGAAAAGCAGGCAGATGGGCAAAAAAGATTCTGGTGCAGGATGTGAGGGACAACTGAAATTTTAAATAAAACAGGAAATAATCAAAAGACAAAACATGGTGACACAAAAACTCGCATTAAACATGTATGAAGAATTTTAAACTAACACCACAGCAGGAAACCATCTTAACAAAAACTAAACAGAAACCACAACCGAAATCACACTTTAAATCTAAAGCTCAACATCACAGCTGTAAGAGATCAAAGCAGAAATCCAAAACTCAATCTGCAGAATGTTAAAATCAGAAATAGAATTGAAAAGATTAACTAGGAATTGAAAACCCCAAAACATCACAAAACTACAAAACCATGATGAAACACTATAATTATTTTTGGCATTAATGGTCTCCTTTTGCAAAAATGCACATTTTAATATTAAAGATCAATTTTATAATTTATCACGAGCTATGTTCTGGACCCACTGGCATCACAAAAAGTCACGAGTCATTTCCTTATATTCTGCTTACAGGGCGTCAAACTTTCTTGTAATTCTGTGACGTGGTCTTGAACAGTAGCTCTCCAAGGTTCCTGGAAGTCTTTCAAAGTTTCCTTCTTTGGCTCCTTTTTCACTTAATTTAAAACCAGAGCTTTATCTTGTATTATCATTGACCAATGAATCACTCAAGCATGAAAAAGGCTGCTAAGTCAAGGCAGTACCAGTGTTGTGTCTACACATAAAAGATAATTTTGACATGCTCTCTTAAGGCACTTTGTTTCTAGCAGGCTGTTGCAAAACCATGTCAAGTAATTTTCCCCCAATTTTTTTTAGCTGAATTTAGAAAATGCCAAAGATAACACGGTTTGATTGCCATAAAATATTTTTTATGGACAAAGTGATTCCCAAGAAGCTATATGCTGAAAACTTGGCATATCTCAGCACCCTTCATAGGGGCACTAGTGAGAAGCTGAGCAGCTGCAGAAGGATATGTGTACTTTGTAAGATGTGTACTTTAGCCCAGAGAATACAAATGCATGGGTCACATTTCAGCTACATTTGATTATAGTGTCTGTCCTGGAGTGGTGCCTGTGGCAGTGAGTTACTCCTGGAAGACAAGATGTACTCCATGTGAGACAATCAAGGAAAAATTGAAGGCTTTTCGAAATGCACGGGGAAAAATACTGTATATAGTCAGGATAACTGTCAGGTATAGCAGAATAATCAGGATTCAGCAGTTTGGTATTAATGTGTAGATACACAACAGATTTGAATGAGTCATGCAGGAAAACTCCAAAGACCTAAAAGGTGTGTACCGACTGAAATCATTAAAGAAAATGTGACTCATGGATGGAAAAAAGAAAAGGGACAGTAGGAACTCTTTTTTTGTCTCACCGGTGTCTGTTTGACCTCTTCTGTCAGTCTGTGTTCACATGCCGAAACCTTAGACTCAGAGGAAAGAAGACACAGTAACTGGAGGCATCCGTCAGTCACAGGTTATCACAATGTAAAACTAAGTTTGCCAAACTGAGGCTAATGTGAGCCGTTAACCTGACAGAATGACCTTTAACTTGGATGACTCTGTATTAAGAAATACAAAAAACAACAAAAAAGAAGCTATAAATGCCTCATCTCTTCCGCTGCAGGTCAGGAACATCGCAGTGAGCCACACTTTTAAAATTGACAAGGCCCGCCGAGATCTGGGCTACAGCCCGAAGCCTTACTCCCTCGCAGACTCTGTGGAGCAATACCTGAAGTCTCGACCGCCTCGCAACACTTCGTCGCTTTTCAGCCTGTCCCGGACCTCCCGGCAGCCCCGGCGCCTTTTTCTGCTGCTTCTGATGGGTTTCAGCGTGGTGATACTCATGATATGTTGCGTAATTTGTCAGAACTAAACACATTCCTTCACTGATGCTCCGCTGCACTGCATTCATCTCAGGCATTGCAGTTTCAGATGAGAGACTCTGCTTTTACACAGCTTCTGTTAACTGATTACAGTGTGACAATGTAAGTGGTGACTGACTGATAATAACAAATCACCAGACCCAGCTGAACGTGCTCCAAAAATACGTCTCCAGAATACCAGGCTATGCAAGTTCTGTGTTTCCCCTTTTCAAAAACAGCCGCTGTTTTTATGTTTAGACCGCAGTGTGTGTCTGAGTTTAACGTGAGTCTAGCAGGCGGCTGAAAACTATTATGTATTATGTGAATGTTATTGACTTCTCTGGAATTTGACTTTATTGTGGTTTATTTTAAAGCAAACATTTAACTTTATATCACAAAAAGAAAATTATCTGAACTGTAAGTCAATGTATTTAAAGCATGCTTCCAATTTGTATCATAAAGACTTGTGATTTCATAGAGTTCAGTTATTATTGTAGCTGCAAATTTTGTACACTTTTAGAAATAAAAGCATCTAGAAAACTCCAGAGACCATATTTACATATACTGTATTTGTGCAAAAGAATTGAGTCACCCTTAATTTCTTTGGTTCAAAGACATTATTATAGTCTTTTGCTGTAGTTATGCGCAATTTATTTTTCAGGCTTTCTGAAGGTTTTTCAAACTTTTTACTTGCACATTGGCTGGTTTTGCACTTATTTTCCAGTCCTTGTACCTGACCACATTCACTGGCTTATGAATCATTCAAGCATAAAAAGGCAGCTAACTCAAGAGACGAACGAGTGTTGTGTGAACACATAAAAGACAGTATTAAATTGTATCGTCAGCACTTTGTTACTAGTAGCCTGTCATACAAAAACACATCATTTGTTCACATATCTTTTGCTGAATCTATTTAAATGGCCGAGATAACACTATCTGACCGACATAAAATAGTATTTGTGGACGAACAAGTTGATTCGTGAAGAGGTATTAGGGGAAAACCTGCCATATCTCAGCATGGAGTGCGGTCAGTTTTTAAGGAAATATGAGTAAACTGGTCAAGTGCAGGACGAAAGAAGAAGTGGGAGACCTAAAAAAATATGTTCAGCAGATGAACTGTATCTGAAAGTCTGCAAAGATCAGACAAAGGACCCGAGAGATGCATTTAGTCTTCAGCTGCTATCAACTGTTCACTGAAGCCTCATCAAAAGTGGTCTTAGTGGAAGGATGGCTGTCAAAAAGCCAGTCTAGAGAAACAGGGACAAAAGACTGAAGGACGGATATCCAAACTATCGGGATCAGTGTTGGTTGAAAGCGCAACATTGTCATGTTTGAAGCTGCCACATGGGGGAGCACTTGCACTGCATAAGAATGCCAAGGGTTACCTGCAGCGTTAAAATTCACATCGTCGCTTGGACATTTAATATGTTATTCATGACATCCGGTCCAATCTACCTGTCTACGGCCTTCACGTACTCAACTGAATCATGGCTAATCCAGAAAATAATACATTCTTGGCAGCGGTGGGATTCGAACCCACGCCATCGAAATGACTGGAGCCTAAATTCAGGCAGCTGCTGGCTGTGGGGATCAGTGGTTGCCCTGTAAATAAAACATAAACTGCTGTGGGTCAGACCAGGAAGTTTGAGGTTAAGTTTACAGGAAGTGACATCACTGCAGAGGCGGTTGCTATGGCTGGGCCACCTCTCGGCCTCAAATGATCCCGGCAACCCTCAGGTTGAGGCACGGTGTGATGCACAGAGGAGATTTTCCTCTTCCTGGTCTGTGAAGGCACATAGGAAGATAGTTTCAAATTTTGAATCAATCTATTGTAAGGAACAACTAAGCATCTGGTATTATTCTTATATCTTATATAGAATTTCAAATGAAGTACCTTGAAGTAAATATTTTAAAATGTTGCCAACAGAAATGAACTGTTTGGTAAAGAGGAAAACAGACAATGCATGAGGCAGAGACGTTTTACTGCTCAATAAATAAATAAATAAATAAAATACAAAGTCTAAAAATTTACCCAAATACAAAGAGCACAAGAAACTGAGAGAAAAGCAGGCAGATGGGCAAAAAAGATTCTGGTGCAGGATGTGAGGGACAACTGAAATTTGAAATAAAACAGGAAATAATCAAAAGACAAAACATGGTGACACAAAAACTCGCATTAAACATGTATGAAGAATTTTAAACTAACACCACAGCAGGAAACCATCTTAACAAAAACTAAACAGAAACCACAACCGAAATCACACTTTAAATCTAAAGCTCAACATCACAGCTGTAAGAGATCAAAGCAGAAATCCAAAACTCAATCTGCAGAATGTTAAAATCAGAAATAGAATTGAAAAGATTAACTAGGAATTGAAAACCCCAAAACATCACAAAACTACAAAACCATGATGAAACACTATAATTATTTTTGGCATTAATGGTCTCCTTTTGCAAAAATGCACATTTTAATATTAAAGATCAATTTTATAATTTATCACGAGCTATGTTCTGGACCCACTGGCATCACAAAAAGTCACGAGTCATTTCCTTATATTCTGCTTACAGGGCGTCAAACTTTCTTGTAATTCTGTGACGTGGTCTTGAACAGTAGCTCTCCAAGGTTCCTGGAAGTCTTTCAAAGTTTCCTTCTTTGGCTCCTTTTTCACTTAATTTAAAACCAGAGCTTTATCTTGTATTATCATTGACCAATGAATCACTCAAGCATGAAAAAGGCTGCTAAGTCAAGGCAGTACCAGTGTTGTGTCTACACATAAAAGATAATTTTGACATGCTATCTTAAGGCACTTTGTTTCTAGCAGGCTGTTGCAAAACCATGTCAAGTAATTTTCCCCCAATTTTTTAGCTGAATTTAAAAAATGCCAAAGATAACACGGTTTGATTGCCATAAAATATTTTTTATGGACAAAGTGATTCCCAAGAAGCTATATGCTGAAAACTTGGCATATCTCAGCACCCTTCATAGGGGCACTAGTAAGAAGCTGAGCAGCTGCAGAAGGATATGTGTACTTTGTAAGATGTGTACTTTAGCCCAGAGAATACAAATGCATGGGTCACATTTCAGCTACATTTGATTATAGTGTCTGTCCTGGAGTGGTGCCTGTGGCAGTGAGTTACTCCTGGAAGACAAGATGTACTCCATGTGAGACAATCAAGGAAAAATTGAAGGCTTTTCGAAATGCACGGGGAAAAATACTGTATATAGTCAGGATAACTGTCAGGTATAGCAGAATAATCAGGATTCAGCAGTTTGGTATTAATGTGTAGATACACAACAGATTTGAATGAGTCATGCAGGAAAACTCCAAAGACCTAAAAGGTGTGTACCGACTGAAATCATTAAAGAAAATGTGACTCATGGATGGAAAAAAGAAAAGGGACAGTAGGAACTCTTTTTTTGTCTCACCGGTGTCTGTTTGACCTCTTCTGTCAGTCTGTGTTCACATGCCGAAACCTTAGACTCAGAGGAAAGAAGACACAGTAACTGGAGGCATCCGTCAGTCACAGGTTATCACAATGTAAAACTAAGTTTGCCAAACTGAGGCTAATGTGAGCCGTTAACCTGACAGAATGACCTTTAACTTGGATGACTCTGTATTAAGAAATACAAAAAACAACAAAAAAGAAGCTATAAATGCCTCATCTCTTCCGCTGCAGGTCAGGAACATCGCAGTGAGCCACACTTTTAAAATTGACAAGGCCTGCCGAGATCTGGGCTACAGCCCGAAGCCTTACTCCCTCGCAGACTCTGTGGAGCAATACCTGAAGTCTCGACCGCCTCGCAACACTTCGTCGCTTTTCAGCCTGTCCCGGACCTCCCGGCAGCCCCGGCGCCTTTTTCTGCTGCTTCTGATGGGTTTCAGCGTGGTGATACTCATGATATGTTGCGTAATTTGTCAGAACTAAACACATTCCTTCACTGATGCTCCGCTGCACTGCATTCATCTCAGGCATTGCAGTTTCAGATGAGAGACTCTGCTTTTACACAGCTTCTGTTAACTGATTACAGTGTGACAATGTAAGTGGTGACTGACTGATAATAACAAATCACCAGACCCAGCTGAACGTGCTCCAAAAATACGTCTCCAGAATACCAGGCTATGCAAGTTCTGTGTTTCCCCTTTTCAAAAACAGCCGCTGTTTTTATGTTTAGACCGCAGTGTGTGTCTGAGTTTAACGTGAGTCTAGCAGGCGGCTGAAAACTATTATGTATTATGTGAATGTTATTGACTTCTCTGGAATTTGACTTTATTGTGGTTTATTTTAAAGCAAACATTTAACTTTATATCACAAAAAGAAAATTATCTGAACTGTAAGTCAATGTATTTAAAGCATGCTTCCAATTTGTATCATAAAGACTTGTGATTTCATAGAGTTCAGTTATTATTGTAGCTGCAAATTTTGTACACTTTTAGAAATAAAAGCATCTAGAAAACTCCAGAGACCATATTTACATATACTGTATTTGTGCAAAAGAATTGAGTCACCCTTAATTTCTTTGGTTCAAAGACATTATTATAGTCTTTTGCTGTAGTTATGCGCAATTTATTTTTCAGGCTTTCTGAAGGTTTTTCAAACTTTTTACTTGCACATTGGCTGGTTTTGCACTTATTTTCCAGTCCTTGTACCTGACCACATTCACTGGCTTATGAATCATTCAAGCATAAAAAGGCAGCTAACTCAAGAGACGAACGAGTGTTGTGTGAACACATAAAAGACAGTATTAAATTGTATCGTCAGCACTTTGTTACTAGTAGCCTGTCATACAAAAACACATCATTTGTTCACATATCTTTTGCTGAATCTATTTAAATGGCCGAGATAACACTATCTGACCGACATAAAATAGTATTTGTGGACGAACAAGTTGATTCGTGAAGAGGTATTAGGGGAAAACCTGCCATATCTCAGCATGGAGTGCGGTCAGTTTTTAAGGAAATATGAGTAAACTGGTCAAGTGCAGGACGAAAGAAGAAGTGGGAGACCTAAAAAAATATGTTCAGCAGATGAACTGTATCTGAAAGTCTGCAAAGATCAGACAAAGGACCCGAGAGATGCATTTAGTCTTCAGCTGCTATCAACTGTTCACTGAAGCCTCATCAAAAGTGGTCTTAGTGGAAGGATGGCTGTCAAAAAGCCAGTCTAGAGAAACAGGGACAAAAGACTGAAGGACGGATATCCAAACTATCGGGATCAGTGTTGGTTGAAAGCGCAACATTGTCATGTTTGAAGCTGCCACATGGGGGAGCACTTGCACTGCATAAGAATGCCAAGGGTTACCTGCAGCGTTAAAATTCACATCGTCGCTTGGACATTTAATATGTTATTCATGACATCCGGTCCAATCTACCTGTCTACGGCCTTCACGTACTCAACTGAATCATGGCTAATCCAGAAAATAATACATTCTTGGCAGCGGTGGGATTCGAACCCACGCCATCGAAATGACTGGAGCCTAAATCCAGCGCCTTAGACCACTCGGCCACGCTACCACACCTTTAGTTCTCGGATACTTAGATTTAAATAACTCGTCGTAAGGTCGTGTAACCTGTTATGCGTTCGCGTCGTTTTGTCAGGTCTTTCAGAAACGTCTGCCTTTATATGCCGCAGAGAAAAATAAGGTGACAAAATAAAGGAAAATGCATAAACCCACGACACACTGAAGCCCTCTGGGGGCTCTGATATGCAGCACAGGTCATTTTGCTTTCATGATTTATGTTCAGTTCATCACTGCAAATTAAAATGATAAGAATCATATGATAGGGAAGTTGCAGTCAACAGATCATACAGACAACTTTGATGGACAATGTTTACCACTGTATTGCTCATTAATTTACAGACCCCTGGGCCCACATGTTTGATGGGCTCCAGCCTCTGATATTGAACAGAAAATGCAGCAGCCAGAGATATTTCATTAGTTTGCCATATGAATGATACTGAGCTATCTACACCTGTAGTCCTTCTCATATCTTTAGGGGGTTCTTGGCATCTGCCTGATGAGCTCCTATTCTTCTACATATCCTCTCATAAATATCATCTACCAAACACACTTAGATGGGATGGGTCCCCATGTGACACAGACTCCCTACCCATTCAATATCTGTCTTATTCCATTCCAGATGAAGGAATAGCGTGAGGAGAGACCCAGATCCAGAGACTAATAACTGCCCCGATGGCTCTTTGGTAGCTCATGGTGGTCCATAAACCTTAACAATGCACTTTATGTTGCTTTCATCTGTCTGTATTTTATACACTGTTGGATGTTTTAATATTAAATTTGTCTTAATCTACTTTATCTTAATTGACCAGGTAACTGCAGCTGCCAGCTGCAACTCCTTTCTTTTTTATTTTTAATATGGAAGTTTTCAAGTAAAGTGTGAATGTTATATGCACACAATCAAATCAATTATATCATCTGGTGCAGATCAAATGAACTTTTGTTGCCCAAAACAACACTGGATTATGTTCTTGTGAAACTGGCTGACCACCCCCAAAATGATGGAAACTACTTTGCTAATGGTGTCAATACAGTAAAAGGTCATTGTTCAAACAGTGTAAATCATTTCAGGAAAAAAAGATGATGCTTCCTCCACACACAGAGTTCATTGTTACCTACAGCAAGCCAGCCATTTCATTTTCACTTGGTCTAGTTTTTCCACACAGCCGTCTGCTGCCTGCTTATCTGATGGCTTTGTGAGGTTACCACGTGCATGTCTTGCTAAGACCTGTCCCTTAGATGCATGGTATGCAAACTTCTTGTTTGGAGGTTTAATGGATTGGGAACTAGTGGAAAGTAGGGTAATTATGAAGCGAGACAAAAGGTTGTTTAATTGTTTGCTGTGCCAGCGTACACAAGGTCTCAGTGACCTTTAAGAATGAGGGCAACTCTGAGCTTTGCAGAAAATATGCTTCACTACTGCTGTGTGTGTTGATTAGATTTTCTTTCCCACAAAAACAGCAGCATTACAGATAACTGAGTTTATTTTTTACGGTTGCTTTTATAGCAGTGTTCACTTTATTAGGTAACAGAAGCTTAAGAGAGGCAAGAAATAAGAGTCCATATGGTACATACTCCTAAGATTGTTTTTCATCTGCTGATAGCTCACAATTATGCACTGAAATGAAGAACAGGTTGAAACATATCTGCTCAAAAGCTATGGAGTGATGCCATCTCTCAGATGTATGAAAAAAAAAAAAAGCATGCTGCAAAACAGTCTGCACCTTTTTAAAAAAAAGAAAGAAAAAAAATATATATATTTTTTTTTCTGTGCACCTCCAAACAAGAAGTTTGCATACCATGCTCGCCCTAAGGGACAGGTCTTAGCAAGACATACACATGGTAACCTCACAAAGCCATCAGATAAGCAGGCAGCAGACGTCTGTGTAGAAAAACTAGACCAAGTGAAAATGAAATGGTACAGAGAGAAATGACTGGCTTGCTGTAGGTAACAATGAACTCTGTGTGTGGAGGAAGCATCATCTTTTTTTTCCTGAAATGATTTACACTGTTTGAACAATGACCTTTTACTGTATTGACACCATTAGCAAAGTAGTTTATCTATCTATCCACACACACACAGACTTTTTCCTGATCAACACAACTTTGCTTCCATATCAAAATATATGTAAAAACATCCACATAGGAAGAACTGGTCCAAAGGGAGAAAAAAAACAAAAACAAAAGACAACATTGATTTTTTTTTTTTAATGCTTTGTTTAATTTTGTGTTTCCACCATAGAAGAAGCACGGCATTGTACATTAAGTTTCACTTTGATTAAATTTTCTCAGAAAAATAAAGGAACAAAAAAATAAATAAACATTTAATCATCTCTAATCTTTTGTTATTAAATAAATAAAACTGAACTCAGTCATGAAAAGTGCAGAGCCTTTCTGTGTCTTTCTGGTGTTAACACACTCGTTTTCCAGTGTCCACTTACTCTACGTTTCGCTCTTAGTGTGCCACCGAACTACCACTGGTGAGCCAACTAATGCCAACTTACAAAAACCTACTTACACTAACAATTAAACTCCTTAGACGTCCAATATTACAACATTCCAACTTCTCAGTTTACACAACTCTGACTCAACCGCCATCTTATCAAACACTGTAACACAGTGTAACACCCTTACATGTGCCTCTCTCTTCCAAACACCAAAGGGCCCAGTGGTCACGGGGCAGCCATTACAAAAAACAAAAACCTGAATACTATTGCAGGCGGACGTAATACTTTTGGATTTTAAAGTCAGTCTGCATGTGAAAATGTGCTTTTTGTTCATTGATCCAACTATAAATATTTCTCACAACAAATATAATACATCTAGCTACTGTTTGCCACTTAACTTTTGATAAGGACGCAACAGGCATGTCTAAGACTTTGAGGGCCTGAAAGCATTTACAGCACCTGCACCCTCTGAACAGTGTAACAGAGAGCAAGTCATATTGAGATGAATAACATTCAGTTGGAGGATTCATTGTCCCTGACCGGTTGTTCGTTTCCGCTGAGGTCCTCTTTCGTCTTTTGGATGCAGGTGAAGATCTCCTTGAAGAGAGCCTTGTACTCCGGCTGCTGGCCGTCTTCAAGAAGCACGGACAGATCAGACAGAGCTGCAGAGCTGGACAGGCGTCGGCGGGAGAGGCCGCTGGCAAAGGGACTGCTGGATGTCTGGACGGCTTTGTGGCTGAGCTCGTCTGAGGCTTGCTGGCATCGCTGTAACAGCTCATCGTATTTCACCTGGAAAACAAACATATTTTAGGGAAATCTTTCTTCAGTTTTCAAACAGAACAAAAAAAAATTAACTTTTACATCAAACATTCTGACATAGAAGATATTTTTTAGGAATGCTCTGTTCCACAGATACACCACCTGCAGTGCGCTGTACTGTGCATCCACCTCATTGAGCAGAGAGATGCCCCTCTTTTTCACAGCCTCAGCTCGACGTATACATAGCTGCTCGTGACTACGGAGAATTTCATCTGGGTTTGTTGCCTTCAACACGCTGTCACTGTTGCACCTCTGTCGGCCGAATCTGCTCTGCTCCTCGACAGTTTCAGTCTTCTCCTCTGGCTTGCTTTGCTCTGGGCAGGGCTTGTCCTCCGAGGCAAAGAATACAGTGTCAGGCACCAGCAGCTCGTCGGGTTTCCTGACAAGGGTGAGAGTGAAGGGGAACACGCGCATTTAAAAAAAATAAAATAATAAAATTACACACTTCGGCTGAATGTCAACAGCAATATCAGAAATAGAGCTAAAATAATTTCACAGTTTGAATCTTCTCCACACATAAAATCATCATCAACCTTTTGGTGCAGTCGGCGCGCCACAGAAGCTGCAGCTGTTCTACTTCGGCCTCCAGCTCCTTTTGTCTGACCTGGTAGCCCGACAGCTGGACCAGCCGCTGTTCCAGGGTGCTGTTTTCCCTTGCTGTCAACTCCATCTCCCGCTCTGCAGCCTCCCTGCGGCTCCGCTCAGTAGCTATCTGGCTTTGAAGTGTCTGGATGGAGCGCTGGAGAGCAGCGTTCTCCTCCTCTGGGTCTGGTTGCTTTTTTCGGTCTTGAAACGAGCCATAAGGTGACCAGAGTCCATCCACAAGGTGACTGCCATTGGCTACATACCTTAGGCGGTGATTAAAGAGCTTATTAGAGCATCACTTTGAGAGAACAAACAACAAAAGCGATACTGAGGTGAGTTGTTGAGGATATCCTGAAGTGATAAGTGCTGCCAGCGTTACTGAAATATTCTTTGAACTGGATCTAACATGGTTGGACTCAGACACTAACAAACTCTCTTACAATGTGAGAATGAAATGAAACTGTTTATCATGGTGAAAGTGATTTTTCATTCTTCTTAAAAGGTCCACTTTGATAGTGTAGGAAATTATAAAATATTTAAAAGACAATAATAATTTTAAAAAAAAACTTCATAATGCAAACTAGATATTGTCATATTAATTTAATTAAACATTAAGACAGATCGGAGTCATTTTTGCTTCTAAGGTTTTTAATTTAACATCCTTTTACAACAAAGACATTTTATGACCTTACATTTCTCAACAAAATTTAATACCCAAAGACTAAGAATCTGCAGAACTCCCGTTACCATTTTGACTTTTTCAATAAGACTGTGTCCTCAAAATCTAGTTCAGAGAAGCTCTGAGTTGAATTACTACCATACATTTCGAGCACTTAGGCTTTATTAGCAGCAGAGAGTAAATTTCCCTGTATTCTTGGCAGAGGTTACTTGGGTCTCTAAGCAGTCTGAGAAGAATCTTTATTGTAATTTTTAATGCATTAATATTACATAATTCTTTTCAATGACATTTAAAGTCCACTACACCTAGACCATTAAATAAATTTCTAGACACATTGTTCAGGATTTTTAAAGGCGACAGTTCTACAAAATACACCAAATAAGTGACGTGAGATGCAGCAGCCACATTAGTAAACAGTGACAATGGGGGAGGATTAGCTTCCCTCCCTCATGGATTATGTCTAAAGTAAGCTCTCTGGGTGACCTGAAGATGTCAAGTCAGCATACGTGACATGAGACAGCAGCGTACTGAAGGTACCACAGCATGAGAAAACGGACCCCAGCTCTCAGTGTTGAGATACTTTCAGCTTCCCTTTTCTTCTTTGCTTTCATGTCAAGGAAGAAAGACGCTGAATCATATTTTCTTTGGTGTTGCCAGATAATTTGAGGCCATGTTTCATTTGTCATTGATCAAAGTGATCAAGAGTACAGAGACAACTCACTGTCTTTAATCCACAATGCTAGGTACAGTTTACCACACCATTTCCTCTGTGAAAACAGTTCCTCTAAAGATGAGCTATTAGCATTGTGTTGCTAAATGTGGGTGATGAAAATAGTACCTGTCATGGTGCAAGTCATACAGCTCTTTAAGACAGGACACGCTCTGTGCTCCAAGGCTGCGCCTCTGCTCTGCCAGCTCTCTCTTATTTCGCTCTGTTTCTGCAGTCTTTAGCTCCCCGACTTGGGCCTGCAGGTCCTCCATGAGGGTCTGAAGCGCTTCGATAGTCTCAGTTAAACTGAAGGAAAACCAAAAAAACAAACAAACAAAAAAAAAACGACAACATGTTACTGTGGTATATTTTTTATTGGAAGCTGACTGGGTGGATAATTATTTAAAACACGATTTGAAAGGGTAATTCACAAATAACTGGTAGACTGACCTTTGGATCTTGTGTTGGGCCATGCGGTTGTCCTGCACCAGTCTCTGATTGCCTTGCTCCAGATCCCTGGCGGCCGTGTCTAGCTGCTCATACACTTTGGCATGCTGGTCATTCATCTGACGCAGCAGCTCCACTTGCTTGGTTAAGTACTGGTATAGAAGAGAGGGAAAAAAACAACAATAATAATAATTTCAAGTTGGAGTAGCACCACTCCTTAAAATTTTCCATGTCGCAACTTAAAATCAAGGGAGAATTTAATGTTCCAAGTTCCTACTCATACCACTCAATGAGTTTCTTTACATTCTTCTAGGAAAATGGGTAATACAGCAAACTAAGACAGTTAAGACCTGTTGCCACTGATTTCCCATTCAGTTCTTCCTGTTTCTCTTCTGTATTAATGGCCTTTAGACAGCCACCTTTCCACTGAGATAATTTATAATAGAGCTTTATTAAACAGCACATGGATCAACTGAAGGGTCAGCTGCATCTCTCGAGGTCTGTGTGAGGTTCTTGCTTCCCCACCTTTTATTTTAAAAGCTGGATGGGTACAACTGATCACAAATGAACTTCAGACACAGAGCTCTCAGTACTGTAGTGTTAATGACAACACAGGCCTGTAACCTGTATTTGTCTGCTGACCAGCTTCATCAGTAGGTCAACCGGTGACATCAGCATCAGTGCTTGGCTTTTCAAAACGCTACACTGGACTCGTGACAGTTTTCTTTGGCAAGCATTTCTTCAGACCTTTTGTAGTTTCGTGAAACAAAAGCACACCTCTGAGACTGGAAAGGCGGGTAGCCAGTACAATGCGGGTCAAAGAGATGTATTGGGATTACCAAAACAACCTCTATAAATCCTTCCACCGAAGACGTAAACAAATTAAGGCTCTTATGTGTGCTGACCTTCTAAGTGCTGTCCTCCAACTCAGATCATCAGCAGTTTACGCATGCGCTATGTCTTAGAACTAAAATATGAGTCTCTCTGCTATTGGATGTTTATTATTTTTAGAATACAAAAACAAAATTTTATTGACTCTAACACAAAATCAAAACCAGGAACAGCGTCCAAGTAAAACAGTGGTATTCTGTTACTGGAAAACCAGTGAAAGTCTTCAAATAATTAGGTAGACAAATGTTCTGCTCCTTGCCAAAGGCTTATTAGATCAGACTGGGTGGGATTAGCTTTTACTCCAACCTATTTTCAGCTGTGCCAATTTCACAATGACTTTCCATTCGGACAGCTTTTCACATGTCTCAGCATGGACTTTTCTCAATGAGTCCTCTAATCATGGACTCATTCACCTAAAAATCAACCAGAAACTGCATACACTGACAGACGAAATTCTGAAGCACATATTGAGCCTCAAAAACTCAGATTAGTTCCTTCCTAAAATTTATCACCTCGATTTCCTGCAGCTGCTCCTGGTTGGTGGAGTACATCTGCTGCAGGGCCTGCTCCAAGTCATGGTTTCTGTCGAGGAGGGTTTTCCCCAGCTCTGCTGCCAAATGAAGATCTGTACAAAAAAAAAAAAGAAGAAAAAAAAGAGTCAAGTAAAACACGCAAACACAAGTTTCGGGATGGACTCAGTGCCTGAATACAGACAGCTGAAAGAATTAGGCAAGTGTGTAAACGTAGCCTCACGCCAGTGCCACTCACAACAACAACTCATTGTCCCACACCGAGGAATCTAAGGCATGCCTTGTGACCCCTTTCCCCTACTAAATTCTCATGAGTACTGGATCTTGGCCAGCCATGTGAAGCTGGTCTTTTGTGGGACTACTAAGTGCAGGGAATAAAAATGCAATTAAACCAAGCCAAGATAAACTTTAAATGTCACTAACAGACATGGCAAAATTAACACATTTTTCATTCAAGAAGAAGGACAGGAAATTGTGTTTGAAAAGGGTCTGGCAGAAGCTGAAGTACTGATGCAACCTCTTTACTTACGTAAAAGCAAAAAAAGCACAGAGGCTGAAGTGTACTCAAAGTATAAATTTAAAACGTAGCTACTCAAAGGACATTTATACTTTCCATTTTTGTGCAAAGCTCATGTACTTTTGACACATTTTTGTGTTCACTGCACACGTTTTACATACATACTTTTATTTCTACATCTTCTAGGTTAAGCGTGTGCAATCAGCACCAACAGTGCGTACACCAGCAGGATTATAAAGTAGCATTTTGCGTGGAACAAACATAAAATAAACAAGTGAACTACCTAATAATCTTAAATCCTACTCTGAAGTCCATAAAGTTGGTGGAGGAGATGAAGCGGCATACATTTCTTCCTAAATCTCCTTGTGTAAATGCTAAGCATTTTTGTTGTTATCCATGCCCACTGAGGAATGCTACAGGAAGTCATTCTGCCCGCCTGTTGCCAGTGAAGGCTGCAATTTTTTCCTACAAGTTCATCTATTCAATCATGATACTAAATGATTAACAATTCTCAGTTAGTAGTTGTTGTTTTTTTAGACCTGGGATAGACTGGAGACCTGTCCAGGGTGTGCCTCTGCCCTGTGCAACCCCTGAAATTGAACAAGCATAAGAGACTGGACAGATGGATGGATGTGATAAAATATACTTGTAAGATGGGCAGCATGATTTTCCTCATCCCAAAAGGAAAATCTACTTTATTTTAGGATATAAAATACAAATAAACTTTAATTGGTTGGTCAGTCATCTATTTTCAACTATCTGCCCATTTCACATCACTAAATTATAACCTAACTCTGGTTGCATTCATATAACAATACACTGTAAACAACACATTCACAAATCTGCCACACCACACACATAATTATGTTCAATGTCGCATCTTCTTCTTCCTTACTCCTTCTTATTCACAGTGATATCGGTTAGAGGATCTGTGTGGCTCGCTTAGAAGCACAGACAGGGGTCATGTTAGTCTGAAAACAATAAACACAGGGGGACCGGTGACAGCCTCAGGAAATCCTGGCTGTGTAGGAGACCTCATGTGGATTGGATGACTATTGTGGGTCTGTGCCACAAGGACTTCAACTTCAATTTAATCTGTGAGCTCTTATTTAGGGGCTTTTGTCACTGTTTTTCCTAAGGCTCTTACAACTAACATTAGTGATAAAAAAAACACTTAAGCTAATAGTAAAATTATTTCAAGTATATTTTTGAACTAAACCTAAAACTAGAAATAAAATGTACATAAAATGCCTTTAATGTTAGTGTTGGTCAATTTGAAGTGATCAACAAGCATGAGGAGCCCTGATGCATAAGTTTATTGAGACATCCTCATGGCTGTGAGTCAGTTTTACAATGAGTTGTGTTTACATTACTAATACCTATTCTGGATGTGTTAAATATTACCTCTACCAACTATTTTAACACTTAACCTAGCATAAAAATAGCATAACTAAATAAAAACTCAACTTTAACAAGCAAACTCACTCTGGAGACTAACTGAAACTTAACTAAAAACAATAGCTACAATAGGCAGACAGTAGCAGCAACGCTCATTAATTTACTCATTTAAAATAAAACATAAAACTGGAGTAACACAACCTGCAGAACTCAGTCAGACACAGACGCAGTCAGTCAGAGTTAGGGTGCGACCTCAGGGCTGAGCGGCTCTTACCATGTTCGAGCTCTTGCTGGTTGTACCAAGACTCTCCATTCTTCTCAAATTCTTCCTCCAAAATCATGTCGGTTAGCATTTTCAAACCGAGGGGTGACCCAAAACTCCACCCGACAGGAGCCCCACACACTTGAGTTTGACGGCTAGAAGCTGACCGCAGTCCACCGCCTCGAGTGGTCAAACGTAACTCACATCCTCCCCGGTGTGTGAGAGGCTTTAAAGTCTGTTGTCTACAGCAACGTGGCAAATCACCCCAGAATCCGGCAGGAGGCAGAAAGAGCATATACGAAATTTAATCGATTAATTAAGAAACGCACTGAACACATTTTACTTGGTTTTTTTTTTTATCCTTATGCACAGTTAAATAAAGTTACAATAAGGAATGACAGTTAAATATTTTAAAATCAAGTTTCACTGTCGTAACGTCCCACGTTGCCTGATGGAGATTTGTATTGACGAATTACGAAGCAGTAAATACAAGGAAGGAACTTTTTATGCCCAATCAGATCGTGCTTCTTATCCTGAAGTCCCGCCCGTTGGTGACTGTCAAAACAGCTTCGTTGGGGTAGATTTTCTGTTTTTTACCATGCTTGGGTAAATATTTAGCAAGTGTTACTTCCTAACAAGTGTACATTCATGGGAATTAGTGAACAGGAACAATATTCGTCTCATTGCCAGACTCTTTTTTTTTTTTTTTGCACAGTGGAATTTTGCTATTCTTACAGCAGTATCATTAGCAATGCTAAACAGCAGTAGCGTTGTAAAACCGATGCTGCAGGTGACAACAACTCCTCCTCGCTCCTTGCTCGTTTAGAGACACATTTAACTTGGTTAGGCTCTCGTGGCCGTGAAGGTGAAACCTGTCTCGAGCGTTTCCAGAGCGGAACAATGAATGTCTTCCGACACCTAATAAACTTTGGGGTGAACCCTGCAGCGCTGGCTTATGCCATGACCACTCTGGGGTCTAGCATGATAAACAATATGTTCAGCTTCTACTATGTGAAACTCTTCCTGAATAGGTACAAGATATCCGAAGGAGCGTTTCACCAATCACAAGTGAGTATGTTGACCTGTCCTTCTTGACCAATACTCTGTGAGTTGCACAGTTGTAGAGTACAATTTAAAGAGCCGGTTGCTTGAAATAAAAAACAACTGGCTTCTGAATTCTTCAAAGCATCAAAAAGAAAAGATTACCCATAAAAATTTCTATGGGTTTCTATGGAATTTCTGTCTTCATAACATCACTTCAGTATCCGTGAAATTCTCAGCCAGTTGCAGTCAAGAGGGCTAATATAAGCCGATGTTGATGTTGATGTCGATGTCTAACATGCATGCCCAGGAATGACTTATTTTAGTAACCTAACGATTACTGATTATGATTGAATAGTAATTGTAGTTTCTCTCTACCACTATAAAAAGGATTTGCTTGATGGCACTCAGTGGAATAACAAATACACAGAACAATGGGAAAGTCCAGAGAGCTCAGTGAATATTTAAGCAGGAAAACTGCTGATTTACACAGGATGGGAAAGTCTCTTGGAAACATTTCTAAACAAATGCAAATTCCAAGATCATCAGTTTAAACAAGTTATTCAAATGCAATTTGCAAAGGTCTAGAAGAACACCCCAACTGTCACTCTCAGATGATAGGAAATGGGTTATGATGTTCAGGAAAAACTCGAAAACCACCAAAGCTGAAGGCTACCGTGAACTGGAAACTGCTGGAGCACCAGCGTCACCGTCCAGAGTGAAGTGAGTTTTACATCGCCATGGACTGCGAGTGTGTCAACCGAGATAGAAAGCCCCTCCTCCAAAGTCTGCATCTTCAAGTTAGACTGAAATCTGCAGCTGCTCACATGGACAAGCCAAAAAAGACTTAATCCTAACCTGGTCAAACAAGGCAAAAAAAATTGAGTTATTTGGACACAGTGGCAAGGAATTTTTGAGAAGTAAAGTTGAGACTTTCAATCTTAAGAATGTTCCATCAGCTTTGGACATGGTTGTGGTAGCATTATGCTGTAAGGCAGTTTTGCGCCCAGTGGTACTGATATATTGCACAAAATGGGTGGAATAATGAAAAATGAGGACTAGCAGGAGTCACAAAGACAAGGGTCAGCTCGGTAAAGACTTTGATATGGACCAAGGGACGGCATAGGTTTTGGGCTTAACTCTATTTTCATAAGTTTTACAGCTTTTCCTGATGATAAAAACCTCCAACATTGTCATTCATAATACAAGTTCATAAGTGATTAACCAATGGATAAACAATTAAATGGCAGCAAAGTTCCTGTGTTATTTATTTATTTTAAAGTTTACTTTTTAAAAAAAAAATTCTGACAGATTTCCTTGTTATTTTTTTTTATTAATACTTTTACATGCTTCCTATCCACAGGTGGTGTACATGGTGTGGAATGCAGTTAATGACCCTCTCTTTGGTTACCTGCAAGATAACTCCAGGGTACCCTGCTGCTCTCACCGACGTCTCTCCATCCTGTACGGCGCTCCCCTCTACTCGCTAGCTTTTCTTTTAGCCTGGTTCCCGTGGCGTTCCTACGCCCCTGGCGACTGGTTGAGTGGTTTGCACTTGACAGTAGCGCTGTGTGCTTTCGATGGCATGCTAACTTTTGTGCTGTTGGCACAATGTGCCTTGTTTGCAGAGATTTCCAGCCATCATCAGAACAGACTTAGACTCATAAAGTACAACCAGGTAGGCCCTTCATCCTGATGTCTATTCTCTCTATGTACCTAAGCACGTCATTCTTTTCATATCCCTTCTTATTTATTACCAGGTGGCTTCTCTCATTGGCTCATCCAGTGTCCTCTTCTGTGGTGTGGTTTCCAACAACATGGAAGACTTCTTGGCCTTTCAGGCATTTGCTGTGCTGATTGCTATCCTGAGCTGTGGCTGCATGCTCTACACAGGCCTCCACAGCGAGAGTCGCTTTGACAATAAATCATCTCAATCAGATGCTCTCGCGTCTGTTGATCAGACTTTAGATCCATTGGCATGCTCCTTCTCCACGTTGAAAACGTTGACATGGCAAATCCTGACCAACAGGGACTTTCAGCTATTTGTACTAATGAACTTCTTCCAGGTGTTCATGCTGGCCTTCTTTAATAATTTTACCATGATATTTACTGAGCACCTGATTCCTTCAGATGTGCTTCCATCATTGGCAAAGAGCATCATGTATGGAGCAGGATTCATCTGTCCACAGGTATCGTCCCACAGTGTTAGTGTTTTAGTTTTTTTCCCCATAAAGATTAGAATAAATGCTTTAAAATACCACACTGATTGCTTTAGTCCATTAAAGTCACATGTCCTGAACAGTGAGGTACAAAGATCATTTTCAGTTGATATTTACTGCTGACTGCACTGATAAAGGAATTGGTAAACTCCGACACATATGATTCTCATGCTTTGGAAAATTTGAAATCCGTTCTCAGGCGGTACCAGTTTTCAGTTCTCAATTTGGAACAAGGTTGAAATATGGGGAATATAGACAATGTTAAATGGACAGTTTTTGTAGTATTTTGGGCAGAAATATTTGCAATAACTACTTAAAACCATTTATTTATATTCGTTCATAAATAGAGCTATTCGGCTGCCCACTCTCCACCTTGCTCAAATGTCAGAGGTCTAAATAAACACCTGAAAGCACCGAAAAGAAAAGGGTTTTAAAATACTTGCAGCTTTTTAATCATCTGCTTTGCCTAACCCAATGTGTTGTTCCTGACTGTCCTCGTTTTAGCTTTTAGTGCTGAGCTCTCAGAGTCTGCTGCATAGGCATGGCTACTACAGGATCATCCTCTTCATCTTCTATGTGGAGGCTGGAATGGCAGCTGTCATGCTAGCAATTGGTCCTCAGCACTACTATTTCATGGCATTTTTCCTCACCATTAACATGTAAGAAGTTACTGCTGGGCTTGTTTGTCTTGATATGTAATTTATTTCTTTTTACTATACTGCATTGATTTTATTTCCTTTCGGTTTCTATGTTTTATACAGAGTTATAATTCAGGGCTCCTTCAGTCTTTTTGGGTTGCCTTTGGCTGACATTATTGACACTGACCTGCAGAAATACAAGCGAAGGTAAGAAACACATTCGACAGTTTGGACACCACTGTCCTTTATGTCATACCGACAAAGCCAAAGTTTTAATCAGGCGAGACATTTACCTTGTGCACTATTTCTGTCAGTTATATGTAACAAAGAACAGCTGAGTTTGATGGGAATATTATTAGTATTTATTCAGAGATGGACCAAACTGGTGGGCCTGCAGACCAACCCTGCCATCCCCTTGACTTGTGTCACTATCATGACTATAAATATGAACGTCAGCACAAATGACTAATTCAGTCATTCCTCAGATTCAAATATAAACCACCTCATTAACTCTGGCTGCTACAGCATTGTTTTAAAACCTCGTGATTTTACTACATAAACTAGGAAAATATGCAACATTATTTCATTTAAGCACTCACAAATCTGTGTACTAACATTCAATGAAACAAGTTTATGATTTAATGTGTGATGATGCGTTTTCTTCTCTTCCTCGCCTCCTGTAGTTCCCCTCTCTCTTCCATGGTGTTTGGAACAAATGCACTGTTCACAAAGCCAGCTCAGTCTCTGGCTCCTATGATAGTCTTAAGTATCCTGAACCAGTTTGGGTATGAACAGCTGAAGGATGTCACAAAGGATTCAGATCCGAGGTACAGAGAGTTTCTTGCTACTTGTTGACTTAATGGACGCAAATGTTTTTGAAGCTGGTTTTAAGATTATACCCACAAATCTATGACATGTGTCCTAAGTCTGTCTGTTAATACTTTATGTCATAACTTGCTGTACAGTAAACACTAAAAACCTGAAGAAAAAATAAGAGGGCCTTGCTGCAGCTGCTGATACCTATGTTTAATGTAGTACGTTTTCCAAAGCGTTCAGTTACTATTCAGCTTTAAGCCTGGGGCCGTTTATCCCATTATAGTATAAATATGTAGTAATATAGTATTTTTCTATTGAAATGTAGATAATCCATCCTGTATAAAACAATAGCACCATGTAACAGCAATCTAACTTTGACCAATAAACTGTGATGACACTGATGGATTTAAAGTGTGTTTTAGATTTCAAACAAATGCAGAATAAGAAGCTAATCTAAAAAGTTAAAACTGTAAAGTAGTAAAAATAAACCACCAAAAATCCACCACTGTGATCCCTTATAATTTCAGATAATCTAGACAGAGGCACATTTAATTTGAAGGAGAACAACATTTTTTTTCTATGGTTGCTATTTAGTTTTATTATGCAGAAAATCAACTTTATAGTCAACTGAATAAACACCAGTTTCAAGAGACAGCATCTCTGATTTGGCCTTTTTATTTCTAAGGTCACTGTTTATATAATTTTCTGAAATCTGAACCACTGAAACATTTGTTTTCCATCTACAATGTTTTTTTTTTTCTTGGGCTCTCCTACAGTTGCTTTGTATGTGTCACAGTTTCAATTAATTGTTATATATCTTATCACAGGCCCTCACTTGATCCACTGCGTGGAAATAAAAATAAGAGTCCCTTTAGACCACCTTTCTTCTAAGTGGCAACCGTCGTAAACATAACATTTAACCAGTGGGTGGTTAAATTGTGCTCATAGCCATGAGCACGATTGGCCATATTAGGGATAGTGTTTCTCATTGACATCGTTCAGAGCCAAGACCTTGTCATAAACTGTTTAGAGGAGTCTGAAGAGTGCTTTTGGCTCACAGCGATTCCTTGCACATAAACTGACTCTTGAAATATCTCAAATCTATTTGGTTTTGTACGTCCACTGATTCCTCTTTACACCATTTATAATCTTGTTTTTCATAGTGACATTAAAAACGAGTCACAGTAAACATGCACAGGCATGCTTTTGCAGTTTCCGTAATTAGCATTGTGACAGTCAGGATGATTCAGCTGTAAATGAATGTAACTACACCAACACTTTGTTTGTCCTTGTTTTTAGTGCCTTGGAGAGCCTCCACAGAGCCATGTTCTACTTGGTTTGCTTGGTGCCCATGTGTGTCGCTGCTCTGCAAGTCCTGGCTTGGAGGCCGTTTTCCATTCGCAACAGTCACACAGTTGACACAAAGTGTATTGATGGCTAACATCAGTATTCTCGGTATTCAAAGAACCTGGCTTAATTGCCTGTAGTTGGGATCTGTAAATGAGTCGTTTAAAATTAGTATTTTTGTATATTTAAATGAGTGAATATATTGAAATTTTAACAGGGAACAACTGTAAATCATAAAGTACCTTAAAATCAAACAAATCAAGGGGCTTTAAATATTTGAAGTGGAAAGAAGTAAATGTTTTAAATGGCAATTTTCATCTGGGTGCAAATATATCTAGATTTTATCCCACTTACTTTGATTTAAAAGTGGTATTTTACTTCCCATTTTTAAACATTTACTGATTGTTGGGTTGGGCGGGGCACAAATTCAGCATTATAATAGTTTGTTAGTTTATAATTAGTGTGTGAGATATATTTTTATGACAAAATCCCACCAACTGTTCAGCTACACTTATCAGCATCCTACATTATAAGGTGGATGTTCGGAAGGCCAAAAGGTTCTGAGTAAACAATGAACTTAAGTAAAGGAACTTTACTCATGCAAACATTGAAGTTGGATGTTAGATCGCTGCTTTAGCAATGAGAACAAATAGTCGAGACATTCTGGATCCTCAAAGAGTCAACTGAAACACAAACTCAAGCATCTACTTGAAGAGAAGTATTTAGTTAACAGCTTCACATCTCTGGAACAAAAAACTGGTCGTGTGGTTATTTCTTGAAGACTATCATTTAAGTGTCAACTTTGGTTTTTTGATCATTTTGTGCACAAAAAATATTTTGTTTAATTTTTTTGTCTGTTTATGATGCTTTTATATATCATCTATATCAGCGGTTACCCAACCCCCGGGCCTCGGACCGGTACCGGTCCGTGAGTCGTTTATGCAGTCTTTGAATGAAGGCTGTAAATGGTGAAAACTAATCTAAGGATTATAATCCAGTGTATGAATGGACATTATAATGTAAAATGTATTGAGATTTAGGGGATGGGATATGCTTCACAGCTGGCTAAGAATGCTAAACATTGCCTTAATGTGAATTTCTAATAAGTTTACTGTGATTTCTCTAAAGAGAAACAACGCCCTCTCTTTTCCTATGATAACATAAGCTGTATTTGACATACAGACATGTGCTGTATTTTGTTCTATGTTTTGGTATCAGATTCTATAAATGTGTTGTTTCTAATTAAAAATGGTAAAAAAAAATCTATCCGTGGTACATTTATGTTTTTGATTAGATTTTAAGAATATTTTAAAGAAATTCTTGGTCAATAATGTAACAAACATTAAGCGCTATCAAAAAAGTGCCATGACTTCTTTAATGAGAAATGGCTTTATCATTTCATGTCAGTTCACTGCCAGTAATCGTCGTGATTAATGATTCGTGCAATAAAAGGTGTAACATTTTGCTTTTTGTAGAAGTGAAATTCAGATGTAATTCCTCTAATGTGGATCGTCTAATTATCCCCCTTTTGTGTTGCAGAAAGCCCTGAAAATAAAATCCTTGGAAAAAGTTGTTATGAGCAACAAGGAAGCTGTGGAAGCACGGTGGAGACCAACACAACTTCGAATGCTTTGTGAGAGGCGGGTTGTGTAAGAGCCTTAACGTTTAGAGAGGAAATAGTCGCCTGGTCCACGCTGGTTTTGTAGTTTTTATGTCTCATTTCATGAGAAAAGATAAGAAGCACAAATGACTTATATCCTTTGCAGACTTGCTTGTTTCCTCAGACTCAACAGCATCATCCAGCTGGTGTTTAATGGCTTTACAATTTCCTTTCCGTCAAGATGATGGAGGTCTGAATTCATCAATTCCTTGGATGAAGCTTAGACATTTTGATAGATGTCATCAGAAGAATGCTGCAGGTCGTTGCTCGAGGCCTGAAACGATATTAAAACTTGGTCAAAAACAGTTCAATTGAACTTTCTACAGACATCCTGCGGCAGAAGTTACACAATCTGTCTGTTTGACTAAATCTAACCTCAACATGCTGCAACAACAACATTTACCTCAACTTCAGAAGAGCTTCTGCTTGCTGTTTGATTGTTTTTCTCCATGTTTCTCTTCTTGTGCATTTCTTTCAGCACGTCCTGGAACTGTACTTTTTTATTTGCGTTTTTCTATAAGGGAAAAGATGAGTAAAAATTTATTATAAAGCCCTTTTTTTTGGAGGGTGGAGTTAGGGTTTTTTTTTCTGCCTTGGTATTTACAGAGGGTTTAGTTCGTTCCTGTTCCTCTTTTTTTTTTTTTTTTTTTTTTTGCGCATCTGTGGGCTTTTCCCTATTTAGAAAACAATGGATTCATCAAACATAAGTTAAAACAGAAGAGAGAGACCTTGTCGTTTTTGGATGTCTTTCTGCAGATGTTCATATTGCAGCCATACTAGAACAGAAAGGGAAAGGTTAATTTCACGTCAGCACAAACTGACTTTCAGTCCGGCTTGCACAATAGATCACATTAAAATAAATGTGTCTGTGATTCACCTTCTTTAGAATGATGAGCATCACTATAGCCAAGCTGTAGACAGCCAAGAGGACAAATGATACCAACACGATTTTTCCCATCACTATTTTAGCATTTTCTAAAAAAAAAAGAAAGAAAAAAAAAAGAAAGTGAAGGCGTCATCTTCATTTTAATGACTGTAAAATGAGTTTTCTCTCTAAATAGTCCTTACCTCTCACTACAAGAGTTGCTCCCTCCCCTACAAACGGTGTGCAGCACCCATTCTGAGTTGCTGCGGCACAGAAGTACATCCCACTGTCACTCGCTTTAAGTGAATTAATTTGAAAAGACACTTCTCCTTGGTACTTTTTAATCATATGAAGTCGTAGAGGGACATTCTCTTTGAACCAGTAAAATTTTACTGAACACTTGGAAATAACTGTACAATTGAAAACAACTTCTTCCCCTATTTTCTTCCAGATTACGTTGTTTGACTGTGATATGTGGACATGACATGTATCCTCGCCAGCTGCAATAAACAGGCAAAAGAGAATCCATATGAATCACACCCAGCCTTTTACATATATTTCCTAGAGGAATTATTTACAGACGGCAAAGATATGAAAATGATCTTACCTGTGACCAACAGGTGGGCGAGCAGGAGAGAATGCCAAAACAACCGATCCATGTCTGCGGCTTGAAAGACACTGAATGATCTCATGATTCCTGGTATCAGCCGTTTTTTTTTTTAAATGGCTGACAACATGGGAAGTGGTAGACTGGACTTCCTCAAGTCTTCTAGTTCCTTCTTATTTTCCTGTATTGTGCAGCTCTACAGTGCAATTAATGGATTTGTATATATTCAAAGCGTGTTTATCTGTTTATGGTAACATGATATTATGAACTACTGTACTACTAGTATTTACTGTTTAAAGTGTACGTACATTTAACTCTTGATTTCACGCTCTTAAATGAAGGATTGCAAGGTTTGGTGTCACTGGCGATGGGAAATCACAAATAGCCCCGTCACCCCTTATTACCCAACATGGGCAACATTTTTGCGTGTAGACACAAATGTCAACTCATGCTGTGCACACGTGATGGCGAAATCTAGGAACGGTAGAACAATAGTTTGAATTATTGAGAATGTGTAGAGAAGTGGTGACAGGACTCTGGCAGTAATAATATCATGCGGGGTTATGCGGAAAGTAAATAACTCAGTGCAAGTCAATAAAGCTGAATGTGTAGTTTTGGTTTGGAGAAATGTGTATGAAGCAATCGTGCTCACACAAGAGAGTAAATTCTAGGAATTTTGTTTTCACTTATTTTATTTTCTCCACATTTTGTTATTTATGCGTCTACACTGCCTTGAAAGAGGATTTACCACATTCCTGACTTCTTAGCTTTTTTGCATATTTGTCACATTTCACGTTTCATCATAATCAAACACAACCTGAGTAAAAAAACAGAATGAAGTTTTTAAATTATTCTTTTCATTTATCGAGGAAAAAAAATATCCAAACCTACTCAGCCCTGCTTAAATAATTGCCCCGCTAACCTAATTATGAGGTTGTGCCCAATTTGACAGTAAGTATAGTAAGTAAGTCATAGACATCTATCAGTCTGGAAAGAGTCTCACCCGGTGAGAACCGTTATTAACAAATGCAGAAAACTTGGAACACTGGTGAGCTTACCAGGAGTGCCCTGCGAGCCAAAATTACTCCAAAAGAGCATTGAGGACTAATTCACAAGGTTACAAAAGAATCCAGAATGACATCTAAGGAACCGAAGGCTTCATTTGGCTCAGTTAAGGTCAGAGTTCATGATTCAACAATAGGAAAGAGACCGGGCAAAAATGGCCTCCATGGGAGGATTCCATGGAGAAAACCACTGATGACTAAAAAGATCACAAAGCCTGGTCTTACGTATGCCAGAAAAAACATTTTGATGAGAGCATTTCATAAAAAGAAAATCATATCAACAGCCAGTTCTTGCTGCCACGGATGGCACAGCCAGTTATTAGGTTTATGGGGTTTACAAGTCTGTGATGACCCCTCCTCATTCAACCAGGGCTCATGTTCTCAGCGTCGTGCTTGTTGTGGGCGGGTCCTCTCAAGCTGTCACTCATTCTCTGGTCCAATGCAAATCTGTCTATGTGTTTTGTCCCGCCCCCTTCCACGTCGACCTGCACTCTCGCCATATTTTCAAGACCGTGAATCCCGGTGTGTTGTGCCTCCAAGTTGAGCAGAAGAATCCTTCACACCAGGCAGGATCAAGCGTGACCAGTTTCAGAGTCCACGTTAGCTTCTCAGTTGTGTCTCTGTTATTTTTCTTTTCGCAGCTATGAACATCTTCAGGCTCACAGGAGATCTTTCTCATCTGGCTGCTATCATCATCCTGCTACTCAAAATATGGAAAAGCAGGTCGTGTGCAGGTGAGCACCGGATATAGCTTTAATATAAATGCTACAGTGAGGTTTTCTAATGTCACTAGTTCCGTTTCACTTGTGTTAATTGATAAAAAAAAATCTGATCTTTTAAGGCAGCAACCTCTAAGCTACCTACCTAGCAATGCTAACGTTTCCTCTTCATTCATTTGAAGCAGCGGCTAATAGCTGCTGAATGGGCTAACTGATGATGGCAGCTAAAAAGTGCTGCCTGCATCTCCATCACAAGCTACTACTAAGTTTGCTGCAGTTAGAGAGTGAAATATTAAAGTTGGTGGAAAATATAACGCAAACACACCAAAGTAACGGTTGACTTTGAATGAATTCCTTTTGTACATTAATCGTTCTCCGAGCTGTGGGTTGAGTGCGGTCAGTTGGGTTCCTACTGCTTACTGGACAATTAAGCACATTAATGGAATCTTTAACAAATATATTTAGAACAACTTTTTGCAGTTTCTGCTTCTACGTTTCAGCACCACCCCCTCCACCTCACATCCATTTACTCCTGCTCGGATAGTTTGACTGTATAAGTGTGAGGGGCTCGATTTTTTGGGTCTGGCTTCTGACGTGGCGTTCTAGAAAGCGCTACGGAAGTAGCAAACCTGCTAAAAAGAGTTTGTACAAAGTTTTACTTATTTAAAAATGCATTTTATGCTTATAGACTCACATACAAATTTAGGCATTAATAATAATAACTAACAACATAGGTAGCAGTTATGCAGTCTATGATTATCTAAAGTCATAGAGAAGTCATAGAAGGGGGGCAGTTTTGTGTCCCACTTTCGATAAAGATTTGTGATTGATTAAAAAAGTTGACGCATGCGTTTTGGGTGAAAAGCTAAAACCTGAAGAATATGTAGCTTTGTGTTAAATCTGAAGGTACTGGAAGTTTTGTGTCGTTAAAGGAATAAATAAAATATTGATTGATTTATTAAAACGTATAGGTCTTAACGGTCACTTACACGACTCCTTATGGAGATCCCCAATGAAACGAAACCAAGAGAAAATCTAACTTGTGTTGAGGAAGAGATGACTCAAAGTAAATCTGAGAGGCTGTTAATTGAACTGGTCTGTCATTAAAATTGAAAGACAATGAATATGCACTCAGCGTGACATCAACATACAATGAACATACAAATAATTTGCTTTTATTCTGAATATACATACTCTTAACATATAGCATCTTCTGATCTGAGGTCATTGATTTTAATGACCAATAATTTTGAATATTGTCTACTTGTGGAAACTGGTTGAAAAAACACGGCTGTTTATAAAGAGTGTCTCCTATTATTTATTATTTTATTTATTTCCCCACATTGCCTGTCTCTTACCACTGCCACCGGTAGATCAGGGCACACGATGACCGACCCAAAATACCCTTAAAAAGTGTGATATCAGTTAAGAATATAAAGAACATGGATCAAAACATTTGACATTGTTCAGGAAAGATTGTTATAGATTCCAAAAAGACACACTGAACAGGCCAAAGTCAAATGTGCCACAGAGAGTGAAGATGCCACTTGATGAAAGAATGAATGTCGAGCAAACACTAGTTGAGATTCCTGGAGAATTAGGACCTGATTGTGGTTTTGAGGTCGTGCATCATGTTCTTGAATCATGTGTACCCTGTATCATGGGAAGATACAGGGTACACTTTGGACAGGACATGAAGTCTGATAACAGTTTTACTCATGCTCACAGATATGAACAATTCACAGCTACTTAAAAAAACAAAATAAAAATCTAATCTCCACGTATTTGGGATACGTGGGAAAAACTGGAGTCCCATGGGCAAATCAGGACAGGCTAACATCACTCATTATTCCATTAACCCTTTAAAATGAATCCAAATGAAAAGAAACTGTCTTGTTTTTTGTTTCATCTGTTTTTCCAGCAGATGTCACTGTTCAATAAAGAAAAAAACACGATTTGTGTTTTGCCCAGGCTGCTTGTGAAGCTTTGTGTGAACTGCTGAGGTATATGTCAGCCTAAACTGTGTTTCTGCTTGATATTTTAAGGCATCTCTGGAAAGAGCCAAATTCTGTTTGCTCTTGTGTTCACTACACGTTACTTGGATCTGTTCACCTCTTTCATCTCCCTGTATAACACATGCATGAAGGTAAGACACCACCAACCACACAGACCTGACCCTGACATAGGTTTCACCATTTCTCCCAGAACACTTCAGTGACAGGCTGTTCTTTGTTGTTTGCCAGGTGATCTACATTGGTTGCGCATATGCCACCGTATACCTAATCTACGCGAAGTTCAGGGCCACCTACGATGGAAACCACGACAGTTTCAGAGTGGAGTTCCTGGTGGTTCCTGTCGGGGGTCTTTCTGTTCTCATTAACCATGACTTCTCTCCCCTGGAGGTGAGTTCAAACTGCTGTATCGCAGTCAAAGTGTGAGGCACATGATCTATTCCAAACCAGACATTTTGGGAGTAAATGTAAAATTGTGTTCCTGAATATGTAAATATCTTCTTCAGATCCTGTGGACATTCTCCATCTATCTGGAGTCGGTGGCAATTCTGCCTCAGCTCTTCATGATCAGCAAGACCGGGGAGGCTGAGACGATCACCACCCACTACCTGTTCTGCCTGGGGCTGTATCGGGCCCTTTACCTCTTCAACTGGATCTGGCGTTTCTACTTTGAGGGCTTCTTTGACATGATTGCCATAGTGGCTGGTGTGGTCCAGACTGTCCTCTACTGTGACTTCTTCTATCTTTATGTCACCAAAGGTGGGTTTAAGCATCAATATTATTCAGATATTGGCTAATTTGTTATTGTTTATATAGACGTGAAATATGTGGGGACACTTTAGTTGATGTAGTTGCTCCTTGTGCCCTCGCTGGCCCTGAAATCATTCCTTAAATTTGATGAAAGTGATGAGTGTAAACATCCAGTGTCTTGTTCCCTGGAAAAACCTCATCCTAGAGTTCAGCCTACGCTAATCTGACGTTTCAGCAGCGCAAGTTTCCTGAAAGAAAATTCTCCTAAGTTATGGCTGTTTAAGACAAAATTCCCTCCTTATGTTACTGTAAATCGAGTGTCCCGGGAAAGGCATAAAGGAGATGTTGTGCAATGATTTGGAAATTCCCAGCTGGTTTGATGGTTGTTAGCATCAACTGAATTTGTATTTTATTATTATTTAATATTCTTTCTATTTTACAAAGCCAAATTACAGTGCTTTGAAAACCCACCCATGCATTTCCTTCAGCTTATCTAATTCAGGGACATGGGGGTGACTGGAGCAAATCCCAGCTGGCACAAATCAAAAGGCAGGATACAGCCCGAGCAGTTCGCCAGTCTGTCGAAGGGCTTTCAGAGCCATTAAAACCAATCCACTGTTTAAACAGCGTTATTAGAGAAAACTGCTGCATCTGTGGAGACATTCGTTTGTCACTACAGAGATCTTTGGAAACTCAAATTTGATGTTTTTTGTAAGTTTGTTAGATTTTAACTTAGTTGATATTTTTTAAGTTCCTTTTTTAAATGGATCTCATTTTGTTGGTTGTTAGTTGTTACTTGTAGCTTGTTGATTGGGGCAACTTGGATGATTTTTTTTTTTTTTTTTAACATTCTTATCTGGAACTTTCAGTTGCTCCCTTATTTTTGACCTTTTAAAAGGTCATCACAGCTGACGGATCTGCATGTTTGATTTGGCACATTGGTTGCCTTTCCTGACGCAATCCCAATCTCATTTAATCAGGCTCGTCCCATAGCTTGTGACCCCCTGGGTTTGTGTCCTTTCCCAGAAATAAACCAGGGCTCTCATTTAAGGCAAATGTGTTAAGCATCCATATAAAAGCAAGTGGATTGAACATGAGAAATATGTTTGTTTTTCATTCATCAACACGTCAAAGGAACTTTTATTCTCTGCACGGGGGACATAGTTCTTGGAACAGTTTAACTCAAAAGAGCCAGAGGGCGTTCTTAACTGCTGTGAAAAAGCTTGACGTCACCCAGAAAATCTCTGGCTCTTCCTGAAAACTCACGATTGTATTCATCAAATGTGACTGCTGCGCAAAACTACACACTTGGATGTACTTGTCCTTTTGCTCCCGCACAATGGGGGCTCACACATCTTTCTGTTTGCTGTTTAAAGGATTTTTCTAGTCATCAATTAACCTTTTAACATGAAAGCTTGTATCAGGTAACGCCACACTGTTTGAATGCAAAAGAGAGAGTTGCTGGAAATGAAAATGAATGTTTAATTTGTAGCATTAGTGATCGGTTCATCTTTAAAAGACAGCTTTCCCAAAGCCTTTGAGCCACAGAGAGGGAACACAGACTGAGGAATGGTCCATTTTTAAGTGATCCTACATGTGTAGTGTCAGTGCACAGTGGAATAAATAAAGTGTGGCTGCAGGAATAAAGATGGCTCTCTCCTGATGACTGTCTAACTTTATATCCCTCAGTGTTGAAAGGGAAGAAGCTGAGCCTGCCAGCATAAAAAAGCATGGAAGGAGACGGCGACTCCGAGCAGACTCAGGAGGTGTGGAGAGGAAGTCATGGATTCTCATGACCTGTAGTAAAAGACGCCTGAGACAGAGAGCCAACTATCGGGGGGAAAAACACTAGTCTTCTTGATGATTACTGATGGAACTGGTAAATGCCAACAAACACCAGAGCTGAACAAAGATCAGTCCAGATCAACTATTGGATTTTTGTGTTCAGCATCTTGCCTTAAGCTTTTTTTCATTGCTGTTCAAATAGGAGAAAAGGATTTGGTTTTTGTTTTTTTTGTTTTTTTTCGCTACATGTGAGGTGTATGCACTTCTTTTTTTTTTTTTTTTAAGAAAAACATCGTCCATGGTGGTCGACTTTGATAAGTACCTTGTTTGACTTGGTAATGAAATGCACAAAATGTACAGTCTTATTAAAGCGTGAGATAAAGAGTGATGTATCAGAGTGCCTGATAAAGTTCTCACAGTTTCTCACAGTATTTTTTTTAATTCTTTTTACTTTTGCATTTTTTTAAGGTATGCATATCCTCTAATACATGTATCACGTTTTTTTTTTTTTTTTTTTTTTTCTGTAATGTTTAAAGAGGTCAACATAACTTCGCACCAGCATGCTCATTATTTTGTAAATCATGGCTTTCTAAATGAACATTTTAACAGAATTAATAGTTTGATCTTAAATTCAAGAAGTAACCCATGAAATGAATGACTTTAATGCCAGCAATCATTTTATCGCAGGTATCAGTATTTTCCCAATGTCTCAAATAAGGATGCTTGGTAACGGTTTATATTATGCTCACTGTTCTTTGTTATATAGCTTCACACAGTCTTGAATAAATGCTGCATCACATTTATAGATGTCGACAGAGCACAAACTCTCACCGCACCCCAGCAACAAACTCATGAACGCCTTCCGGTGGCGACGTGCCAGTTACGTGGATCCTGAAGTGTTGGGAATGGGGACAAAACTAATCGCCACTTTTCCCACAATGGGGATGCTTCCCTGTTTATCCTCCAGCACATTGTCACATCTCAGTTGTTTCCTGTATGGCTCAGTTATTAAGAAGGTGCGATGGTCACCAACGGGTGCATTGCTAAAAAGGCCTCTCGTTTCTTTTTATAGTGGCGTTCCTAAATAATTGATTCATTTTATTCTTTTTTTTTTTGCATGTTATCACCTCCATTAAAGATTTTATGAGAATCATATCTAGTGTGTGTGTGTGTGAGTGATTTTTATTTTTCCAATCGAAATTGTAATGTCTTTTGTTAAATATATAATCTGCAAAGGTACAAATGATGATAACCAGAGAAAGAAAAAAATAGGTCCCGAAGGAGGCAAGAGGAAAGAAATGAAGGAAGAAAGGTAGATGAACTGCCAGAGATAAAAATAAAGACTTAAGATCCTCCACACCTTTGGCTGTGGACAGTTCAAGATGAGCAACAGAAGTGTCTGGCTTGTGACTGTCAACCATCAAGGGCTACTACACAAAGTAATTCATATACTTGCTACAGAGTGAATAGAATTGCTTAAAAAACAACCAACCAAAATAGAGCATGTGAGGGAAAGTAAAGCAGCATTTACTTGCAATAAAATTCCAGCATATACAGTTTAAACAAAATGGGATTTGTCAGGATTTCCGTATCACTCACTCACTCTTACTTTTCATATATTTGAATTGAAGATACTGTTGAGTACACGTGGTGTGTTCAGCGTCAGCCTGGACTTTCTCATCCTTGTCCCAGTAACTCTTCCAAGAACAACCCGGGAGCAGGTTTTCCAGGTTTTGGAGATGGTACTGGAAGCATGGTTGCAATGTACCAGAGCCCTTTCTATGCTGTTTGTACTGAAAGAAGGTTGGTGTGGCAGCTTGTTTCTGCCACTGGAAAAAGATTTTTTTTTTTGCCGCCCATAATTCAAAATCTTCAGTTTATTGTTTTGAAAGTTAGATATTTTGAGAATTTTTTTTCGGTGGTTGAAGCGTCCATAGAGTTGGTGTAAACCATGCTGCTTCCCTCCTTTTAATTTCTACTTCTGTCTACAACATAGCCTTTGCAAGTAGCAGACACCATTTCCAGCAGTTATGCCTGAGTGGCCGTATTATCAAATGTGACACAGCCCAGGGAGGAATGGTCCAAAACGCCTCTCCATCACTTCAGCTTTCATAGAAAACACTGGAGAAACACTAACATAGTTTGAGCTACTCCAATGCCCTGAGGGCGGACGAAATGAATCCACACTTGATTTGGCACAGATTTTACACAAGATACCCTTCCTGACGCAAACCTCCCATTTACGCAGACTCATGACCCCTCCTGAGGCTGCATTTATGTCTTTTCCCAGAAACAAACCAGGGATCAAACAACTAATGAACATCATTATCTCTAAATTCAACAAGAGTTCCCTTACTCCAGCTAAAGCCAGATAAACCCGAGATGTGACTTGGATGAAGCAAAGACCAGATGGTTTTTGATAACGAGAAATAAAGTATAGAAATGTTGATAGAATAGCGAAACATACCATACAGCGTGCACTGGGTTCAGTTTACCCCAACAATGTTTAATTTGTGTTCAGTCATCAGATACACAATATGCAATATGGATAAACATCTTCTCAGTACATGGAGTTTGGCCTCATTATGATTGATATCACACCAATAAACAGCTGTGTACAGTAAATAACTACAACTGCATGTTCTACACAACATTTGTCACCATTCTTTATTTTTTGGAGCGACCCATCAGAATATTTTCACCCCTGTTTGGACCGAAGCTTTCCTCTTCACCCGTAACAGCAAACATAAACACATGACAGTCCTTTTGGTGCATTTCACTTAACATCAAGTAGCTGTACACTGCAGTCGAACACACAAACATATCGGCATTTCCATTCTAACAAAATGTTCATCTGTAATGAAGTAGTGCATGACCTTTTTTGGGGGGGATAAAGTAACACTGCAAGTGCATGAGTTCCCCCTTTTCTCTAGTTCTTGAAATGAGCCTCACATAAAGCCTCCCTCACTGGTCAATGAGCCCTCACACTGAATGTTTTTGAGAGTTTTTAAAACTGGACGCTACAAATAAGGGATGGATAAATAACACAGGCACACTACTACACAGCTGTAAGTCTTCACACAATCAAAGGAGTGGCCATTAAAAGAGTGCACGTTTAAAACATCTCGTCATCGGCTTCACTCTTCAGATCGGAACGCTGCCTGCGTCTTTGGCATTTGATTAAAACAAGGCTGCTTGACTTAGCAAATGAGGTAGGTTCAATATTAGCTATTCCATGGGTCTCTCTCTTTCTCCACTACAGTGACTATTGAAATAATAACAATATTAGGCTTAAGACATACAATAACAATGAGATCTGCTACAACAGCAGATTTCAAACAAAACACCACAGTGCACGTTCATGAGTCTGTATCACTGCATCGCAACCTCCCGGATTCAGCAGGGCTGACTCAAAACTTCAGGCAGGCAGAAGAAGAAAAACTAGTTGGCCTTCGAGTCCTTCTCTGTTGAAGTTTCACACTCTGTCTTCTCGCCCTCGATTACACCTTTCTGTTATCGAAGAGAAAAGCAGATTACATCCACTAAGAAAACAAACGTTTCCAATGCAAGCTACAAACTTTTTACCATTAACCGATGATATGAAAATGTATGCCTGTTTATGTCTAAAAAGGACCTGCCATTTTCCTTATTTTCTGTTACATATTACTAGCGCAGGGTTGGACCCCCGCTTGCCTTCACAGCTGCCTTAATTCTTCATGGCACAGATTCAACGAGGTGGTGGAAATCTTCCTCAGATTTTGCTCCATTATCAAGAAGCTGAAGAAATGTACCTAATAAAGTGACGACTGAATGTATACAGTTCATATTTAATAAGTCAAAAGTTAATCTGCAAGTAACACCTGTGAGCCAGTAGCTCATCTCTCAGGCAGCCAATCAGAAGAGAGTTGTCTTTAAGGGAGCTAAAAGGTTGTTTCAGACAGTAAATGAAGGTCTGATGAATGTCAGAGCTACTCTAGTAGAGCTCATGAATAATAACATTGAACTTAAAATGAGTATAATAGATCCACTTTAATTTACAACACAAACTTTGTTCCAAACAAGGCAACTAAACTCCTGCTTAATTGTCAGTACGTTACCTTTGTCAGATGTGGGTAATAACGGTTCAACAGGCTGAAAGTGGTGACATGCAAAACATTGACGACGGCCGAGGCCACGATGGCGAAGAGGGCGATACCAGAGAGCACCCAGAGCAGAGCCAACCCTCCGACAAACAACAGGAATGCTGAGAGAGCAAACACAGGTGACAGGTTTGTGACTACCAGGTGGTGCGGTGTCATAAAATACTACAGCGCAAGGGTGAGCACACCTACCCTCACAGAAAACAAAACCCACTGCAGATATCATCATGGTCACAACAGCAAAAGTGACAAAGAGTCCAACAGGCACTGCAGCCATAGCGCAGAACATCAGAGCTGTGAGAGCTACAAACGAGTGGCTGCTGAGGTACCGCCCAAGTCTCGTATTCAGCAACTGTGCTACCTGTAAGAGATCAGGTTTCAGTGCAGCTGCAAGACAAACCATCAGCTGATGCACACAAATTAGTGAAAACATAAAAGTCTTTGACAAGTGGAGGTGTGAAGTTTTGGGTTACCCTGGGGTCATCTTTTAAGTGTTTCACCAAGGCCGTCCATCTTTTCTTCAGCTGCTCAAAGTCAGCCCCACTCTCACTGCTGCTGCTCTGCATCTCCACACAGGTCTGAAGTGACTGAGAAGGAGGAAAAACACACACAGTCAATCTGGCTGCTTAAATCCCAACACTTCCTATTTAAAAGTTACTCCAACGGCTCAACACATCCTCAGTTCAGCCCCAGTAACAATAAAAACTAGCCCAGAAACAAAATCTGGGATAAAGCTAACAACTGTTGTGAACTTCTGTTGCCGCTCACTGGACGAAAGTAACTTTCATTACACACTTTTAAAACACAAGTTCTGCTGTGAGGTACAAACCTTAAACTGAGTCTCGGCAGCTCACAACATGAGAGAGAAATCACGAATGTCTCGTGGCTGCTTAAAACACGTCCACGGAAACAACACACCCATTTAAAAACGCACATCTCCTTTCTTCTCGTCCCGCCTCCTCCTTCTTCCTCTTCACAGAAACTCAGAAAGGGTTCTCGATGTTAACGCTGCTACCTAGTGGTAGCCTCAGGTATTGCAGCTCTAGGTGGCTAGCAAGAGCAACGGAGCAAAGAAAATTAAAAATAGTATAATCTACAATTAAAGTAACCTAGTCCCATACTGAAGGCTTTGTCTTGTGAGGGAGTCCGTTAAAAATAAAATAGTAATAATTATAGAGCAGTGACAAAATAATACAAAATGAATTTAATTAAAAAAAAAAAAAAATACACTCATTACATTGTAAAATGAAACTTTAGCTCTTCCCCACCCTGCACTTTCATTTGTTTTGGAGAAAAGAAATGACTGATGGCCCCAAAAAGTTGATTCTGTTCATCATTTTCAGTGGGAGAAACGTTGCAGCGTCACTCATCCAAGGGTCTTCTTCACTTGGATTCCTTTTTGGGATTTCCTTACCTGAAGACTGCACATGAACAAGACACTTTGTGACTGATGATATCACTCTACTCTATGACTCTACCGCAGAATAAAATCTGGATGCAAGGATGCAGGAATCATCTGGAGTGACCAAATATTTGCACTGCCCTCTAAAACCGTTTATAAAAGATTTAAATCAATTTAAATAAATGAGAAAATAAATGTGAACAATAGATTTTACTTCCAAAATAATAAACCAGCAGCCACTCCAAAATAAGCATGGCAAGTCTGTGTACTTATTTATTTCCTAATATTAGGAAAATATATTTTTTCCCACAAGGAAACATATACAGATAGGTAACCATAAGGCAGTAGAATTAAGTATATAGTAATAAAATGTCTATAATGAAAACACACATACCTGACCTTAGTCAGACTCATGTATATTTACTGTCCTCTAGTGGTAAAAATGATACTTTGCACACCATAACATCACTGATACAGTCATTTATGTTTAAATGTAAAAACAAATAATAACTTGATAATAACATGTAATACTTTCATTGCTAATGCATTAATAATGATGTGGCGCTTACGATCAATGCTTCACGTTATATTGATGTTACCTCTTATTTTGCCATTAAGATTAGAGAGAGATTAGATGAAACTTTATTAATCCCTCGGGTGGGTTCCTCCGGGAAATTCAGTTTCCAGTAGCATATCACCGAAAGAAGTTGCATGTTACAGATACATTAAGGGGAATGAGAGTAAGGATATAAGCATAAATACACCATATATACACATATACACATATATAGATACAGAATATACAATATGGATAAATAGGATTGCTCATTTGAGTGAGTATATTGCACAGTGATTATTGCACAGTCGAATATAAGGAAAAAAAGACAAAACAAAAACAAATATTGCAAATATTGCACAGTGTAGAAAAGCACCTACAGCTCAGCTGTTCCCGCCCTCCCTTGTCATTAACTGATTATTGGAACAGTGAAGTTTCTTCCCAGGTTGTTCTCCTGTTCCTTTTCAGCGGTGACATTTCCTTTACCCTCAAATGTATTTCCACTTGCACAGCTGCGTGTCTTCCCCTCCTCCTCAGACATATTATTCACTGTCATTAAATGATGCAGTCAGTAATTATGATGGATGCCGGTGCCAGCCTTCTCTGCTTCGGCTTAATTGTGCCATAAAACACAAATGGACTTAATTGAGTTGGTCACGAGGTCACGAACGATCAAATGATTTGTTCTTGCCGTTTTGTTTTTATTGTCACGGGAGCAAAACGGAAATCAGCGAAGAATAAACGTGCATTTCTGGAAGTGTGCTTCAGTAGAAAGCAAACACAAGCAGGTGACATCATTATCAGAGGTTACTCAGCACCTCTGATGTGGAGTAACCTCAGCAAACGGTACCTTTTGAATATGCCCTCATATTGACTGCCGAGGCTTTGCAGCAGGTGCTTTATTATCAGCACTTCCCCTGACATCCTGCAGGTGGGGGTGGGTGGGTTCCTATTTCACTTCGAGTCTGAAATGGCCCTTTAAAATAATGACCACACTGTTTAGCTCTCAGCTCTGTGCTGCTATTAGATGGCAACAGTAAGATTTCTCTGTGAAGACTGATCGGAATATCAAATGACTGAGCTTCACCCCCGCCGCTGATTACTTCCCCGGTAAAAGATAGCAGATATTACCACAGGTGCCCACAAATTACGTTAAGTCCCTCGAGTTTTGGACGGCATTAAATTTTTGTGAGCACATAACTGCCAGGCATGGGCGAGCGAAACGGCAGGGCGATCTGTTCTGAATTACACCAAAGAGAGACACCCCTGGGACCAGTGATGACAACTTATTTGGAGCCTTTATAGCTGCTGGCCATACTAATTAATCACGCTGTTTGGTATTGTGTACAGGGGGAAGGTTCGGTGGGAGAGAAAAAAAACCAGCATCCACCTCTCCAGACTGCTAAACACCGTGAACTCAGTGAACCAAGGCTTTTCAGGAGGTACACAGGAGTTACACAAAAGGAGATTGTGTATGCAGTTAGTGCATCTGCACCCAAACAACAAGGGATTCCCAATAACTCAGTCCCTTCACCCCACCCTCTGCAATCTTCTTGAATATCAGGCTTTCATTTTTATGGCTCTTCCCCATCAGATTACACATTTCATACTGGGAAACTCCGCAGGCTGCCTGCTGCACTGCATTCCACATAACTTCTGGCTGCCAACCAATGCATGCTTCATTAACACGACCCTGCCTGTCTGCTGGTTGTTCATCAGCACGCCCCTGTTGAACTGCATTAAGCTTCATCTTCTGCCAAAGCTGTGAAACATCTCGCAGGGAGACCAGCCTCAATTCTCAGTCATCTGTCAAACACTCACTAATCAATACATCATTAAGAAACAACACCTTTGAATCAATTGACAGCCTATTCTTTGCAAATCTTTAATTTTGTTTTTTAGTTGAAGTCAGTTTAAACAAAGCACCCCCCTTAAATTACAATTATTCAGTAACAAGCAACAGGTGAGAACTCAAACAATATTATTCTAATTACTTTTCCCTTTGGATTATCTCCTCCAATGCGTTTTGTCCCCGAGCCTGAAATTGTGCACTGCTGCGCTACATGCCATCATACAGCGTTTTGTAGTAATGCATTATTTAGGAGGAAACATGTTGAAATCAATCAAATCACCACGGCAGTGCAGCATTCATTTTTCATCACTTAGAGCAGCAGTGGGCAACAAACCTTCAAGCAGCTGCCACCTCTCTGTTTTATGTCCCCTTTCACCAGTACATTATGCTACTCACCTGACCTGCTCGGATCAGTCCTCACTTACCGTCTAGATTAAAAAAATAAATAAAAATCTAGTCTTAAATTGGAGCTAGAGGAGGTGTAGAGGTTTAATCACCTTCAAAGTACATGGTCATTACACAATGCTAGAAGATAATTATGGGCTTTTTTGCTCATTAGGCCAACAACATGTGGTCTAAGTCTGCAAAATTAAAGGCACTTTGTTCAGCAGTGGTTTTTTAAAAATATATTACACTTGGTTCAAGCAGTGTGTCTTTTCAGTTTCTTATAAAACCCGTGTACTGATTTTTTATAAGGCTGAAACTACTACTGATGCTGAAATAATAAATGTCAAGCAGAACTAATAAGGGGGTTTCCCTTCTGTGACCAACGTGACTGAAGTGAATTGCCATGCATTTCTAAAACAAACCCTCTTTCACATCTCATTTAAGATCTTTAAGTAAAATATACAACTAAAATGTGATTTAAATGAGGTGAAATCATATCACTTTGGTTGTGCGCTAGGTTTAATTCATATATACTTTGCGCTGGTCAAAATAAGACATCTAAATGCAACAGAGCTGTTCTGTGGCTCTGGAGAAACAGTGAATGACATGTGTGACGAGCAGCCTGCTCTCCCTTGAGCGTAGTTGAAAACTGAATGTTGTTAATATGTCTCATATACATGTGGCACGGAGATATATTTGGCTGTCTGAGAGCAAATTAACTGCACGATATGTCTACTGGCATGTGTCAGGCTGCTCAACAGATTGCAACCAAAATGTGATTGATGGGCTGTCAGCAAATTCCAATTTGCATTCGCTGATTGTAAAAACTAATCACTGCGAGAGGAGGAGCGATGAAGAACCATGAAATAGTTGGAAATCTCCAGTGGTGCCCTGTTAACTGGTGCATGTCCAGCATTTTTTTAAAATATCATTTGTTTGCTGATGTCTATCCCTTCGCTGACACACTGCAGTCAGTGCCTTCTGTGCATTATGAGAAAATGCGAGGGACCCGCTGCTTTTATGCGTCTGTGTTTGGCTTGTCCCATTCAATACCCACACCGCTCTCTCACACTTCCTCACTTTGTTCGCCTCTCTTTGAAGTTGCACAGGAGTGTTCGTCCAACAGCTGGCCGCAGGAGAACAAAATGTCTTTGGAGTCTGCCCTGTGTCAAATAGGATAGCCCTCATTGTCAGTGGTTGTCATTTTGCCAGATGAAGGGGGTTGTTTGTGCTTCCTGTCCTCCGACTGGGCTGAGTGAGAGGCTCAAAGGGAGCTCCCTGGAGGGTGGTAAAGGGCGCTGCAGAGGATGAAGTCAGAGCCCTCATCAGCCTCTTAAAGCTGACCAACAGCAGCAGCAGCACCACTGCACCCTCCCTCAAGAGGGGACACAGGAGGAGATAATGATGTGTACTTGGTTAAAGCTCTCCATTTGTGGCAATAAAGGTGGTATTTTTAAAAGAAAAATGACAGCAGCAGCCCCGAAGCTCACCAGTTATGCTGAATCCGTAGCCTGAATAATGGACGAAGATTTCCTACCCTACTGGTTTCTCGTATTGCCATTGTGGGTTGTTTTTTTTTGTCAGCCAGTGCTAGTAGGTTTGATTAGAGAGCTGAATCTGTCTGATGTGCTGCACAGATGCATATACCTGGAGCGCAGATGTCTTAGACAAAACACCAGTGTTTTGGTCCCCACACCATGAATATGCTGTCATGTCCTTGTCCCCATAATGCAGTAGACACGCACGCACGCACGCACACACATCATCTGTAAGACCTGAACTTTTTATGTGAGATATTTTTCTTCTACCAGTCTATGGTAACACATGTCATCTACTTTGCTGTTGTCTGGTGTTGGTGGTGGCAGTGGGGAGATGCCAGAAAGATCAACAAACTGATTGACAAGGCTGGAAGCATCACTGGCCAGAATCTGGAGGTGTTTCAGTCAGCGAGGGACAGGAGAGCCCTCAGAACAGGAACCTGAGATAGCAGTTTGCACAGGCTCGCTAAAAATCGCCAGATACCAATCCAGTAAGATACGTTTGGATGTGATGGAATGGGAGCTTCACATCATGGATGTGCTGCTGAAAGATTTGCAGCAACTGTGTGATATTTAATGTCAATATGGAAAAATTTTCATCATCGTGGTGACTCTATGCCACAAAGAATTAAGGCAGTTCTTTTTTTTTTTTTTTTTTTTTTTGCCTGTCCCATTTGGTTCTTTAGCCGTCAGAATTGTTGTCTGAAGACCAACAAGGATACCCAATGGATTTATTTTGCCAAATGGATCATCATGGCATTGCCGTATTGGTCCATTTGATCGACCTTTGTTTTTATTATTTATTTTATTTTATTTTCAGTTGTTACAGACGGGACAGACATGAGTGAGGGATAGGAAAGGGAGAAAGAAAGAGGAAGGAAAAGAAAAACAGAAGGGGAGAGGGACAGTGAGAAAGGGGGGGGAAAAAAAAAATATCTCCGGGATCACCTGTTGAGAGAAAAAGAATAGAAAACAAGCAAAAAAACCCAAAACAAAACAAAGCAACATACTATACACAACACCATCGCATTAATCTACCTAAGTGTAAACAGCAGTAAATACTAAATATTGAATGTTGTTGTGCAGCACGCAGGACAGACAGCGCACAATGTGCTTTGAAGTAGCAGCCAAGAAAGGTGTGATTTAAGTCTACGAACAGTGAACACCTGTGTGCACACCTGTGTGGATCGGCGCGCTTGTATTCAAATGGTTTCCCCATGTAATGGTCTGCAAGAGGATGTAGAGAGCCATAGCCCTGTCCCTCAGGGCATGAAGCAGGCATGGAGGAGATCCAGGCCCCAGACATCCAGAGGTCCCAGAGTGCAAGAGCCCAAGGAGGACCACCGGAGGGGCATCCGTGCCACCTTCATGGGAAGGGCTGAGGATACCCAGGCGAGGGGTCACCCAGTAGCCACCGGGCAGAAACTAGAGGGGGCTGCACCGGCGTGCTCGTCGGCTCCGCTGGCAGCCAGCTGTGCCAGAGTGAACCGAGCCGCAGGCACAGAGGCCGGAGGCCCGAGGGCCCTCCGCGCCCCGGAAGAGGCCTGACTGAGCAGCAGGCGCCAGGCCCCGCCAAGTAGCCACCAGGAGTGAGCTGGCACATGACCTGAGCGCCCAGCCCCGGACACCAAGAACCAACAATGCACCGACCCCTGAGGGCATCAGTCACCGGCAGGGAGTGTGGTGAGGGGAGATAGGCCTCCACACTTGGAGGGCCTGGGAGTTCCCAGAGAGGTGGAGTCTAAGACCCGACCTGACATATAGACACAGACAAACAGGCACACACAGACACAGACATGCATTCCCACCCTCATGCACACATATACAAACACTCAGCACTCACCCAACGTAGGAATAAACGTAAATGGACATGTACACACAATCACACTCCCCAAACATACTCTATACCCCGGGTCCAGGTATCCTCGCCCCCAGAGGGGGAAACAGCACCCAGACCCAAGAGATGTTACCCTTCCCTCCGGGGTGGAGGCTAGCAGACCGCCCCAGGCTCCGCAGCAGCAGGGAGGCCAATCGGACAGCCAGCATCTCTTCCCAGCCCCCCCGCCCCGATGGCTAGCAGAGAACGGGGGTGTGTTAAGACCCCATACCCTCCTCCTCCCGCTCAAGTGTAGTGTTGCTGCGTGTTGCTCTAAAGTGTGTTTAAAACAAGGGAGAGCATGGTGCTGCTGCCAGAGAGCAGCAGGTGTTAGCACGGCCCCTCCCGAGAACCCTCAATGTCTACATGGATTTAAAATTGAGAGGTGGGCACCGGCGCCAGAGGTAGGTTTGAATACACAGACCGTCTACTGGACGCCGTTAACGTGCCCACCCTCAAGGCCCTATATATATATATATATATGTGTGTGTGTGTGTTATGAGAGTGTAAGTAATGTGGATGTCTAAGTTGTGAGATAAAATTGAGGCACAGGTGGCCAGAAGAGGACAGAGGGGGGGGGAATGTCTCCCCTGCACCCAGGTGACACACCCGCACCCCAAAGCCCTACCTGTGTGGGTGGGTGTGGTGGAGCGGGAAGAGGGAGGCAGCCGGGGATGGGGAGGAAAAGAAGGGAGGGGAGGGTGTCCCTCCCTAGGGCCAGCTCCCCCGCTGACCCCAATAGGCACCCCCGTCCTCTGGTATCCACCAAGGCAAGGGAGCCCAGGCCCATCCAGACCGGGGCCTACGGCAGCAGCACCGCCAAGCCCCACAGGACCCGGGGCAGCCCACCCTACCCCACCGCAGAGGAAACTGTACCCACCCCAACATTCAATCATCTCCCAGACTACACAAGACACAGACACCCAGGTTAAGTTTATTCTCCACCTCTCCTATGTCTCTCCCCCACCTGCAGAGTGGACTCCTGCAAAGATGGAACAACCTCCCTGCCAGTTGAAGAGCCCCCCGGTTAGGCCGATGCACAAGAGAATTAAGGCAGTTCTGAAGAAAAAAATAGGGCCTCCAAACTCGCAGAAGCAAGGTGTACTTGATGAAGTGTACATATTTTCATTTTCATACATTTTTTCTGACCCCTGGAGGTGCTCTGTATCCAGAGAGACTTTATTGCATCCTTATAACAGAGAACTGTCTGATCCTCAACCACGGTAGTCATTTATTCAAGCATACGGTGGGAGAAGATTAATTTCATGCAGGCGAACTTTTCTCTGATCAAACCGTTGAGTTGCTTAGTACCCAGTTGCATCTGCAGTTAATCCTTACTGTGAGAAAATCAACCTAGAACAAAAACAGTGAGCTTCTTCAGAGCAGAAATTAATGAATGCCCTGACACGCATGTGGAATCAATCTTTTCATGTACCTTCTGGCAATTAAACGCCTTCCCGGACGAGTTAGATTTTAGGAGTCACATGTTGCCTGTTTTCTTCTGTCCTCACCATGTGCGTCTCTTTTGATAAACCCTAGCATCAGGCTTTTGATTTATCATCAAATACATCATAGACGGTAATTTAATTTGCGATACTTAATCAGTGTTTTCCCCACTTTCAATTACAATGAATCAACACTGTCACCGCAGTCTGTCACTAAACAAACTTTTCCATCAATTCCATGCAAAATCTAATAGGCGTCACTGAATAACAAAGTAGAGTGAATATTATCCAAAGTCGGGTCAGTGGGTTTATGCAAGAAAAAAAACCTGTGCTGCAAAATGTTGCAATGTGTTGTTTCTGCTCCTCATCACATATTCAGGTTCTTATTCAGTGTCAGTATTTTGATGGATGGCTCTCGGTGCCTTTTGCTCCTGCATTTTGATACACTGTTTGAATTATGATTAAAGAGGGAGTTGGCTAAAAGCAGCAAGAGGATTAGTGACAGCTCTCGAGACATGAGAGACTATATAAGAGAAGGAAGATGGGCTTGAGAGGTCACCATTAAAGAAAGGTGATGGTAGAGTAAATTACCCTCATGCATTATTTGCTTCACTTTTGTGCCAGTCTGACCTGGAGAAGAGAAGAGAAGCGGGAAGGGGGGAAGTAAAGATGGGGGACGAACAAGGACGGCAATAAGGGACTGTTAAACTTGTAGGCGTCCTTTTGTATTCCCCATCACTTCACAAGGGAGAGTCTTCTGGCCATATATCACAGCTTTACTGTCAGTGACTGGACTCGCTCATTAAACCTAACTTGATTGTTTTGAAGCAAAGGGAGGGATTTGTGCATCAGTGAAGGATTTGGACAGGAAAAAGTGATGATTTTCTCCTGTGGTTTTTTTTGGAGGTTATAGCAGTGCTCCACATGGTAGAACATCCTCTAATCAAACTGCAGGACAGTGGTCTGTCAGTGTTTAAACAGATCCTTTATGATGCAAACAAATTTGTCAGGTGCATGTGCATAATATCTCGCTTGCACAAATGCGCAGAGAAAAAAACGACAACGCACGTCTGCTGTAAGTGTCAACTTCACAGGTGACCTTTTGTTTCTGTTAGCTGTTTGGACTTGCAGGTTGTTTGATGCTCTAAACAACCCCGAATTAAGCACTACTCCAACATCAAGGTGGCGTGGTTAGCTAGATGAAAGCAAAGGGCTTGCACGGCGGGTAATACATTCAACAGGCGCATATTCACAGCTAGAAGTGAAGCAGCTGGGGAGAAGGAGCAGGCACGATGAAAGTGGATTAGCATGGATTCATCATTCTCTATCACAGAAAAGGCATGAGTGCTTCATGAATCTACTCTGTATTTCCTCACAGAAGGGCTCAGCAGTTTATTGGTTGCTATAAACACAAGAGCATAAAAGTGTCCAATTACTTGTCTTAGCATTTAATGGTAAACATTTTCATACCGCCTTGAAATTTAAATGCATTGGTTCAAATGCATTTAATTGATTATTTATTCTGACTCGCTTCATTAAAAAAAACAGAAGCTGGTTGGCATGTGTGGAACTGATCTGTAAGTCTTTGGTGAATCCCACCTCCCATTTTTCTGGTTTAAGTAAGTAGATTAAAACCACTGAGAGCTTTATGTGTCATGGCCTGGGTCTAGGGACTCAGGGCTCTTGTATTTTAGTTATGTTTATGTTTATATTGTTCGCGTGGTGTTTTGGCTTTCTCTCCTTTTTTCCTCCTGGTGTCTCCGTGTGAGCTTCCAGACGTTTTGGTTCGCTGTGGAGACTGCAAACCCGGAAGTGTTCCTGCACTAGAGACAGCCACACCTGCCGCTCGTCCTCCTCTGCCAGCTGCAACGGATTACGCCCGTCAAGGGAGCGGTATTTAAGACTGTAGCTGAGCTGAGGCCGACGCTGGATCCTTGAGTCAGAACTCATCAGTACAGCCGTGGACTTGGTATAAACCTTCGAGAACTTAGATTCCCTGCTAACCTGTATGTGTTTGTGTTACCAGGAATCTGGAGCGGAGCGTGTTTTGGAAGTCACGGTGTGGGAGTTTTTGGAGTCGCCACTGTTTCACCTTTCACGAACATTTGAACTGTGTGGGATTCAGGGAGAATCGCACCACAGTGCCGGGGTTTTGTATATAGTTGTGTGTTTTCCACCCCTGTCAATAAATCCACTGTCCTTCACTAAGAGTCTCGCGTTTGGGCCCTACTTTCTCTGCAACTCCACGGTCTGCCCTAAAGCCCGTGACAGAATGTGGCTTTAGGGCACATTTCTCTAAAGAATTAAATATTCATGACTAAATTAACAACAGTGAAAGTTAACTTTAGGGAAACAAAACTTCTTTAAAGGCCCCCTGTGGAGTTTTTTTAATAGCAGTAACTCTATAGACTGGTGCTCTTCTGCTGACTTGGTGACATTTACATGCAAAGAAAGAGGATTGCTCTCATTAAAAAAAGGCAGCATTTTAAAATTTCTAAATAGTGAAGAACTCCCACTGCCACTATTTTCTGATTCATAGGACACACAAAAAGAAATCAAAACATTTTGCTGCAAAAGAGCGTCAAATTTGATAAAAAACAAAACAAAACACCGAACTGGCTTTAGATATGATTTTGAAAATAAAACATTTAATCCAGTGATGACTAACCACTTCACTGAAACCAAAGTGAACTAAACCTGAAAAAAACCCTGCATATTTAAAACAAAACACAACACATTTAGACATTTTTACATTTGAAGTCTTCCAGATGTTTAATCAAAATATCGAAAAGTCTTTTTTCATAACTACAGGCATAACTGGCAATAACTTTGGAGAAGTCTTACTGTCCCACCTACTACTGTTTGTTACCGTGTCTTCTAAAGTCTCTCTCAACTGTGTCTCCACGCTCACGAAGTGTAAAGTATTGAAGCCACAATAGCACTACGACATTATACATCTATAGAGTCTATGTGAGCATCATGTTCTGTATGCCCATGCAGAGATTAGCTGCCCACACACCCAGTGTTGTTGTGTGTTGCCAGGTTGTGTCATAGAGTGTTCTAAAATATATAGTGTTGATTGCGCTTCATAGTCGTAGTTCAAGCACAAAGAACAAGGATTCATTTATATTTGTCAGGGTGCTGAAAACTTGACCCGGCATTTAGAGTTTAGTTTGCATTCATGATTCCTTTCGCTGCATTTTGAAGATGCTTAAAGTTCAAGTTTTTATTCCTGTTTATGTCTCTGAGTTTATTTGTAATTTCTGGTTTGTGTTCTCTTATTTATTGGGTTCCCTTTGTGCCTTTGCCTTCATCTATCTGTCCCTCGCTCCCTCTCTGTTCGCTCGCTCCCTCGCTCTCCGGGTCCTAGTCATGTCCTTGTGTTTTGTCTCCCTTATCTGTTCCCCTCCTTGTCTTTCATTCCATGTCTCCCCTGTCTGTCATGTGCATCCATGTCGGTTTCTTCCCCCAACCCCAGTGTGAAGCCCGTTTGTCTCTGTCTGCGTCTCATTGTGTTTCCTGTTTTATTTTGACAGTCTCTTGTCCTGTGTTCAGTTTTGCTTCCCCTGTCTCGTTATATCTATTCGTCTCAGCTGTGTCTCTATTTTGACCCTTGTGTATGTATATATTGTGTCAGTTATCCGTTATCCCTTGTCAGGTCGTCTGTTAATCCTCCTTTGTGTCTTTAAGTTGTTCCAGGTTAGTGTTCAAGAGTTAGTTTTCCCAGTTTATGATTTATGATTAGTTTTTGGTTTAGTTGGTTTTCTCATTCGTTTACATTTTTGTAAAATTATTTTTCTTTGTCAGCTAATGGTAAATATTTGGACGATAATACTGATTATGATAACATTTAGAATTCTTCAACCAGGAGGGAGTAGAGAAAAGGATCTAAAAGAATAAAAGCCAGCACACAATCATGAAAAGGTTTGTTTTAATCGGGTCCAGTTTGTCTCGTTAAACGCTCTTTTTCTTTTTGTTCCTCGTCTCTGCTTGCCTTTCTATAAAAGTTCCCACTAGTACATAGTACACCTTATCGTGACTGTGTGGGTGTGTTTTGATCAGATTTGTTTGACCTGGAAGTGTATTTGTCAAAACATGGAGATTCAAATGCTGCAAAATCCAGATTACCAGATGAGCACAGCTGGATCGGCACAAACGTGCATAAATCTCTCGCGTGAAACAGCTACAGCTGATAAGTTTTGCGTTCAGGCGTCTCATAAGATGACTGATGCAAAAAAAAAAGTTTTTTAGGGCCTTTCAGGTTGGAAAAATTACCTTATTTCCTCCAGTCTGTACCACATATTCTGTAACACCTTCTTCAATACATTTCCCGGAACAATTCAGCTGATTTGCTCCAGTCACTTTGTTCTCTGAATACAAACCTTTTTCAAGCTTCATCCTCCCACTATATAATTTTACCACAATCAAGACATGATTTGCCACCTCCTGCAGTCAAAAAGACTCACAGGTGTGTGACACGCCTGTGACTGTAAACTACTACTGATGTCCCTAATCGTGCTCATCTGTGTCACGAACCTCGTCAGATGAGTCACAAGACGGAGTGCTGTTGTTTGTCTTTGTGTTTCATTTAACTCTGTGCGAAGGCAGGCCCAAACACATACTTACAGCAGTTATTGCTCAGTAAGGAGGATGAGTCGAGTATTTTAGAGAGCGCCTGGAGCAGTGACAGACGCCTACATCACAGACAGATATAATAACAATATAATGCAGTCCAATTTGATGTCTCTCTGAAGAAAATATCAGAAACACCCACGTTTGTGCTGTAACACCTGTGTGTTAGGAGGAAATGCAATGCAGCCCTGTACAACGTTATTAAAACCTCAACACTGAGTTTGTTTAGTACTGGTTTTTGCAAGGATGACTGTGCTGAACTATTACAGCTGTTATGCAGACTCCTCCGCTGACCTCTCTAAATACACCTTATATTACCATAAAGGTTTGATTTAAACCTTTAAAAAGCTTTTCATGGTGCGTACTGCCTGAGTGGTCATGCTTAGAGTGTTAATAGGCACTGAAAAGCTTATCTGAAGAAGCACAAACTGAAGAGGGCTTCTTCAGGGTGATATGGAAAAGTACAATGTGACACGAAATCAAAAATATTTTGCCCAGAAAATAAATGATATTTGCAAATTTTATTTGTATTATTAAATTAGGTTCGAGAGCTCCGTTATTAGTGATTGCCTTCTGCCCTGAATTTACGTTGTAAAAGTTCCCTTTAAATGTTGTAGTGTGTAGATTTTTCACTCTAATGTGAAATGATTTCTCTAACTCTGGAGGGTTTGAGGCCATTTAGAAAATTTAAGCAGGTAAAATGCTGACTACACTCACCGGCCAACTGCTTGTTAATGTAGATATCTAATGAGCCAATCAGAAGGCAGCAACTCACGGCATTTAGGCATGTAGACGCGGTCAAGATGACCGGCAAAAGGTCAAACTGAGCATTAAAATGGGGAAGGAAAGTGATTCAACTGACTTTGAATGTGGTGCCAGAAATTAATGCCAGAGGAGCTGGTCGGAGTATTCTTTGAAACTGCTGATCTACTGAGATTTTCTCACACAGCCACCTCTACGGTTTACAGAGAACGGTCCAGAAAAGAGAAGATATCCAGTGAGCAGCATTCTCTGGATGAAAATGCTTTGGTGATGCCAGAGGTCAGACTTTTTTGAAAGGAAGGCAACAGTAACTCAAATGGCCACTTCTTACATCAAAGCTGTGCAGAAGAACATCTCTGAATACACAGGACACCAGATGTTGAAGCAAATTAGCTTCAGCAGCAGGAGACCACATCGGGTGCCACTCCTGTCACCTAAGAACAAGAAACTGAGACTAGAATTCACACAAAAGCAACAAAACTGGAAAATACAAGATTGGAAAAACATCGTCTGGTTTGATAAATCTTGATTTTTGCTGCAACATTTGGATGGTAGCATCAGAATTTGGCGTCAGTGGTATGTAGCAGCTTTCCTGCGTCTTGCTTAGTACAAACTGAGCATTGCTGAGACACCACAGCCTACCTGAGTATTGTTGCTGACCACGTCACAGAGCTGAAAACACCCCAAACTGCTTTCTTAAACATGACGGTGAGTTCACTGTACTTGAATGGCCTCCACAGTCACCACATGTGAATCTAGGAGAAACCCGTTTGGGCTGTTTTGGAACAGGAGATTCACATCATGGATGTGCAGCTGACAAATCTGCAGCAACTGTGATGCTGTCATGTCATTATGGAGCAAAATCTTAGAGGAATGTTTCCAGGACCTTCTTTAATCTGTGCAGTGAAGAATTAAGGCAACCCTGAAAGCAAAAGAAGGGGTAACCCAGTGTACCTACTGTAGCACAGTGTAGCTGTTAACCAGAGAGGTGTATTAAAGTATAGCACAGTGTGTAATGGACACAGTATACCAAATTAAAATTAATAAATTAAAAAGGTAATTAATTACAAGTGAGATTTTATTCTAATAAAAAAACCAAAACAAATCTATGACTATAAACACTTTTACTGCTGTGACATTCATGGTCTATTTCCTTATACTGTTTAGAGGCATTTGCAATCACAGCCGCCCCAAAGTTAAGCAAAAATATTCTATACAAAATAAGTTTCAAGTGAAATAATCATGAACACAGTTGAAGATTTGCCCACCATTACTCTGCTTTGAAGTAAACTTGAGTGCACTAAGATTTTAATATGGGATATATTTTCACTGGGTTAAAAGTCAAGCCTCTGAAGCATCAGTGCAGCATTTACTTTTTAAATGCTGCAAAAACATAACCTATGATCAACAGCATATATGGTTTTCCATCAAACATTTGAACAGGCGTTTTAAATTATGTTTTTACAGCTGCTGGACTGGGTCTGCACTCCATCTTCATCCTCCTTGATCTCAGAGCTTCGTGTGGCACCATCAATCACATCCAATTACATTTAAAGTCTCACAGATTTTCAGGAAAGCCTCGCTCCTAAGTGGTCCTAAGTCTCACATCTATGCCGTGAGCTTTACGTCAGTGTGGGCGGCTCAAGAAAAACACTTGGATTTCTTGAAATCTCAAACCTCTGTAAATCAAAGTTCCCCCTAACTACAGCCCAGAAACATCATCTCTCTGAGTCACTCATTGGAGAAGAAAAAGCTCACACAGTCCAACATCAATACTGTTTTCAGGTGTAAAATCAAAACAGATCAAAGAATTTTCATCCTACATTTACAAGATATTTCTTTTAATGACTGAAATGTTTCTTTAAAGCCTGAACTTTTCATTGCTGACTAATATCATTAACACTGCTCTGCTCTGTTCACATGTCTCAGAGAGCCAGCACGCACAAAACCCGTTGACTGACTGAAGCAGCTAAGTGGAATTTAGCCATCAAACTGTAAAGGATAGAATTAGAAGTTTGACAGCCCCTGATTACAAGGATTTGCTGCTTGAAATGAGAAGAAATTGCATGAAAGTTTTCACAGTATAATGTGAACTTGAATGACAGGCAGACAAGAAAATTGGATAAAACAATGTGCCAGGGTTTGATTTAATTTTTCTCAATTTGTCTCCACTCAGGCTGAAATTTTGAATGAAATCCCTTCAATGTATGTGAGATGCATTCTCTGAAACAACCACAGAAACTGTTGCAATGTTAAAATCAGCCTTTCGTGTGGTTTTTGGATGATGTCTAATCTCTGTCTTGGATATATAGATGAACATATACACTTGATTAGATACAGCTTGCTAATCTGGGTTGCACCAGTACTGCATTACTTTTAACAAAAGTAATGAGCAAGGTTACTATCGTTAACGAAAACTAACGAAATAACGAAAACTAGAAGTGAAAAAACATTTTCGTTAACGGAAATAAAAATAAAAACAAAAAAAGGAAAACTAACTAAAACTATAATGAGTGTTCATAAAACTAACTAAAATTAACTGAATTTATAGCAAAAATGTGTTTAGTTTTCATTGATGTGTGCGTGTCATACAATAGTCAAGGGTGAAAATGGAGTTTAGTTTCCAGATTTTTTTCTTGCTGTGTCTCATTATGCCAGCAGGTGGCAGTACGTTAGTCGAGTCGTCTGTGTTGCTGCTCCATCCACGCGCAGAATCATGTCAGGAAAAGTCGGAAGAAAGCGCCAGAGTCCAATTTGGGATTACTTTGAATATGACTGTGTTTTGGATAAAGCAAGTGTCTTGTAGTGGAAAGAGACAAATTATGAGGGACATTTCTAAAGGGAAAAAAATCCCACAAACCTTAAAGTGCACTTGAAAAGCTCACACAAGAAGGCTAACCTAGCTTACCTTGAGAAGGTAAGGGAGCACACTCAACCCTCATCCCCAGAAAACAGAAGCTAACCCCAGGCAAGGCAACGTGATGCATCCCGAGACAACAGGACTGGGATATCTACACAACTGTGTGAGTCAATTACCTTCAAAAAGTTTATCAATTCACATGAACCAAAATTACGAACACCCGGTGCTGCAAGAGTTAATAGTCTCATTGGGGCCAAGATATACATTTTATAGTTGCCTGGTATCAATGGTTGTTCATCTGCCTTTATTTATTTATTTAAAGAACCCATAGGTGGGAATGTGAGTTGTCTGTCTCTGCATGTTAGCCTTGCGACAGACAGGCGACCTGTCCAGGGTGCTAGGTATGGTAGCTGGAATAGCAACATACCCAAGGATAAGCAGAAGAGAATGACTGATATGATGAAACTGGGATTTTGTTACACTTAATTATTGCAAACACAACTAAAACTATAACTGAAACTGAAACTAATCAAAACTAAACTGAAACTAAGGATTTTCAAAAAAATAAAAACTAAACTAAACTAGCAAACAATTGGTAAAAACGAATTAAAACTGATATAAAATTGAAAATCTGAAGTCAAAACTAAATAAAAATAAAAACTAATGAAAATTGCAAAACTATTAAAACCCTGGTAATGAGATTTCTTCTTTGACTGAGAATGTGTGCACAAATACAAGCTTAAAATAAATAGGGACGAGATGTCGTTCATTTCTAATGATTGTTGCTTACAGCGTTCACAAAATTTATTATCAAGGAAAATGAGAAAGAACAAAATTAGCAACTTCATAATTATTTATCATTCAATGGATATTAGCCTCGTATTAATGTATTCTTTTTTAAAATTATTGTTGTTGTCAATACCAAGAATACAGCTGAATGCCCACGTGAGCACACGCAGCCACAATCGGCAGCATCCGACAGGCTCATCCATCTTTATTACTGCAGCAACAGCCTGCTCACACTTGCCATGTGAATGCACAGACTCTGTGTTTTTTCCTCGTCCTTCCATGTTTCCCTCCTTATTTCCTCATTTTTGAAGCATAAGCTTCACATGGGTAAGAGTGGACAGCACATTTATCAAAAAGACAGACTTTATCTTAGTGTGCAGATGAAAAGCGCAGTCCCCTCAGATCGTAAAATTCAATCCCGTGTGGATTTATTGAGAGACCACTCGCAGGTTGTTTCCATAAAACAAACGCGCCGTTTCTTTTGTGCAGCTGCTGTTAATGTGACTGTTATGCAGGGAATGTGAAATGTGAGCATTATTTTTCTAATTGGCTTTTTGTGAGCTCTGTGAATTGATGATTGGTAGACTGTGAATATGAGCAAGTCAGAGATTGGTTTACTGCCTGTGGATCGAACCAGGGGGAGTTTGGAAGATGACACAATTGTGTTGCTTTGTCTTCAGTCAGAGGTGATTATGTTCTGATAAAATAACATCTTCTCCTGCTCCGTTTCTCACTTATACTGACGCTGACAGGAACAAAGTGTTGGATGACTCAGGGCAGCTGTCAGAAGACTTTAATTGGGCACGCACACACTCACACTCACTCACACAGCATCATCTTTTAATCACTCCAGAGGGCATGACACTGACTCACAATCACTGTCTAGAGGCTTACCTTAGCCCCCTTAGAATTTACTGATTTACATTATGAGGACTGGCTTTCCATTCCATCAATAACATATATCTGCACACACACACACGCGCACACACACATTTCCCTCCTCTCGCTGTATGAGCTTGTGAACAACCCCCTGGACTGCTTCCGATGAGCTTCTGCTTTGTTAGTGCAGTGTAAGTAGCAACATGATAACATCTACCCAGCTCTGCAGTATTTTCTAAATGCTTTAAACCACACTGATTGTAGTTCCCATAATTTTAATGGTACACAGCTGGATTTGAAACTCTAGATTTATGCACCGTTGCACAAACCAGGGAGAAATGCTGTCCTGAATCAGTGTCACACGCTGGCTCGCCACCACAGTAAGTGATAAATGGGCTGAAATAATCAGTGCAAAGTGTTTCATATGGAAATGGGAAAAATGTGAACCGCTGTTTTAAACGTCAGTAACTTCTGTTCATCTGTTGCAGCAGAAATCGAGACTCATCAGCCCAGACAACTTTTTTGTAGCCTCAGTTTCTTCAGCACCATGAACCTCATCTGCTTCAAGGTTTGACATGTTGTGTGACCACCTCTGCCATCAACAAGGCATTTTCACCCATAGAACTGCCTCCGGCCATTCTTTGTAAACCCTAGAGATGGTTCTGTGGGAAAATCCCATTAGAGCAGCAATTTCTGGTACTCAGAGCAGCCCACCTGGTATCAACCAATTGAACAGCTGTACCTAATAAAGTAATAAGTAAGTAATAAACCAATGGGTGTACATTCTAGCAACCATTTAAAAAGAATAGCTCTACTTAAAAGGTACTTATTTTGCTTTCCTTATTTCCTCATATATTCTCTCACACTGGCCTCAGCAACCCAGTAGGCAACAAAAAAAAAAAGAAAAAAAAAAAAGGCCAAAATCTGAAATATTAACTTCAAAATTTGTATTACTAGTTGCTGTGCAGTAAGTCAGACTCTAGAGTGCTCTAAAGGCTTCAGACAGTTTTATAGTCTGGATCTTTATGATGCCTATTAGTTTAAAACATTTCCCCAGTTTTGCATGTTCAGCTAGAACAACTAAAACTCTCTGGGTTAGTATAAGTTAGACTGCAAGTAAAAGCATATTAGAAATTTTGTTCTGATAAATCACTAAAAAGACTAAAAACACATATCCAGAAGAAGTATTTTATTAACACAGTTTCTTAACTGTATTTATTTTGAGTATCTTAATTTAGAGTTTTAATTTGAATAGTAATGATAGTAATGGATCCTTTTTGGGTTTCAGCTTAAAACTATGTAAAAAATATGATTATGTGATTACCTAAAAAAATAATAATCAATTAAAAAAAAACGCCTGATCTTTCAAGACTTCTACATTTTCTGCATTAGTGCAGTTAAGCCTTTTGTGTTTCTGTTATGGATGTACATCTGTGTAGTAACATCTTTGGTGTTGATTAATGTATGATTTTATTAGTAGACAAAAAAAAAGACACACTTCACCTTCAGCTCTGTGTCTCAACACTTAGACATACTGCTCTTTATTTATTTAATCAAAAATATGTGCCAATACTTTTCTGCATACTTTCTCACAGCACAGTAATACATAGTCCTTATACAGTCAATACATTCATTAAGAGGAGGGAAAAAGTGGATTATGCAAGCCTATAATCACTCCAATACAATCAAAAAACACTGATTTGAAATACTGCCACGGAGGAGGGTAAAAGACTGCTCGAAAAAGTCATTGTGTAGAAAATCGCTATCAGAAAAATACCAACAAAAAATGCCAGAAGCGTCATGAGTACATTAATACATCATTAGAATAGTGTGCTGCATTTAATGACTGAGTATAAATACATATTCGATCTTATACATTACAAGTCCTATGGCACAAACACTTTTAAAGCTCCTTTCTGTCTAATATAAACTTTATTTACACACACATTTGTGCACACACAATTGTGCAAACACACACACGCGCACACGCACGCACACACACGCTGCAGAGCTGAGCAGGTAGAGAGAGACAGAGAGGAAATGGAGCAGAGAAAGATGCGTGAAAGAGAAAATACAATTTTCCCCTCTGATTGATTTATGTTTAGTTATCTTTTTAATATCTGGCTGCAGAAAATATAGATCCTGGGCACTTTCTTTTTTCTCCCCCTCATAATAGGGAATATTTCTTGGCACTGACCACCCTCACACACCAACACCTTCTCCCAGCAGCCTCACGTGGGGGAATATGGGACACCTGCATGTGACGCCCCCCCCAACAAACACACACACACATCCATCCCTCCGTTTTGATTTCGCAGCATGTCTGCCTCTCTCCCTGGAGGCCGTGACAATGAGCCGCTGGTTGTCGCATAAAATGTCACATTAACATTGGCGAAACAGTGAATGGGGTTAACACGCCAAATGAATGTCATGGCAACACTGATCTGGGTTGAGCTCCGTACACTGATGCTGAGGCAAATTTTTTGAAATTGCACTTTCCTAGTGATCGCATGTTGGCCATTAGGCAACGCTGATTAGAACCGAGGCACATATTTCATGGCGTTTACATTCGATCAAGTCTGACATCCTGCTGCTGAGCGTGACTTTCAGTATCCACTGGTTTCGGCTCAAGGCCCCTAAATTTCCTGGTGAAAAAGATGGAGCGATACGCTGTGCACGAGGCATAAAAGGCTCCAAGGTAATCAGTTAACAATTAATGAGGACACCTGAGAAATTAACTTTGAGCAAGTCCTTTTGCAAGCAAAGAGGGATGAGTAGGAGGAATAAAGGAGGTGAGGAGCAGATGGCTACTCGCTCATTTGTTTGTTTTTCTGTTTGTTTGCATTCAGGAAAAAAAAAATCAATTTGTGTGGGAAAAAAAGAAATTGGAAACGAGAATGGACGGGCAATGTACCGAGAAGGCGGGAGGGTTGGAAGTTGGGAAATTGGGTTTACTCTGGTAAAAGAAATCTCTGATGGCAAAAGAAATTGGAAAGACTTGTATTGTATGAGCCCATAGCTGGAATTTGTACAACTGCAGCACTTGAAAATGTTTTTCAAGCAGTCCTAAGTCTTTTTAGCACAAAAGAAATGGAGGTTTTGGACACAGTTTTATCTCTCTGTGAGGAGTTCAGCCAGTTCACTGGTGGAATGAGCATTTCTTAATAAATGAGTTGGCCTAAACTCATTATCTCTCATTTCCTTATCACCTATAGACACTCCAGGGCCCTATGATAGTTCAGAAATTTGAAATTTCATTCTTGTGAAAACATACCCTCCCTTTCATGTAAAATGTAACCAAATGCGCACCAAAGCCCAGTTTGGTGCCACCTGGGGTAAGTGGGCCCAGCAGATGTGCAAGTTAATATTCGTCAGCTATAAATGGGTGGATATGCTTATTTTAACATAATAATATACTGTTATATTGTGTTGGAAATGTGTAAGCTTATTTGACTATCAAAAAACAAACGTTACATTACTACAAAGTCTATTTGCCAGAATGATGGTAAGTTTTATTTGATGGGAAAATATCTTCTTACGCCACTTTTATTGTCTCACCAAAGAAAGTTCAAGACTGATTTAATTATAAATTAAAATAATTTTCAGAATGGGCATAGGAAAATTATATAAAAAAACATTTATATTTTTTTAATGTTTACAAGTGCACTCCAACACCAGCTATAACACAACATTTAAAAACTATTTAATCCCCAACTCATTGCATAGTAATACTTGGCCATCATTACTTTTTTTTAGTATCATTTCCAACATGCATGGAACAGCTAAGAAATACCGTGTTGTATTAATGAAGATGGTAAATAGACTGGTTCGCATGTGGCACTCTTATACAGTGACACCTAGAGATCCTCTGGCAACCTCTGGCTGCTAGAGAAAAACATGCATTCCCTGAATGGTTGGTAAGCGGTTGCTGGCCTTTGCAAGGTGAAATCGGTTATCAAAAGGATGATGCACCAAACACCTCTTTGTGATTCCTTTGGTCAATAGCAGGTTGCTGCAGCTGTCTGAAGTTTGCATGGAAGATGCAAACACTTGCTAACTACTAGCCGAACTTGAGTGAAACTTGGAAAAAATGCAACTCAAACTGAATTTCACCACTGCTGGGATAGCAGCAGTTAGCCAGCAGTTGGTGGCATCCATAGCTAGCTAACTACAGGCAACTATAGGGTGACCAACCGTCCTCTTTTCCACGGACATGTACACTTTTCACGTTCTGTCCGGGGCGTCCGGGGGGATTTTCGAGATGGATGAAAATGCCTGGGTTTTCCTATTGGCCTACAGAGGACGCATATGTGTGACGTCAACCCCGAGCTGCTGCTTTGTGAGTGATTGTTCTGGGCTTACAGATGGGACAGATGATGTTTAAAAGATGTCAAAGCGCAAGTGCATCTTTTCAGATGAACTGCAAAATAAATTTCCCTCGTACCGGTACTGGTAATTTTTCTTATACAGATGAGGCATCATTACTGTAGCATTATTTAATTCCAGAGGTTTTTAAGTTATTTTTTTTTGCACTTGTTGGCTTCTAAAAGCCTTAACAAAGAGAAGGCATTGTTTAAATATGTTAAATATGTTTCTTTAAGCAAACAGTATTATTAAAGTTCTTCATGACTGGGCCAAGTGTCCTCTTTTTTGGAAATCAAAATATGGTCACACTAAGCAATTGAAACAATCTGTTAGTGACCAAAGCAATCTTATATACCTCTCTGTGACCAGTTTCACCAAGCGACTGCCAGCAACCACTGGTTAACTATGGAATACACATTTTTACCTAGTAACTCACTGACTCATCCCTAGGGCTGTCTGACAGGGGTTTAGCTATCGATTTCACAGACTTTTTTCTGGCGACTAGTAGTTGCTGGGGGAGGGGGTCACGGATTAGTCTCAAACTCTTCTTCTGCATCATGCAAAATACCAGCAGAGCAAATTTGCCTGCTGTCTCTCTGTGTCAGTTTCAGTCAATTAGGAGCCTATTGACGAGCATAAGACACCCCAGCACGTATGCAAATCATGACACCTAGGAGTTTGGGCAAAACATTTGTATGTAATGAGTTGAGAATGAAAACAGGCTGTTTAAACATTTGCCTTATTTATGTCAATTATCAGGTACAAAGAAGAAGGGAAAATGATCTGCAATACATATATATATATATATATATATATATATATATATATATATATTAGGGGTGCAACGATACACAAAATTCATGGTTCGGTTCGATATTTGTTTGATACAAAAAAATGTTCATGCCTTTTTAATTTGTCATTTATTAAAATTATAATTATATATTTTAACTCAAACGTACAGTTTTTAAATTTAATGTTGCTGAAACAACAAAATAATAAAAAATAAATAAATAAATAAATCTTTCTGATCGAGAAATCACTCATCTTTGGAAAAGAGAGTTTATTACAGAGAAATGTCTCTTTCCAAAATAAAAGCTATACTATACTATTCTTCTAGGGTATATTCTCAGCAGCATATTAAACATATCAAGTTCCCATAAGGAGAATCATGTGCTAACGGCTGTCTAAATGACTCGGGTTAAGTTTGTAGCATGTGTGCTTGTTGTTTTTGTCTGCTTCCATTTGTCCTTTGCACTAGGATGATGTCGGCGTAAATGTGCAGTCATATTCGTTGTGTTCCCACAAGTGCTGTCAGCGTTAATCTCGTTAAAATGACATTAACGCCATAACGCGGCAAATCTCCGTTAACGAGTTATCGTGGATCGCCCCGTGTGTGGGGCTGAACGGCGTCAACACGTTGACAAGCTAACTGCGCTAACGCACTAGTTCCCACCAATTGAGCATTGCGTGGCACATCCAACATACTGTTTTACTTTTGTCCATGGCGCTTACCATCAGGGTCGTACTTCACATGAAAACCAAGATAGTTCCAAACGCCAGATCTGAATGAGGGTGGGAGAGGTTCAATTTCGGGTAGCGTTGAGGCAGTTGCCATCTTGCAACGAGCTTAGCTTCTGTCTTGCTAGCTTGCGCTGCAGTCAGTGGATCTGCACTTGACAGTGCAGCCTAGGCGGAGTAGTCGAAACCAGATTCACTGAGCGCTCAACATAGACAGCATCGTCAGAAGAAAAGTTGATAAAATAAATTTAAAAAAAATTGTATTGTTCGATACATATGCGTACCGAACCGAAAGCACTGTATCGAACGGTTCAATAGCGATGCAAGTTTTGTTGCACTCCTAATATATATATATATATATACTTAATCACTGTGTTTTAGGATTGTTAGCAGTCGGTTTTTGCTCTCATGGCTTCTAAAGTGCAAGCAAAGAAACGACATGCAGGCAGTTACGCCCTGAAGTGTCTCAGACAGTGTCGAACAAGAGTTTGGAGGGCACGACTTTATCAGCTATGACAGACACACCTCACATTCATCTGATTTAAAGCCTTACAGAAAGAAAGACGTGAGGTGTGTCATCCCAGGTATTAACAGAAATCTGCCCTTTGGCACAGCTCCATTCTCACTAGATAGATAAACACTTCTAATGCCCCAAGGTGTCTGCAGAATGGATGTGCATTGATCTCAGTGCGCTCCGTCTGTGGGCAATACAGTACAGGGTTTGTGTGTGTGTGTGTATGTGTGTGTTCTCATTTATGGTTTGTTACCAGGCAATACTGAGACAGAGTTGATGTACGTGACTATATTTCTGTATAAAATGTTACAGAAGTGCCATTGCCCAGCAGCAGAAAGAGCAGAGCAGAGCTGTGTCACCTTGGGCTTGAGACCAAATTCACTGCTGCATCATGGGAGCAAAAAAACAAAAAAACTTTGGATGGAGGGCAAAACCCCCCCCAAACAAACAAATGGAGCAGCTTTTTCTGTCCTCTCTATCTTCCTCTCTTTCTCTGTCTCTTACAAAGATAAAGGGTTAAAGAGATGTTCAGCTACATTCATTATATTCTTCCGGTTAATGGCTAACAGTAAGTCACCAAGGACCATTAATAGTTAAAGAGGACTATCTACTTACAGCAGAAATTTCCTCATCCTAATACTGGAGAAGGGATTACTACATAAAATGTCACCTTGGCACCACACCAACTCCAAGTCATATTTTTTTAAAATCTTTTTTTTTGTTTTTTTTTGCAAAGCTACAATAACAGTCATATCTACCATCACATAAATAGTTTACCAACAATAAGCAGAGTGCCTATTCAGCCTACAACAGTCTGCGAGCTTGGACGTTGGATGACTTGATCTTCCACAGCGAGTGGCGACGTGGAGGTGACCTGCACTGCTAGGGTGAACTCAGCACACGCAAGGAAAAGTCTGGGAGGGCTGCTCGTTTTATGAAAGCCCTACTTAGCATGCCGTTGAGACTCTTCTGCGTGTTAAACTGGAAATGACAGCGCTGTTTTACATTGCTTGAGAATGAGCGTGAGGACCATGGGGCAGTGGGCACACTGTCAGTGGCTCTGCCTGAATGATTCACCCCTTGAGGTGAGATGTTTAGTGCCCACACTCTTACTGGAACTTTGCCTTTTGGAAATGACTCCCAGCAGCAAAAGACACAGCTGTTCGAAGCTCTTCATCGGCAGCGTGCAGTAACTTTGACGCCCCACAGAGGACTTGTTTTTATAGTTTTGTCAGTTTATGTTACAAATGGTGGCTCATACTGAGTGCTAGATGGTCGTGATGTCTTTTTATCAGTCTACAGCCATCAGTTACTTACAGTAGATTTATTTTTTTTGCATGAAGGAAACCATCAACATCTATTCAGTGCTGGTCGCTGCTTTGTGAATACTTTTTTGAACATCAGAAGCCTTGCTGGTTGTTTTTCCACCTTGCTTTGCTCAAAGGTAGTTGAACCGTTTGCTCACTAGGTGTTTTGACATTTTCAGGCCTTAAAAGATACAGGCAAAGCTGGTCACCATCGAGACAAGCCTGAATACACCCGCTGCCCCACCCCTCCAGTGATTGAGGGTAGGGGAAGCAACTCGTGGCTAAGAGCTCAAGAGGAAATGCAGATGGGCTTCCCATTTTTGTCATACTGGTACACCAGCATCTTGATGCAGTGGGAGTTGGCTGGTGAGATCCAGGGACTGCTTGTGATGGAGAAGTTGTGGCTGGCGTAGAATGGCGGCGGCTGCTTCCGGCAGTGGACCAAGGCTCGCAGCACATTGGCCGCCATGCTCCGGAAACGCTTGCTGATGAAGCAGTAGAGGAAGAAGTTGATCCCGGTGTTGAGCAGTGCTAGCATGTTTGCCAGATCCGTGAGTACGTGGAGCAGACGGCTGGCAGTGTGTGATGCCGGGGGAGACGAGTAGAAGTGGTAGAGGATCACGAGGGTGCGCGGCGCCCACAGAACAGCAAAAATGGAGGTGATGGCGAGGAGGATGGCGGTGGTCTTGCCGGTTGAATAACCACGCAGACGGAAACAGCTACGGCGTCTGCGCAGCTTACGCACAATGACGGCATTAAGGGAGAAGAAGACCGTGCAGGGTAAGAGGTACACGGTGGCACAGTGGGCCCACACAAGGACGTGCTGGGCCACCGTTCTTTTGTCGCCCTCTTCTCCTCCTCCTCCTCCTTCTCTTCCGCCCCCTCCTCGATCACTACTACCCAGTCCAGGAAGGCTGTGCCAAAACTCAGGCCACCAGTAGTAGGGAGCTGCAGAGACCAAGCATCCAACGTAGACCGCGAATATCACTCTGCGTGTGCGGGCTGGGTAGGAGACCGTGTGGTAGCGCAGAGGGTGACAAACAGCGATGTAACGATCAATGGTAAGAGGCACGGTGATCCAGATGGAGGTGTGGATGGAGGAAAACTCCAGCACCTGAACTGCGTTATTTAATGACGGAGGCAGCGGCGCTGCCAAAATAAAATCCTCCAATATAAAGTCAACAAAAACAATGAGGAACAGAACGAGGATGTCGGCGGCGGCCAGAGCCAGGAGATAATTGTAGGAGGACTTCTGACGACGCAGCACCAGCTGGGACAGGATTACCACGGTCAGGATGTTAGCTAGGAGGAGGTGGGAGGGGGATGCGGACAGGTGATTGAAAGAAGATAGAGGAAATAGGGAAATGATGAGGAAGGAAAAAGTATGATGAGATCGGGAAAAGGTATGGGCATGGGTTAGGGCAGGGGAGAAAACAGAGAAAGAGTGTTAGTGAGCAGATAATTGAAAGCGCCAGCAATAAACAAGACAGCAACAGAGAGGGAGTTGATAAGTGATGTGTCGGTCGCGAACGAAACGGCTCTTTGAGCCGGATGTTTGGCGTGAACGATGCGAGCCGGCTCCTTATCCGTGTTTTTTTTTTTTCTTTCTGGCACCCTCTCTCTCACACTTTTTTCTGCTTCACTCCGCACGCGAGCGTTGTGCTTTGCACTGGGAAGAGGGGCGATAGTTACAATTGCAGTAGCACAGGAACAGAGCGAGAGAGAGAGAAAGAGAGCCAGGGACAACAACATCACATTAGAAAGGTATAGTAATCATCCACAACTATTTTCAGTTGCGGATGATAAAGGATTCAGAAAGTTTATTCATGCAGGTCCATATGACAGAGAATATTCATGTTGTTTTTGTTTTCATATTTTAATTTATATTTAATTGTGTTGTGGTTTGCAGTGTTTTGTGTTGTTTCACTTTAAATTGGTTTAAAAGGAAAAAGCTGAAAATTTAAATAGTTAAAAGTTGAAATGTGAATAATTGGGTTTGTATTATATGATTTATTTATTACATTTTATGTGGAGTGAATAAATAAAAGTATATTTATGGTGGCCCCTAGAGACAAAGCCGTACAAACTTCAAAACACGTAAAAACTCCAAAACACATACAAAAGACAACAGAAGTGCTCCAGGATGCTAGGGCGCAGTGTTGAGCTTTTGTTACCTAGTGGCTACACAAGCCAGGAAGTACCAACAACCGGATTTGGTGTGTGGTAGTAACAGGTAAATGAACTTTTTTTTAAAAATTATTTGAATATATATGAGTGCTTGACAACCATACACATATGCTTTCAATTGTGTTATTTAAGTGATCTAGGTAGCTCTGTTTTGGAAGTTCAGTTAAAGCTAGAAATGTGTTTTGGAGTTTGTACATGCTTTGTCTCTAGGGGCCACCGCATATATTTATATATAAACATATATAAATAGCACCACTTTTTTTACATTAGTAATTCCTTTTGTGCATAATTTTATATTATTGTTAATAATAAATTAATTAAAGCAACAAAACAACCTGAAGAGCCGGTCCGGAGCCGAAACAGCCGGCGCTTTTTAATGAGCCGAGCCGAAAGAGCCGGTTCTCTAAAAAGAGCCGGAAATCCCATCACTAGGAGTTGATAGCAATAGAGATACTGCAGACAGGTAGGTGCTAACACAAGCTCAACACAAAAAGCAGACACCAAAATTAGGAGGCTAGAAAATTTAAACTGAGCAAAAAAGAAAGCACATCAACAGCACCACCTAAAAGCAGGTGTAAAAGCATGCCGAGTGAACTCTGTGCCCTGTGACATTTTCTTGCAGTTTCAGTCCACACTATACAAAAATATTCAATTCTGTCATTATTCCCAGACAGTATTTTCCATGTTCAAACAGCTCCTATTCTGTAAACCTTCTCTGGTTTATTGATCCCCTTCATCTACACCTGCTGTGTGATTCCAGCAGCACCTGCCTGTGCCTTTGGCCAAATTGTTATCTGCAATAAAGAGCGAACCCACAAAAAAAAACAGGAGGGCAGCGTGCAGCATCGCAGGCTTGGCAATTTGCTGAGTTCACTGCTATGTGCCATCCTGCTGCTGGCAATTTCGGTCCTAAAACAAAGCACAAGGGCACCCCATCTCTCCATTTGCCTCTGTTTTCGATTTTTATTCCATGTGCCCAACAAGCTCCATAATAACTTCTCATCCAGCCTGCCAAGTTTCTCACCCAGCTGATTTATTACGCATTTGTTTTACAGGTAAATACCCAAGATGGAGTGCAAAAAGGCCTGAATGTGATTTAGCTCACGACTGCATTTAGTCTGACTGCTGTGCATCTGAGAGGCACCAGCACAGCTTTCTGGCTCTCACGTGGACCTGCACATCCCATTTCTCCAATCAGTGCAAATTGCACATTGCTCCCAAGATAGTCCCATCACGTCAGCAAGGTTTATAGGCCTCACTCAAACCCTTCCCAAACTTCGAGGGCACAGCACACAAAATGCATGCTTGGCTTACTCTGTAATATGAGTGGAAGTAAAGACTGAGACAAAGACTAAAATCAGTGAAATGAATCATCAGCATTGCTGGTACATTTTAAAATTGAAAACATTTCATCACCATGAGTGCGAGGAAGGAGGGTACTTAATTTGACAGTTCAGTACACATCGTTTAATTGATTAACTGCTCAATCCTGTTTGTCTAATAAAATCTAATTGGGGACCTATGCTTCCACTTATTTTTTGTTACTTCTGTGAGGTGGCCTCCATGTGCTGGTGTAGCGCCTAACCTCAAAGGTATTGATCAAAGCTGAATTCAAATGAGACCTTCTGGGATGCTACGTGTTTGTAGATCTGACATGGTGCCTGGGTCTTGGAGGAGTGTTCTTGGATCCTTTTGTTTTGGGCATAATTCATACTCAGATTTTATCCTGTGTTACTTTCGAAAATTAGGCTTTGTGTGTTGTTTATATCTGTATTTTATGTCATACTAACAAAAAACCTGCCCTACGGATGGTTTTTGCCAGGTCTGTGGAACTTTTTCACGTCATTCATATATGAAAACACACATCATGTTGTTCTTTTTATCGTCACTATATCTCTCTATATAGTCAGATGGAAAAATCAGCTATTTGTAAATACCAAAGAATGAATAATCTTTGCAAGCTATATCTTCACTGTATAAGAAAAATGACACTTGACTAAAATTGCTTAGCAAATTGTACAACATGCATGTAATGTAGATGTAATGGCACAGCTCATTTTGAGATCAGCTACTACACGTAATCATACGTCTATAATTAATCTCTTCATCCTGGTATTCTATGGCAAATGCCAATGGGGCTCCATGGTGCCAGGCAATGAGTACAGGGCCCTCAGGCCACTCTCATGTAGTCGGTTTCTGATTGCTTGGTTAGCCTACTGGTGTGGTGGGAGACACAGCAAACCTTCTGGCAACGGAATTTATTGATGTGCCGTTCTGGTGGAGTTGGACTACCTGCATAAGCTCTGTAGGGACCAGGTATCGCCTCATGCAACCAGCAGTGACACTAACCCTAGCCAAATACAAAACTATTGAAAAAACAGTCAGAAAAGATGACAAGGGGGAAAAAATGGGAGTGGCCTCCGCTTATTTGTTTTTTCATTCCCGTTGTTTCATTGTTGCCCCTCTACTGTACCTGTTGGTAATTTAATTAGCACCAACGCATCTGAAACGAATCCACTCTGCTAGTTGACTGACTAGGCAGATATTACAGAAGGTTAACAGAATTGATGCTATACTGTGATTTAAGTGTACCTTAAATTTTTTTGTGCAGTGTATTTCACCATCAACACAGCCTATAATGACACTGATGAATAGTGCCACAGATTAGATACAGGACTGGGAGGAGATCCCCCTAGGACCCAACCCATCATCACCTCAGAGACATGCCCAGATGTTGTGCATATAGATAGATGGGTGGCTAATCCAACCCTCAAAGGGATGAGGATCATGACTTTCACTGCTACGCCATTGTTTTTAATAGACTACACAATGTATGTCAGTAAAAAGTTTTCGCTTGAATTTTTTGTTCATCACGATACAATGTGAGCTTTAGGTTTTCTCTTGCTTTTTCTTTCAGGCATCAAATAGTGTAATTCTTCGTGATCTGTAAACTTACTTCAACAAATCTGACTTAAACTCAATGCAAAACAAATTTGTGATATTCTTGAGGTCTTCTCAACCGGCTCAATGCATTTCTCTTGAAATATTTACTGTTTATTTCTACACATTTTTCAGTATTAGTTTGCTAACAGTTATCTTCTGCTTGCTTAATTGGTGCATTGCTACCTGTGTTTTTTTTGTTGTTGTTGTTTTTAAATACACCAGTGCCACCAACTACACACTAGAAGAATAGATTGCAAGCATCAGTAGGGCTGCTTATCAACTAAATGGGTTTCTAAGTGAAAAATGGACTTTCTCCTAAAAACTGTACTGCATAATGCTCAGGATACCTTTAATGGACTCTGGCTATCAACTTTCATAACCAAGGTTATCTATCTTCCTGAAACGCTGATGCTGACATTTTGAAAATAAACGTTATTTTTCCTTGAAAGCGATGATCCGTGAATTCTGTTTGCTACCACTTTATTTGAAGGGGTGTCACCCTGAGCCATGGGATGAGGCTTTTTTGATGTTTATGGTCGATGTCAGTGAGTGTTTTTAGGTCATTTATGTTATTTTAAACTAATACCAAAATGGTTTGAGACATCAATGTTATGATAACATGACATTACCAAAGATTAGGTTACTGTACAGCCGGGGTTTCATGCCTTGTTCAACCTGCACTGCTGTAGCTGAGGTCAAAGAAAACATTCAAGGCACTTCAAGTAAAGTCTTACCTTCTGTTCTGATAATATTCAGTGAAGGCAGCCATTTATTTAATGCATTTGAACCTTTTTTTGTCCTCATAGGAACGTAAGTGCAGTGTGAAATTCAGAGACACGTTTTGAGTCACTTGTTTCCAGTTTATCCAGAGATTTCTATTTCATGCTCTATTAGTTCAATAACCTAACTAACAATAAAAATACACACAACATTGCATGTGTGCTTTGCTGTTGCTGCATAACCCTCTTTAAGTCAAACCTGCCGGAGACACGTAAACATTACACTTTACACAACAGCTTCACGGACATCAAAGCACTCAGTGGCAGTCACAGTCCACACAGTGTGTCTGTGTGTGTGTGTGTTCTGTGATCCTTGTGCCTCCCTCTGCAGTAAAAGATCTGGGATTGGATTAAATATGGCAGCTTGAAGTCTGGTACATCACACTTCACAGCCTCTGCCACTGTCAACTGATTAGAAATTACAAAGCCAGCTCTGGATAACGACTAAAGTTGTGCAGAGGATGTGCAGAAGACGACACAAACGCACATACAAATACATGTGCGGCTCCACAAATGTGCATAAAAAACACACAGATCATTAGGGAGGCACCAATTCATTAACAATCTATCAATAACCACAAATGAGACGTCAAAGCTGCTCACAACACCCAACAACTTAACACATATCAGTCACGTCACAATTGCACAGCTCACTATCCTCTCCATAGCTGAGTTGCTTTCGTCTTAAATCTTGTCTGACTGTGTCATCGATTCTTTGAGTTTAGAGCTGCTTGTTGTTGTTTTTGATTTTAATTTTGGTAGATCAGTCCAGATTACACAAGTCAAATCAAACAGTAAGAGATGTGGTACTTAATCGTTTGTGCTATGAGATTTATATTAACCCCAAATGAGAGGCAGTATAGCGATTTTGTGTCATGTGAAGGTGTTTTAATCTTTTCCCTTTGATTTGACAAAACTTTAATAACAAAAAACCCTTGATTTTCTTTTTATTTGACTGTTGGCAGTTGATTTGGGTAACGGGGGTCAAGTTTGGTTGATTGCTCCCAGTTACTGAGCACAGTGTCGTTGCTGTTTGCAGGACATTAAGTCAAAGTCAGCGCATTGATTTTTAGACCAAAAAAAACATTTGGATCTTGGTAATCGGCTAACTGAGTTACTGTCTGAAGGAAAAATGTCATGTCCTTCTTCTGGCTTCTTAAATGTATGGCTTTGCTATATTTTTTTGTCATTCATAGCATTTTGAATACATGTGGGTTGGGATTAATGATCAGATAAATTTTACTTTAGGTTAACAAGCCAACAAGGCTCAGGGTCTAGGAGATGTCACTGGGGTCATACTGACATAAAAGTATACTTAGTGATGCCATCATTTCATTTATATGTAGGCTAATTGCTTTTTGTTTTGCTTCCTTACTCAGTGTAACATTGTCTTTTGTACTTGTCTAGTCACATGACTCTTAAGTACTTTTACTTTATTATTACGGTCATCACATCATCTTTTTTCCAACTCAGAAATGGCTTTATTTGGATGAGAGGACATTAGTAATCTGCATCCATAACTGTATGAGGACTCAAAATTTCACTCACTGGGCTGTACTATACAGCAAGCTATATTACTGGTCAGATAATTTATTCAAAACGCTTCAGAAATCACTAATATCACAAACATGGTCAACAGGTCCAGTTTAGTTACCCATACTTCAACTGACAACAGCTAACGGCTTAAGATGACTGCATTAGTAGCACTGTTAACCATCGCTGTGAGTCCATCGCCATTACAGTGGTGCTGAGGGCTTGCCAGACAGTATTTTCCTTAGCGATAGGCCTCATGACTCAGACAAAACCTCCATATCTGAGCTGATATAGGAATTGAAAAAATGGGAATTGGAAGCAAAGAAATCATTGAGTTGTTTTCAAAGTTTTCACCAGAAATTTTTTTTTTTCAAGTTATAATATCTGGTAATTTCTGAGCTTTTGCGCTAATACAGTATCATTCAAATGGCAAAAAAAAAAAATCCACTCCTGTCTTCAACCTACCACTACTGCAAGGTTACAAAAATTGAGAGTTGCATGACCTGGAAAAAACAACACTGAAGTCTGGCTTGTGCTCTTGTGCTGCCATTTGTGAAGGTGACAACAGTGTGAATAATGAACTCTTTAGTCACAGCCCCCTGTCACTCCAAACAGCCACACCTGTAGTAATGTATAATGTTAATCCTGCAATTTAACCAGACAGCAGCTGGTGAGTGTTTTTAATCAGTGTGTTCCATGCAAACTATGGGGAACATCAGGAATCTGCTACCGAGCAAAGCAATCACAAGGATGTTTTCATGAAGCAGTCAAGGAATGCACGATTTTTCCTTAGCGACTGGTGGTTGCCAGGGAGTCACTGACCAATCTGTAGACCTGTGTAACTGGGGCTTAAGCAATCCATTTCCTGGGGACTGTCATCAGTCACTGGGAAATGATTGGTCTTTTTTTCCCACTTGATGCTACCAGACCTAGGGGAAATGTGGACCAGCATCAAGTGGCACACAGGCTAGAGAGCACTGCGTAGCCAATTATAAAAAACTGTGGATTAAAAGAGAGGACACCGAAGTTAGCGTCTTGCTCATTTATTTCTGGGCTACCATTCATTCACTCAACCTATACACACAGTACGAGTCACATTAAACCAAGCATTCTACAAATAGTTACAGAATGCAAACTTTCAAAAGCAAAAAACGCAATAATTCAAAATAATTATAACAATAACTTAAAGAAAACACAAAACACGGCTGAAGGATAACTTGCAGCATAACTCAAATAGCTCATTTAATGTTCACACAACATTCCCACAACATTCGCGCCATATAAGCTATTACTCTTGAACGTATTGTTACCAGAGTGTAAATACAACATGGCGGCAGACGACTGCGAATGCCATGCTCATCAAATCACAGGCTTTCCCCTTAACTCATGTACTCCCTACTGTCTCGTTAACACTAGAACAAACTCTACAACACATTTTCTGAATTTGCAGATTGCTTCTATCACAACACACACCTGTGTGACTGGGGCCTTATCTACCTGACCTTATACTGTCACCATGATTGTCATGCAATCAAATAAATGAATGAGATAGCATGATGTGGTTAGCGATGTGTCTGTAAAACCTCTATAGACACCAAAACAGTTTTTTTCTTTTACTGTGAAACCTTGGAGTCATTTTTGACCAGGATATGTCCTTCAACACACATATTAAACAAATATGTAAGACTGCTTTCTTCCATTTGCGCAACATCTCTAAAATTAGAAATATCCTGTCTCAGAGTGATGCTGAAAAACTAGTTCATGCATTTATTACTTCCAGGCTGGACGACTGTAATTCATTATTATCAGGATGTCCTAAAAACTCACTGAAAAGCCTTCAGTTAATCCAAAATGCTGCAGCAAGAGTACTGACAGGGACTAGAAAGAGAGAGCATATTTCTCCTGTTTTGGCTTCCCTTCATTGGCTTCCTGTTAAATCTAGAATTGAATTCAAAATCCTGCTCCTCACATACAAGGTCTTAAATAATCAGGCCCCATCTTATCTTAATGACCTTGTAGTACCATATCACCCTATTAGAGCACTGCAGGCTTACTTCTTGTTCCTAGAGTATTTAAAAGTAGAATGGGAGGGAGAGCCTTCAGTTTTCAGGCCCCTTTTCTGTGGAACCAGCTTCCAGTTTGGATTCGGGAGACAGACACTATCTCTACTTTTAAGATTAGGCTTAAAACTTTCCTTTTTGCTAAAGCATATAGTTAGGGCTGGATCAGGTGACCCTGAATCCTCCCTTAGTTATGCTGCAATAGACGTAGGCTGCCGGGGATTCCCATGATGCATTGAGTTTTTCCTTTCCAGTCACCTTTCTCACTCACTATGTATTAATAGACCTCTCTGCATCGAATCATATCTGTTATTAATATCTGTCTCTCTTCCACAACATGTCTTTATCCTGTTTTCCTTCTCTCACCCCAACCAGTCGCAGCAGATGGCCCCGCCCCTCCCTGAGCCTGGTTCTGCTGGAGGTTTCTTCCTGTTAAAAGGGAGTTTTTCCTTCCCACTGTCGCCAAAGTGCTTGCTCATAGGGGGTCATATGATTGTTAGGTTTTTCTCTATATCTATTATTGTGCGATCTACTGTACAGTATAAAGCGCCTTGAGGCGACTTTTGTTGTGATATAAATAAAATTGAATTGAAATATAAATACTCTATTTTTACTTCGGTGAAGCTGGACATTTTGATTGGTGTTTATGGGGACTGGTTCGCTCCTAGAGCCTCAAGTGGTGATTCTATGAACTGCAATTTTTGGTGCATGCAGCTTGCTTCATTTTTCAACACTATAGCCTCTTTTCCACTACTCGACTTGACTTGATGGGTATTTTAGGGTATTATACAGGTATTTTGGTAAACATAGCGTCTATTCTACGTGTTTGGGGAACATGAACAGCATTTTGGATCACTGAAAACTGAGTTTTCGAAAGAATTCCTGCCATGGTAATAATTTACATGCGTTTATATGTGAACAGGGAAAACCGAGATTTTGTTCTGCAACGTCTAAAGTGTTCGTCTCTTTTTCTGAGGTCACACTGTGTGCCATACTATTGTTTGCGGCTTTCGATTGGCCAATATTTCTTCACAGTTTTGGTTCTATTTTTCTGTTGACAGCACCAGAGATATTGTAAATAAATAAAAAAAATCCCTATTTGAAAAATATATGCTCCTTTCACATTATTATTTTTTTAAACTAATTTTGGATTTTTATTATTATTATTATTATTTTAGGGTCTCACAAAATAAAGCACCTTAAGGCAACTGTTGTGATTTGGCCCTATATAAATGGACAGTGTTGGGGAGTAACAGAATACATGTATTTATGTATTTAAAAAACTAAATATGAGTAACTGTATCCATCTCAGTTACTGTTTAAATAGGTGATAATTAGAATACAGTTACTTTGTTGAAATAAATGGATTACACGGCGGTCTTTTCTTGTTTCACACAGTATGTCTCTCTCTAATTTTGGTAATTCCACGGTGGTGGAAACCCAAACAAAACACACAATAAGAGGCTTTAATGTAAGCGTCCTGTTGGTGGCGTCAGTTACACAATGGACCTGAAGCCACCACAACAGAGCCAGCAGTGCACGGGCAGGAATGCATTTCTTACTTGGAAATTCTGACACCACTTCACATTTAAAGAAGAAAAGGATGGGCGAAATCTGACCGTGCAATGCAAACTCTGTTTGCCAGCAACTAAGCTGCTCTCAGCATCAAAAGACTCCACCTCCAACCTAAAGAAACATCTGCTAGTAAGTTTTTTTAAAAAAAACTAACGTTAGCCTACTGCAACTAACTTGTTTTAGTTGTGGTAGCTACCTGGGTTATGTGCCACTTCAGTATCTCGATCTACTATTGCTGTGTGATTTATTACTATTACTGAAGGCTACTCGCCACCAACCTAACATTGTTAGCTGGTGTTAGCTGGGGTTAGTTCATAGACAGCAGACTGTTAGTCTTGATGGATAGCATTAACAACCTGCTAGCTGCAGATAATCATGTGCACTTCTGAAAGCAGACAGAAAGAAAACATATTACTGATACACAATTAGTTTTCTATACGAGATCACTGCAAAAAGTGCAGCCTTACCAAATGTCCACCCTACTGTTACTCATTTTATATTGAGATTCAAAAATCTAGTTGGTATTGGTATGGCGAGTAAGCTTCAGTCATAGTAATAAATCACACAGCAATAGTACATTCATGTAGTTGTAAAAAGTGTGACAATATATTAAGTAATCCAAAGTATTCAGAATACTTTACTCACATTAAGTAACTTAACAGAATACGTTACAAGTATTCTGTAATCTGTAGTGGAATAGATTTTAAAAATAACCTTCCCAACACTGTAAATAGATTTGAGTAGAATAGAATAGTGGGGTTAGGTTAAGTGTGAACATGAGTGTCATTGGTTGTCTGTCTGTGATAAGGATAAGCAGAAGAGGATGGATGGATGGATGGATGAATTAGTTTGTCTTATCACTGCATTTTTATGGGAAAAGTTTATTGCTAACTTTGTGCTGTCTTCCAGATGGAGATCCATTACAAATCAAACACATAATGGACGTCACCTTCAATCCATTGCCTCACGTTCTCTATTGTACCTCTGCCCATCCGTTTTCCTCTCTGTGTACATACTGCTGAACAGAGGGGGAGTGACATAAAATGGAAACAGTGAGGTGTTGACTGTCACAGGCTGGGCATTATTCTGTTTGGGCTCCCCAGCGAGGCAGGGCACTCTACAAACAAACAAAGGGGATCTGTTGAGAGCTTGACATTTCCATTTAGCCTGAGCCACCCTGCACTGGGTTGCCTATTCATTTCAATTGACTCCTGCTCTTTCCGTCGTCTCTGGAGCGGGGGTAGATCTGCTCTGCATTCAGGTGGTATGGAGTGGCACATGCGGGGCTTGTCTCAGCAGGAACAGGGGAAGCCGAGGTGCAGAGAGGTACACCGTGCACGCACAGAAAGGCACATGCGACAGAAAACCATTCACCATCCTTTCCTTTTTTTTCTTTGTGGGAGAAAAAAATAAGCATCTCCAGCCAAGAAGAGATTAGAATAACCTGTTGGACGAATAATCGGCTGTTCTGTGTCTGTCTACTTTTGATTGTGTGTGTTTGCACGGGTGACTACTTTGGTGATCTGTGTGCCTTTATGCATGTCTCAGCTCCCCCCGCTGTGCCCCTAATATAACGAGGGACAGGGCCATTGACGTTATTTAGCGGGAAAAGGGAAGGCAGAGTGTGCTCCCTGAGGTGTGTAACGAGGCTGACTCATCCCACGACTAAAGGGACGTGTTCAGCCGGGCTGTCGACAAATGACACAGCACAGTTTAACCCCTCACAACAGCAAGTATAACATAGACACAGAGAGACTGACACGTTCTTATGCAACTGTCATCAAGTTTTCTCACGGGCCCCATGTAAAGCAGAAACAATATTGTAAAACGGAAATTATGATCTAAAAAAAGAGAAGCATTGCATCATTGCAATTAGGGAATTTTTCTCCCCTTTATAATCTTGGAGGAAATCGAGGTTAAGCTGTAATGGCTTTTCCGGAGGCTAATAAGAATAGGGTAAAGTGTGATCTGAGGAAGGTGGCAGGTGAGTGAGCAGGGACAGAGACAGACAGACAGACAGGTATCGAGGACGGGCGGCAGGAGGAAAGGAAGCGAGGCGAGAGACGGAGAGTGGGTGAATATCAAAAGCTTGCTTCAAAGGTCACGGCACTTTGTTCCTGATGACCAGCATTTCCCTTTTGTCTATCTCTAAGTGTCAGACTGGACATGAAGGGTGGTGATTCCTTAATTTCTCCAAACCAAAAAACAGGGGTGCGTCCCCACTACAAAGCAGTGAAAAGCACACAGGGAAGATAAAAAATGATGGTTTTCTTTTTTACAAAGCATTCATTTGCATTCAGTATGGGATTTAAATGCAGTGACAGTCAACCTGATTCCTGATGTGTGAGGTGAGTGTTAACAGAGGATTTCAGAAGAAGCCCAAAGGAGAAATAAATTCAATAACATAAAGCTAAAAATGAGAAAAATCAGAGAAGGGGAGACGGAGATGTGTACTAAAACTGAATATTTAAGTTTAATGGGCATATTAAGAGAAAATAAGCCCTCTCCCTATGTGCTGCTAATGGTATTGATGCGACTGCAGTGCTTTGCTGCCTGCTCACCTTAACAGCCATTCATTTTACAGACAGGCCACAGTGAGTCAAGGTTTGGGCACGACTGTCCTCACATCAAGGCGAAGGCTGCCGCTGGTGATGAGGTGCAGGTATTGTGCACTGCATGACAAAGACCTGCTATTCATTTTTTTAAGGATTAGTAAACTAAATCAGCAATTGTAATGTTCACCTAAAGAAAATGTAGCACGTGTAATTGAGTGTGATGTGTGAAAAGAAAGAAAAGGAGCACATTTGATAATAGATGTGAGGAGGGAAGAAGGGGAAACAGATAGAAGATCAGGAGTGTTAAGCATTAAAAGTCATCTAATTAGCCATAGATTTATATGTTACTGCTGTCCAAAGAATCCAAACGACTTACACATACTGAGTTTGCTGTATTCTCTGCAGCCGTGACAGCATTTTGCTGCCCACTGGTCAAATAAAGTCAGTTCTGTCACAGCACATCTCTGATTTATTGCCTCAAGCAACACCTCCCTCCTCTCTAGCCTCCTGTGTTCTCCCGCGCCATCTCTGGCCCATCTCTCCCATGACAAGCTCTCTCACTCTCCCCCTATCTTTCTCTGCTTTCGTAAATCAGTACTTGAAATCTGCTCATGCTTCAGGATATACCCTCACATCCATTTCCTTTGCATGCCCCACCCATTATCAAAAAACATCTTTAGAGTGATTGGATTTTTATCAACAAGTTACCAACCCACTACAGACGTCCCGCTGCTGGTGCATATTGACAGATCAATAGCTCAAACTGAAAATCGATGGGGGTCCATCTCTTCATTATCCTAAACAGCGGCTGACACCGGCCCCTTACACTGCAACATGGAGGCAGGGGTTGTTAGTGCTCAACCTTCCCAACCTTTCCCCCCCTGGGTGGATGCAAGAGTGTGAGTGGGAGGAGACACCTGAACACACTCACACTTGTGAGGAGCGGCGAGGAGCGGCGAGGTACCATGCAGAAATGTGAGCACAAATATGTTTATGCACAGGGAGTCAGGGAGGAATCCCATGGGAGCTTTACAGCAAGCGACTGAAAACAACACATGTGATTCTCTTTTCCCACAATGTTGAAAGTAAAGCATCAAAAAGAGCATTTTTACTGAGATAACAGTCTCAGTCTTCCCAAGGTCAAAAATGTGCTACATTCTTTGACAGGAGTTGCAGACTAGGAGTTGAATTGCTCTACCAGAACATATTTTCAGCTACTGAACATCACAACCATTTTAAGATGCTTTACTCAAGCGTGCAAAGGAGACCTGCTGTGCTAATTTCCAACTCTATATTTTTAAGTGGCATGGCGCAAGTCGCAATTCAGAATAATCTTTACGTGTCTTGTGCAGACCCTTAGTTCTTATGCTGACTTTCTTCTAATTCCTTCCTAAAACCTCTCTGAAACCTTATACTGTAACCTATGGCATAACCTGATGAGCACCTCCTGTGCATTTACTCTTTCATTGCATTTTTTAAAAATGTATCCGTTAGAGAATAACAATCACCATCTCCATATAAGGAATAATAATCTAATATAATGAGTATAAGGACTCAAAAATATCAGCACATACCTGGAGAGAGATTGTTGTCAAAACCCAAGACGAAAAAAAAAAGTCTCAGTATTTTATTTGCTTCTGTCGGCGATGACCACACAGTAATAAATACATAATGCACCAGAACAAACATAAATGCTGGCAACGATGTCGGCTACTTGTTAAAAGTTGGTGCTGGTATTGGATTGATACTTTGGTTTTGTTTTCTAATTTCAGTATTCAGCCCAATGAACTTAAATAAAAATATATTGTTAATGAAAATTGGGGGGAAAAAATATAATTGTCTATGTTTATTTCTTTTATAGCTTAAAGCACATTTAAATAACAGAAGTTGGTCTAGAGTGCTTTATAGACAGGCACGTTTATATTCTAACACTCCCAAAAAATTGATTCAAAATACATGAAAAGCTGTGTTTTGTTGTGTTAACTATACACTGTATAAAGTAAAAATCATAGTGATTTAGTGGTTTTTTAAATGTGTGTTCAGAATTTGCAAACTGCAAATAATGATTCATCTCATAAGTCGAGACACACTGATCTGCCTGATCTACTATTACAGATACTGATATCAGTAATGGTATCAGCAATACTGTCCCTGTTTTTACTTGGTATCTGCTCGATACCAAAACTTGCACAGCACTAAGACTTACATAGGTTACATCGTAGGCTCTGCACCGATTCGCCGGAGAAGTCTAAATCAGGCCTTATTGGCTACCAAAATATTTGAAAACCAAGAACACTTACTGTTACATAGATACGCAGATGCTGTGCTGTGTTGTATGTGACTGTCTTGTATGGAGTATAATGGGCCGATGTGAAGAATAGCTTTATCTCAACGGGGACAGTGTATCATGAGTTCACTGGATTGTCATCATTCAAGCCCAAACACTCTGCTTGTTTTGGTAAAATGATCTTTTACGACTAATTAAATGAAATTTTAATTGTTAATTATTGGAGGCAATAGAGTTTAATTTAATCTCCTTAGCGGCTTTGTGCCCTACTGCATTATCTCGGGGCGCAGGCATTTCATTAACGCGTTTTGCGTGTTTAATTCAGATGCAGAAGCAAAATGGCTTCTGTTTGCAGAAAAGGCTGATGAATCACCAGGGGAAGTAGGATTTCAAATGTGTAGGTACAGGTCAGTAAACAGCTCCATAAACAACAAATTGTGTTTGAGAAATGCTGGGCTGTGTTGGCCCAGACATTAGGGGGACCCTCTCTCGAGGACCCACTTGTCACACAGCATTGTTCATTAGCTGATGGCTTCCCACTCCACAATTTGTGTCTCACCGGCGAACGCTCTGAGACATGCTGTACTTCACCTCTGTAATTCCATCATGTCAAAGGAAGAGCCAGAGAAACTACGCCTTCATTGTACTGCATGCTATGCCACCACACGTCTGCTCTGTCTCAAGCAGTGTGCTGTAGTTAGTGGAGAACGAAAGAGAGCGGGTTAGCGATTAATTAAAAATGTGGCAATTCGTTTCAGCTCTGTCGTCTGTAGCACCCCGAGTCGGGGCTCAGAGGTGCTACTTCAGCCAGCTCGGCTGTTATTAATCTCTCCCTCTCTATTAGTGCTCTGATCTTTCTCTCTTAACTCCACTTTTCTTCTTCTTCTGGGTGTCCGCATCTTCCATTTTTTTTTTGACTCGCTCCCAATTCATCTGCTTTTTGTTCATCATTTCACTATAGGTCACAGTAATTTTTCCCGGCCGCTCCACTTGCGTAATCCCTTTTCTTATCGCCTTCTTCCCGCCTTCCTGTGACCCCTGTCTGCCCGCCGCACTGCAGGTCAAAGTCTGTCTGCACGGACGCGATGCTGCCTCGCTAAAACCTCATTTCAGTTAACTAATGAATCACTGGCTGCCGATCAAATTAACAGCCTCCTTTCCTTCCTATGTGTCTAATATGTGTGGTTCTGCGGGTCACGCTGCTACTACTCACACATGCTGCGCTCATGAAACATTCATGATTCAGCTTGAGTGGAACGAGCTGTGTCATAATGATTGAATAAGTCGAACCTGCTGCCGCAAAGTATCAGCACGCTGCACTCAACTCAGCCATTAATTCAGACGACTGTTGTAGGATTGCCTTACACTCTCAGGTTATTGTTACTCAGTGATTAAACAACCAGCTTCAATCCAATTTGTAAAGACGACTCAGCAGCAGAATCAAATACAATTTCGGCAGAAAACGACAGCTAAGTAAATTGCTTGCTCTGCCATCCAGGGGAAACAATTAAGCGAGGTTTGATCAGAAAGAACGACTTTTACTTTTACAAGACAGCAAATCTCTGGAGCGACTGCAGTCTTGGCACGCGAGAGCTTTTCACTTTGCAATGCAGATCTGTTTTGAACCAGCACAGCTTAGCTTGTTGATAACATCTCACTCCCAATCTTTATCTAGGAAAGAGGTTCGGCGCTAAAGAAGATGTGTTAATCGCGAGGATTAGCATGAATAAGGCATCAGAAGTCAGTGCTGCTGTTCACCAAAGTGAATCCACGTAAGAACTCCCAATAAATCAGATCATAAAATTGAGGTTAATTAGTGTAACCTCCGAATTATGTTTTACACTCTTTAATCACAGATTGAGTTCAGTTTTTGGGTAAAAGCAGACAGTCCACTGGGTCTTCACCTAATCTCTTATTAGGCTTCAGCACTTTTCCTCTTTCATCTGACCTCCAGGTTTTCTGTCTGTGTCTCAGTCTGTCTCTGTTACACACACACACACACACACACACCTCACTTTGCCTCCCTGTGTGAGACTAGGTCAGTGCTCATAGATCACGCATTGGGATGGAGACAGTAAATGGGTCTGACAGTGTCTGTGAATGGACTAATCATTCAATGGTATAGACACGAGAAGGGGGTGTCATTAATTCAGGTCATAGAGAAGAGACATGTAACACACACATACACACTCATCCCAGAGGTCAACCCACGAGTCCCACAATTTGTCATGCAAACATACATATGCCAGCTCCAGATTAATAAAAAAGATGTCATCTCTTAGTTTGAGATCAAATGTCTGGGAAATATTGGAAGAGAGTAATTTCACTTATCAGTATGTACCTCCCTATTATCCTGAATCTTTCCAAGTAAGAAGCAAAAGCATAAGAAACTCCAAATGGACACAAGCACAGACACATACATGCTTAGTGCATGTGCACGCACAAGTGTTGGCCACAAGGTCAGGCTGATGAATCAACAGTATGTGTGCATGAAGTGACACTCGGGAGCAGCTGTGCATGACACACTCACTTAGTCCTGCAGGTAAGTGCACAACAAATCAAGATGCAACACTGCACGCCACCAAAGCCAGACTGTCATCAAAAAACGTGAGCAAATTAACACAGAATAAGGCATGCAGGTGAAAGAATACACTCATGTGCACGTCTCTTACCTGGTAGGCCAAGACAGAGCAGGACACTATAGTAGATGACGGGTAGTGGTCCGAGAGGGCATCCCTGGGCAGCCTCAGAGGGATTCTGCCCTGTGCTCCAGGTGCTCCCGTTTGGGGAAAAAACAGGGAAGTGGCTGTGCTCCATGGCCTCTTCCTGGTCCTCTTCCTCAGCTGAGCTCAGTGTCAAGAAGCGTGCTGGCCACGAGATCGAACCGCCTGGATGCCGGTTTTGGGGAGAGGGTGCTCTGTCCTTGGGTGCCAATCAGCATGAGTGTGTGTACGTGTGCGTTTGGCAAGACCGCAAGGTTGAGTGAGTGAGTGAGTGAGAAGGAGGGAGGAATGGGAAGAGATGGAGGACAGCGAGATAGGCAGCAGACGGGGGAGATGCGAGGGATGATATGTGTTAGTAGGTGACGGAAAAAGGAAGGTGGCGAGAGGAGCTGAGAGGGAGGCGTGAAGAGGTGAGTGTGAAGGTAGAAGTGGAGAGGGGAGGATGCTGCCTGAGTGTGTGAGCGAGGGGAATGAGAGCGAGTCGGGAGCGCAGCGGGGAGGAGGAGAGAGGGAGGGCAAAGAAGAGGGAAAGAGAAAGGGCAGAAAGAGAGGGAGGGAGAGACGGAGACTGAGAGTGGAGGCAGCAAGCGGGATGAGGGGAGGATGCTTAAGGAGAGAAATAGGGGTTTGAGGGCAGAGAACATAAAGAGATCATAAAACTGATGGGGAGCCAGATGTGATAGACGAGAAAAGATAAATGGGGGGTTAAGTCAACTGTGGAAAAGGACATAGTGCATTTGCCCTTGTCATTGTGTTTGTTTTCTGTCAGTGTGTCTCTTCATTGCTTGGTGGCTTTCTGATTGCATATCGAGTTAGGGGACAGATCACAAGCTGGGTCCATTAGTCTTTAAAATGTCTTTAGATCCACAAGCCAATTTGCACATCCTGAATGTCACACAGAGTATAATTACATATGACCAGACTTGTGTGTGCATGTAGGTGTGTGTGTGTGTGTGTGTGTGGTGGGAAATGGGGGTTGGGATTGGCTGCACAGTCTAATTCTAATGCAGTGTGAACAGTTTGAATCTCCAGCTAAAATGTGCTAATGAACTCTAGGCTGACACTTAAAAACTCAAATATCCCACCTTAAGACAGATTCCAATTTCTGGTTCATCAGTTGGTGTGACAGCAGGTCTGCAGCTGCCTGTTATTTTCATTTTCTATTAATCTGTCAGTTATTACAAATGATCCACTGGCTGTTTGGTGTGTAAAATGATGTGTTTATTTCTCAGATTTCTCAGATATAGTAGACTGTTTTCTCCATCCCACTGATTGCGATGTAGCTGAAACTCTTTGCTACAATATTACAGATAAGTGTTGGACCATTTAATAAATTGCTCTTGAGTTTCAGAAAGAGAGCAGCAATGAGTAATTTCATGTAAGCTGTTCTAGGCTTAAAAAAAAAGAAAAGAAACCACTGTAACGACCTGTAACTATTTTTCAAATGTTGCCAAGCATGGCAGACTCACGAAAGAGGAGCCTTTGAAATGCTGAGATTAAAAAGACACGAGGATTGTTGAGCTGTGTTTTTGACACATCAAATTTGTCAGAGTTGAGAATTTCAGGAGGTTAAAAAACTGGGTTGTTAGTTTACCCTCTGATCTGCCACGCTGAAAAGGCAAGTTATTATCAATAGTTGTTGGAGTTTTTCTAATTGCACCAGTACAAAAAGATTTGTTTAAAATTTTTAAAGCGTCTCTCTTTTCCATTCAGTCCACATTCTGCCGTTCTGCAACTGTTATTGATTTACATTTTATTCAGGTGGAAATTTTAAACAATAGCCTCGAGCTTAGAAACGCTAAAGTTCTTCGTTTAATAAAAGAAAAGAAAAAAAGACTCACAATGACCCATAATCATTCTAATGGAACAGAAAGGTAAGAACAAACAGCTCTTTAGATTCAGTAAACAATATCAGCAAATATATATTTAATTTTTTCTTCTATCAACACTTGTTAACAGAAAGGCCAGTGACTAATTTTTTAACTTTAATTTTTAACATGTACTCTACTTAGGTACGAGTTTAAGGCCATTTACGGTACATTTCTGATTTAGATTTATTTGCAGATCAAGATTTTGCATACAAAATTCACTCATTAGTTGTGTCTTGCTAGCAGCAGCTTTGACCCTACTTTGCCTTTTGGACTGCTTTAAATCTTCATAACATAGATTCAGCGAGGTGCTGGAATCATTCCTCAGTGATTTTAGCCCATGTTCACATGATAGGATCACACAGTTGCTGCAGTTTTGTCAGGACCACATCCACCACATCCCAAAAGGTGCTTTGTTGGACTGAGATCCGGTGACTGTGCAGCTCATTTGAATATAGTGGACTCATTATTTTGTTCAAGAAATGTGAAATTTGAGATCATTGGGGCTTATTACATGGTATGCTCTGTTGGTGGGAGTAGCCATAAGAAGATGGGTGTAGTGTGGTCATAAAGGGATGGACATGGTCAGCAACAATACTCAGGTAGGCTGTGGGGTTTAAATGATTCCCAGTTGGCACTAAGAGGCCCAAAGTGCACCAAGAAAACATCCCCAACACCATTACACCACCAGCAAAATGAACTGTTGATACACAGCAGGATGGGTCCATGAGTTCATGTCGTTTCTGCCGCGTACAGCAGGAATGAAGACTCATCAGACCAGGCAACATTTTCTAATCTTCAGTCGTCCAGTTTTGTTCAGCCCGTGCGATCTGTAGCCACAGTTTCCTGTTCTTAGCTGACAGGAGTGACACCCTTTGTGGTCATCTGCTGCTGTAGCTGATCAGCCACATCAGAGATGCTCTTCTGCACACCTTAGTTAGAATGAGTGGTTATTTGAGCCACTGTTGGGTTCATTGAACAGTATAATCATTCTCCTCTGACCTGTGACATAAACTAAGCATTTTTTACCCTGAGAACTGTGGCTCACCAGATATGTTCTCTTTCGCTGACTATTCCCTGTAAACCCAAGAGATGGCTGTGTGGGAAAATCCCAGTAGATCAGCAGTTTCTGTCTGGCAACAACAAGCGTGCTACATTCAAAGTCATTTAAATCACCTTTTCCGCCCTTTGTGATGCTCACTTTGAACTTCAGCAGAACATGATTGAGAGAATATAATTAGCCTTCCAGTGAAGCAGCCTAACACTTTATTCCAATATCACAACAAAGTTCTCCTCCAAAATGAGAATGCATTTGAATTAACACCTCTGTAAAGCAGCTTGAACAAAAACTAAACATTCTAACTTTTACTAGACTGGGTTGTGACTCCTTATGAATAAGGGAACAGCTGAGAGAAGTCGCTTTTTATTAGTTTTACCCAGATGTTCCTAATAAACTGCCAACTGAGTGCAAGCAGAAGATTTACAATTACACCCGAGGGTCTTTTTCCCCCTCAGATCTCACCACCCACTGCTATATCTATCATTTCTGTGTCATTTGCCACGTTATTTCTCAGTGCATGAACCATACAAAACGTGAGCTATGAGATGGTGTCAGTGTAGCGATTACATAGCATACAGATGCATACGTATTATGATTACACTACAGGCTTTTTTAGGCTTTCAAGAGAAGCTACACGTGCAGAAAGCAGGCATCAAAAAGGTTTTGGCATGATTACAGTGAAACATCATGTCCATTTAGGGAGCTGTCAGTTGTGCCTCTGCTCTTTCTGCCCATCTTCAGCTCAATCTGGGCCTACGCTGCCTCTTTCTCAGTTCTGAAGCCAGAGAGCCGCATCCTGCTCATCTCTGCTGTCTGAGCAATATACTTTAGATCATTTATAAAGTAGGACATGCGTCTGTGATAAGAAGGTGAGGGCAGATTAGATTACACAGTCTCACACAAAGAAAGAGAAGAAGAGAGAGATTTTTGAAATGAACCACTTGTCGAAGGGAAGGAATCACAGCATCATCTTTATACCCGCTTGGAGCTTCATTTATGGCATTATGAGCATTTTCTACCCAAATGGGCACTAGTGTAAAGGAAAGCAAGAATTGAGCGCTGCAGTGTCCAGTAATGGCTCACCCGTATTTGCTAAAAGCCACTTGAAAAGTGGAACAAAGGTGAGCGAGAGTAGAAGAGAAAAGAAAGGAATAATCATGTGCTTTTAATTATTTTCTGCAACACGTGAACAAATGAGCTGCAAGGGATGCAGGGAGGGGAGCTGCACGATTGAGTGTTAAATAAAATATAGCCAGATGACGTGAATTAATCACAGAGAGATGTGGGGGGAAACGGAAGATATCCTTCAAGAGTAGGTAGCATAGCTGTGAAAAACCCCCACAGGGTTAGAGCTGGCCTGCTTTCCAGTACTTAATACAACATCATCATTGGTCCTTGTCACGCAAACTCGATTACATGTAATCTTGTGGTGCTTTGATCCATGCGGGATTGTGTTGTGCATGTGGGTTGTTGTTTGCCGTTAGATTTAATATAGGACATCAGATACTGTCCTGTGTACGTGTGAGGGTATTTTTTGATGTGTAATGCAGTGATATTTTTCAAAACCAAACCAGGACAGACGACGGCTGTTATACATGATAGTTATGGAACGCGGTTGAACTTCAGCCCGACCCCATTATGCCCTGCGGTGACGCACGTGGATGAGTTCAGTGGTAGGATAGGTTTGTGCAGGTCGTTACAGGGCACGTGCATTATTAACTCATTACATCATCATTACACGCAGTGTTTCAGGACCCCATGCTGCCAGGTCATCACCGAAACGAGCATCGGATGCACAAAAAAACAAACGCAGGTTGAAATGGTTGGTGATTTGTGTTCAGTGCAAACACCACAGAAATAAAAATGCTAATTCAAGTGCTGTGCTGATGTTAACAGCTATCTTATTTGTTTTATTCGTTGCAACAAGCCTAAATTTTCAGAAAAGGTGCCAATGATCCGGTTCAAAGGCTTAAAGAGTGTCTACTGGTTTATAAATGGTGTGAGGCCAGGCCAGTTCAGGTGTGCCTTTTGGTTTTCTGTTAACAATACATGAAATACCAGATACTTAAATGCGCAACTGCAAAGAAAGTATCGTGCAGTATTATTGGCATTTGATCGCTTTTTCTGTGGAGCATCTGTCATCTGTTGCGAGAAGCTGGCTAATGTTAAGTACAGTGCCAAACAAGCTAAGAAAGCATCGCTACAGAGACAGTTTTGTCCTACTTCAAAAGAGCACCAGCTCTGAACCAGAAGCTCTACGACTGTGTGTCTCATAGTGATATGCTGACATACACTATATGGTGCATAAATGGTGAATAAGACCAATCATCCAGCCATGGGAACAAGCTTCCATACCATTGCAAATATTTAAGGAAGAACATGTAACTTGTTGTGCTCGTCTCAGGTTGCATTTATCTAATTTTAAGATCTAGATATTTTTCATTATGTCCTGATATGTAAACACTTAGAAATGACAGTGGGTGTACTTTCCTTTTACCATGACTGTACATTATAGAGACAAAAGTATTGGGCCACGCCATTTAATATTTGAATTCAGGTGTTTTCAGTCCCGTTATGTGTGCAAAATCATGCACCTAGCCATGCAGTATGCCTTTATAAACGCGTGTGAAAGAAGGGGTCGTCTTAAGACTTCACTGAATTTGAAGGTGATACTGAAATGAGACGCTACCATTTCATCAAGTCAGTTTGTTTAATTTCTTCCCTGCAGGTATTCCACCATCAGTGGTAAGTGGTATTATTGCAAAGTGGAAATGTTTAAGAGTCCCAGCAACTCCGCCACAAAGTGCCTGATCACATAAAGTTACAGAGCGGGGTCGTGCAGTTCGTATACGTCACCAGCCATCGACTGACTCTATAACTGCAGAGCTCCTCTGACATTAACATCAGCACAAAATCTGAGCATGGGGAGCTACATGGCATTGGTTCCTATGGCTGAGCAGCTCCTGTAGCTGTAATGTGTAGGTGTCCCATTGCTTTTTTCTGAATATCACCCATCTACTGCTGTTTGTATAATACGTATGTATTAATGACATTAAAAATAATAATTTGCCATCTTGGGCTAAATGGAGGGCTAAACTTTAACTTATCCAGTGCTAAATCTGCATGCTATTGTACCCCATGCTTATTAGCAGGCACAGCTTAAGGTTAAAATCTGACATGTATGGTTGGACAGACTGAAAGAAAAGTCTGAGGATCAATAAATTCAGAAGCATCCCTTCTCTGGTGTAACGAACTGACGAAGGAGGAGATCCAGGTTTTAGTGTTACTTTTTTAATATTGTAAACAACCCTGCTTTGTAACCAGGTTTGAGCAGCAGGTGTAAACATGTCTGGGGAAGCCTATTTAGAATAATATGTTAAGTCATTTGAGTCTGGATCAAAGTGGTGGAACAGCAGGCAAATCGACATGTTGCTAGCACAGCTTTAAAGCAAAGAAGGGAAGCCAGAAAGCGAGAGAGGGAGAGACTCCAAGCAGGGAGTCTGGTGGATTTAACAACCAGACTGTTAAATTCATCACAAAGTTGTCAAGTATCAGGTGACATTAATTATAGATGCCTTGTGCGATGAGCCGTTTGTTTAGTGTGCCTGTAAAATTGGGCCATAGATGTGAAGAGGAGTGGGTCAGCGAGGTTACACGTGAGCGCTGTGCCACCCTTTCTTTCCTGCTACCCTCCAATTTAAAGTCAGCACTCAAAAATAATAAGAGGAGTGGGAAAGAATTGGGAGCAGGAGCAAAAGAGAGTGGGAGGGTGAGAGACAACACAAGAGTGGGGATGCTGAATAAAACATAACAGAAGGAAAGAGATGGATGGATGACTGAGCAAGTTTTCCTCTACTCCTCTTTCTGAGCCAGCGCATACAGCACTGAGCACACCTGCATGCTCGCACGTAACACACCAGTAACACATCTGGTGTATGCTGCACATCCCACGTGCGCTCATACAGTATGTATACTATGCATGCGTGTCTTTAACAATTTCACCTGACACCAGACACGCCAGGGAAATTATCAGAATCATTTGCACATCTAGCTGCAGCTCGGCATGCCCAGGCAGACTCTCCGTTCGCTCTCGCCACCCCTGGGTGAGTCTCCCTGGTCTAAGTGGTCCAGCTTCTGCCCCTGCCCAGCACCAGGGACCAGCTGGTCTGAGCAGGCTCTTATAATACTTCTGTTATTAGACTTGGGAAATGGAGACATTTAACACTGCTGCAGCTGAGACTAAAGCCCCACGGCCCTGTCTGTAAATTACATTGCTCTCACAAACAATCGCATTGAAATAAGGCCACTAAGGAAGGACTTTGGCTCTGTAAAATGTAGCCTTGATGACCTAGTTTCAGCAACTACCACCACTGCCTGTGTGCGTGAGTGTGTTTGATCATCTTCACCAAGTATCGCTAATCACAAAGTTTACCATTAAATATGCAACAGCTCTAAACGCAGGCTCATAACTCTTCGTGAATTAAAGGAATGCCTTTCAAGTCCTTCTGCCGTTGTAATTTGCTGCAGCAATCAAGCATATAAGATTGGGTTTAATTGTGTACTTTACCTAAAAAAATATTCTCAGCCTCTTTGAAATCGGCTCCTCAACAGTTTCTGTCTGATCCTCCTGATCAGACACTTCTGTAGCGCCCCAATCTCAACCAGGGCTGTTTGATGTTGTCTGAGCTGATGTGTGTTTGTTTGCAGTTGGACTTCTCCTATTGATCACAGCAGATTGGACCCAGTTTTGTTTGCTCAAGCGTGCAGACATTAGAGGACCTCCACATTCTGATCACACCGCTGAGAGAAATATGGGGCGTAACAGCAGTAACGATGGGAAAACTTCCCCTTTTGTTTTTAGTCAGTATCAAAGGGATTCTGCAATAGCTCTCAGGTTTCCTTTATACTTTCCGTTTAGCATGGATATAAGCTGACAGCAGTTCAATCAAAGAAACATCACAGAACAAAGATTTACATATATACAAATTCCTATAAATAATTCAGTAACACATATGCTTTAATTAGTTCTATGTGTTAGAAATACTAAACTCCTCTAATCTATCACTTTGGTTTGGTTTGAAGCAGGTGATTTACTTTTTTGCTTCACATCCTGCTGAGGAGTCAATCAGGAAAAGGCGTGCACAAGGCATCCTTTTCAGACGTCTGAAACACCTCAACTTGAGGAGCAGCGGCTGTACCCTGAGTCCCTCACGATCGGCTGACCTCCTCCTATCTCTAAGGGAGAACCCAGCCACCCTTCAAAGGAAACTCATTTTGGCCACATGTATCCACAACCTCATTCTATCGGTCACTACCCAGAGCTCGTGACTATAGAAGAGGGTCATAGGAATGTAGCTTGACCACAACAGATCTGCCCCAATCCACCTGTCAATCTTACCCCTCACACTCACTTATTAAATAATATTCCCAAAATATCCACTAAGCCCAAAAAATAAAGAGCACATCTGTCTCGTTATTTAGCTTCTGGTATCAGTCACTCAAAAACCAAACAAAAAAAGAAAAACATCCATTGTGTGGTTGTTTTGATTGACAGATGGCCCAACACAGGCAGCTGGAGCCTGCTAGGCTTCAGCTCCACTACTTTGAGTCATTCAAAATGGACCTCATCAGAGTGTGTATGTGTGCTGCTGTTGGTGTCTTCTCAAGCATTTCTATTGGATCCTTTGATTACTATCATTGCCTGATGTCAGGTGGAGACTTTCTAAGACACAGACGCTCCACTTCACTTTTGCAGTTCTGTGTTGTCTTAACTTCACCACTCGATGTTGCTGTTTAAGTAGTCGAGCCCCAAAGGTTATGCCACTCATAATATCTTCATGGCAGTGAAACGTGTCTGAAATAAAACCTTTAAAGAAAAATTCTTGGTATTTCTTATATTCTGTTCAGTATCTCATTTATTAACAGGCATGTGTTTTAAGTTCATCGGCACTATTCACTCTCACTTTGTCTTTCTTCTCCTTTATTTTATTTTTTTTAAACTTCAGGCCTGTATTGTCATCTTAGTCGCCTGTGCTTCTGGTGTAGTTTTTGCTGGTTTTATTCTTCAACTTCATTGCTATCTATCCGCACACCCAGGCTCTGTCTTGTCTCACAGCGCCCTCTGGTGGTTGTTTTCAGTCATCAGACTCGGTACAAGCTGTAAACAGTGAGGGAGTCAGGGAAGGAGTGGGCAGGCGCGGATGTAATCAGGACTCGTTATTTTGGATCGACAGGCCCGATCCGTCTGCGAGGCCGCTGCGTGTCTCAGAACAACCGAGGCGAAGGAGCATCAGCCGGGCCGGCTCCTCCATTCAGTCCGGGGCGGTAAGTACGGAGCAGCACTGCTGCTGTGGTTGTTGTTAATGTTCGTAGAATTCTCCTTCAGGCCTGCTGACACACCCCGCCATGAAAACAGTGACTCTGCTACAGTGTAGCATCATGTAGGTACCCAGCATCCTGTTTACTAAAAGGCGTAGATGCTGCTTTATGTCCGTATTTGTTGCAATACCAACCATGTACCTCTAGAAAGAAGCATAAAAAGCCAAGACTGTACTAATAGACTCATTAACGTACTACCGAAAGCATATTGTTGTTTATGTTGGGCAGAGGCAGATGTTTGTTTATACGTGCATTTTATGGGTTGGGCCCACGTTTGTCGCCAGAGCTGCTTTGATTCTTCATGTCATAGATTCAACATGTTGACATGATAGCATCACGCATTTGCTGCACATTTGTCAAATGCACATACATGATGTGAGTCGCCTCTTCCACCACATCCCAAAGGTGCTCTATTGGATTGAGATCCGGTTATTGTGGAGGCCATCAGAGTACAGTGAGTACTCATTGTCATGTTCAAGAAACCAGTTTGAGGTGATCAGAGCTTCGTGACGTGGTTTGTTATCCTGCTGGAAGCAGCCATCAGTAGATGGGCACCCCGTGCCATCTACCCCGTGGACATAAAGGGATGAGAAGCAACAATACTTAAGTAGACTGTGGTGTTTAAATGATGCTGGGTTTGTACTTGTGGGCCCAAAGTATGCCTATAAAATATTCCTAACACCATGGCACAACCAGCAGTAGCCGTAAGCTTTGATACAAAGCAGGAGGGATCAATGCTTTCATGTTGTTTCTGGCAAATTCTCACACTACCGTCTGAATGTCGCAGAAGAATCCAGACTCAAACAACCAGGCAATGTTTGTAATGGACAAACTGTAGCCTCAGCTTCCTGTTCTTAGCCAACAGGAGTAGGGATGCACCGATACCGATACTGGTATCAGGTATCGGTGCCGATACTGTAAAATGTGTGTGTACTCATACTCGTAAAAGTTAACCGATACCATGAACCAATACTAACTTATTTCATTAATCAGAGGGTGGATTGTCATTTTTTTTGTAGTTTTTTAGATTGGCCACTAGGGGGACATCCCGCGCTAAACAGGCACAGGGTTAGGCGAGTGAGACTGGCGGCTCCAGATAAAAAAGAGAAACTGGAGGCTGCTGTAGCTAGGCTAAGCAAAATGTCAGCAGTGTGGACCGGAACAGCCAACTTTAACTCAGGTTTTGGAATAGCGATGAAAAATGTGAGAAAAAATGAGAAAATCCACGGGCAGTTAAAATAACAGAGGCTCTGACTCATTTTATCGCTATGGATGACCAGCCAATCCCAGTCGTGGAAAACATAGGATTCTTCTCAGCATACTCGAGCTGCGATATGATATTCCCAGCCGCCCATACATCAGGGAGATAATGGTGCCAAAACTTTCTGAAGAGGTAAAGACAAGCAGTGTGTGCGCGATGTCAGTCCTTGGTTTAACGGCACAGTGGACTGATGATCCACGGGCAGATGACGAGTTCGTTCGTCAATGCCAAATACTTTTGTTATTTTGTTTGTTTGTTTACAATATGGACACTCTGCAACAATTTAAAAGTTTATTTTATTCTCAAACCTAATTTGTATTTATTTTATTCCAAACAGAAGTGTTTATTTATTATTCCGAAAGCTCGAGACAGTGCCCAATAGTTGAGTGATATTTTGTTAAATTACAATGTGGAGACTGCAATAATTTAACAGAAGTGCTTATTTTTCACTTGAAATTGTTTTGTGGTCATTTTTAATAAGATATTATTTATTATCGGCAGAGAATAAAATAAAACCTGTCTTCCAATTCATTGCATTTGTGTGTGTGTGTGTGTGTGTGTGTGTGTGTGTGTGTGGTAGAAGTATCGGTTTTTGTACTCTGTATTGGCAAGTACTCAGATCCAAGTATCAGTATCGTATCGGTTTGAAAAAATTGGTATCTTTGCATCCCTAAACAGGAGTGACAAACCGCATAGTCTTCTGCAGATGTGCCCAATCAGATACTTCAGAGATACTTTTCTGCATACCTTGATAACAAGTAGTTATGAGTCGCTGCTGCATTCCTATCAGCTTGAAGCAGGCTGACCATTCTCCTCTGACCTCTGGCATCAACGAGGCATTTTCTCCCAGAGACCTGCTCACCGGATGTTTTCTCTTTCTTGGACTATACTCTATAAACCCTGGAGATGGTTGTGCCTGGCTGTGAGACTTTACAAAATAAGATATGTATTTATTTTTTATTAATGCATCATCACCCAACTGTTTTCCCAATTGTAAAGATCAGACCCTAAATAAAAAGGTTTTTATTCATCCATTTCTTTGATTGTACAACACATATACTTTATATAGCATCTGGTAAGTTAGATGATAGCCATATGTGGTCCATGCTCAGAGCTCTGAGCCTCTTTTTTTTTTAAAAAAAAAAAAATAAATAACAATAGTAAAAAAGCATAAACTTAAAAGCACATACAAAATAAAATATCTAACAGGAAACAAAAGAACAGAACAAAAAAGCATAAAAATTTTCATTATTAATGAAAATGAATGAAGTCCAACCAGATAGTTAGTACCACACACAGCTCCGTGACTGCAGATGTAAATGTCCTTTAACCAGATTTGAAATACATTGTCATATAATGGATATCCAATCAATAATAATTAATATGATGACTCAATAATAATAATAGTAGCTGAATAAGGTAACTATATGCAATAGCTTCTCTGTCACAGTGAAAGGAAGGAGAAGCGAGGTACACTGGTTCTTACACGTTATATCTCTAACCAGTTTCTCTAGCAGGTTGGTAGTGCTGTTGTATGCTCGCTTCAGAGAGCTCCCCAAATGAAGTGCTTAACTTTATAAAGAACCAGTGAGCCAGCTGCGGCCACTACTGCGCAATAACCTAGTGAACTACAGCTTCATAACACCCAGGCAGCGATTTTCATTCTTTCTAACCGACTGCGGCCTTCTAAAACATTAAACAGTGCCTACGTCTTTCTCTGCTGTCTTATACTATGTCCTTCTACTGCTTAATGTCTTTTTCCAGAAATCCTCATGCATCAAAAACTCTGCTTGTCTCTGTGTCTTACTGTACAGCGGTCCCTGCATCACTGACACATTGCCTCAGAGCTGGGATACACTTCAGTGGCACCATGCACTTCGTGACCACACCTGCTGCGGTGCTGTGTCTGCTGGCTGGGGCATCGGTGGCCATTCACGCCCCTGAGACAGGTAAGGAGGGCAGCATGGGGCCAGGGGACTCCACAGAGCTCAACAGCGGTCAGTTTTAATAAAAAGCAAAGATTTAAAGGTCAGGTTCGTGAGAGCAGACAGCAAATAACATGTCAGAGCGATTCAGTGCTAAGAAAGTCAGGTCAGTCGTTTTATGGAGCAGACGTCTTGGCGCTCAGTCAGTGAGATGCTGCTTATTTGGCTTATATTAAGTTAATGGTTAATGATCTGTTTAGTATTTCTAAGCTATATTGAGTCTTTGATGCTATGATATCTGAGACCTTGTGTGTCCCCTCAGTTTTTTTGGACAAGGAGCAGGCAACCTCCTTAATCTCCCGTCAGAAGAGAAATACACCTTCCACTCTGGAGCAGGCTTGCATGGAGAAGGTGTGCAGCTACGAGGAGGCCAGAAAGTTCTTCCAAGACACATACCGCACGGTGAGCCCACTGTTAATCCCCTCCTCATTTCCTCAAACCTCCTTTGTGCCTCTGTTTGTAAAGAGAAAGCCACTGTGCAGCTCCAGATGTTTACTTATGCCGTGTTATTTCTTCTCCAGGATATCTTCTGGTCAGTCTACGTTGGTAAGTGCATTATTAAAAGGATTGTTCATTACTGCCCATGCATTAGCACTGCATTACAGCTTATTAACTTCTCCGTGTTCAGATGGAGATCAGTGCGCAGAGAAGCCCTGCAAGAATGGAGCCATGTGTTCAGACAGCGTTGGAGGCTTTGATTGTGTCTGTAAGTCGGGTTTTACTGGAGCCCTCTGCGAGAAAGGTGAGAAGGAGACGTCAGGATTTCGCACGTGAACATCGTTTTTGATTTGCTTTTCAAGTTCTGCAAGCTTTCCACTTTGTTTTCACAATGCAGACGAGACTCTGTGCACTCTGGAAAAGGACCAGGGCTGCTCTCAGTTCTGTAAACCAGGTTACATATCCTACGAATGCTCCTGCGCCCGCGGGTGGAAGCTCAACACAGACAAGAAACAGTGTGTGCCTCAAGGTACGTCTGTCATGTATCAAAATGACTTTTTTCTGCATGTTCTTTGTTCAAGTTTGGAAAAAAAACCCTCTGTTTTATACCTGTGTCTATTATTTACTGAATAACATGGCAGATTACTAGTTGCCAGTGATTGTGGGTGGTGGAAAACCTTTGGCAGTACATCAAAAAAATACATAAAGGTTATCCATCCATCTTCTGCCACTTATGTGGGTCTGCAACAAAAGCAGTCTAAGCATAAATGCACAGACCCACTCAGTGAGACTTCCAGGATCACTAAGCCCAGCTGAGATATATATTAATATAATAAATAATCTCTCCATCGTGTTCCTCTTTGTAGGAAATAACAGAAATACTTCACCTAGGAAGCACCACAGTAGATATACTAAGGACTCCTCGATGTGACAGTGGTAGTGGCTCCACTCTGTTGCCCTCCTGAATGACAGAGCTCCTCTTGCTGTCTCTGATTCCTCGGCAGGGCCACTCTTTTCCATTCTTTGTATCCAAAATCTCATTCTTTCTGTGACTACAAAGATTTTGTGGCCGTGTGTGAGGGCGAGAATGTAAATCAATCAACACTTAACTGTGACACTTAGCTCTCTCTTCAGATATACTCATTTTACTTTCACTGCTGAAACTGCACCATTGCATCTGTCAGTCTCCCCGCTCCACCCTTATGAACAAGACCCTGACCTATTTGAACTCCCTCTCTCAGGTACCAGTTTTTCCCTGACCTGAAGTTGGAATCGTGGCCTCAGACTAGGAGGTGCTATCTGTCATTTTTGCTGCTTCACACTTGGCTGCAAACTGCCCCAGTGCGAGATGCATGTCACCTACTAATGAAGCCAGAAGAGAGGTGATGCTGAGGCCACCAAAGGGCAAGTGGTGGAGGCCACCCTCCACCACTTGGCTGTGTTTAGAAATTCTGTGACCATTTTTACACTGCATAAAAATGAGGTCACACCAGTCTACCGCAGTCGATTTAACATCTCTGCTTAATCTGACAATCTGTCTTTGGGTTGTGGGAAGAGGCTGGAATACTGGGGAAAACCCACAGGGACAGTGAAAATATGCCACCTTCACACAGCCTCCAACCAACCAGCATTGTTGCCTCAAATAAACAATGCTGTTATTAGGTACTATGGAGGACCCCTACACCTCCATAGTGCCTCATGAAGAGCTGAATTTATTACAGCACAAGGGTTCAAAGTGAAAATGGCGTTTAGAGCAGTAAAAACAGTTTTCTCTTAGAGGGCATAGACAAGAGACCCATCTGCCCATGTTTGTTTACTTTTTCAGTCATTTTTCTAACATTGTGCCGCTTACATGATGCTGTCAAAGATATAATCAAGACACTCATCCAGCCAGCTCAGATGAAAAGAGGATTTCTGATATTTCCCCACAGACTGCTTTGTTGACTACAAAAGCTATTGCTAGATATGCCCGTTGTACTTCAAAAATAATGTAGTCAAAAAAATAATCATAATCATCTCCTTCTGTCAGTCGAGTACCCCTGCGGTAAGGCGTCCCGTCTACAACAGTTGCAAGGCAAATTGTCCAGAATCAGCACCAGCAGCCCTGAAGGAATTGCCTGTTCGTCATCCGAATGTCCGTGGCAGGTAGGAGGACACTTGTTAACATAAAGACACAATGCTATCAGTGTGTGAGTGTGCGTTTCTCAAAGGTATGAAAAAGAGATGCAGGGTCTTAACTGTCGTGCTGTTTGCAGGCTGTTCTGGTGAGTTCAGAGTCAGCAGGTTTCTGTAGCGGAGTCATACTGAAGGAGAACTTTGTCCTGACTACAGCTCAGTGTGCCAACAAATACCCATCCTTCCAGGTGGTTGTTGGTGAGTAAACAAAGAGTATACAAACATTGCAAGTAGGTAGTGATTGATATGTATTGTACATTTTATAACACATAAATTAGCTTTCCATTGCCCCCCAAAGATGTAATCTAAAATAATAAAAAATGTACATAATATGCATACAAAATGTTTAAGTATAGATTCAAAAGGGGGGTGTTTGCATTTGTAATGATTTCCATCCTGTATGAAGGAAATCAGTAACATATCCTCCTGAGAACCAGCCAATTAGTTTATGACCTCTGTAATGGACATTTGGTTTTGGTCTTTATATCTTCAAACTCATTTAAGCTATCCTACTAAATCCTGATGTGTTAAATAGAGGACATCTTGGGCTTTCCATTGATATCTCATGTGTTTGGGTGACCTCTTTCAGCTCCAAAGAGGAAGAACATCACAAAAAAATTAAATCCGAAGATTAACTTTCCCCTCGGTTCTCAGGAGGATAAATAATAACAGTACCATAGATGTTACTGTGTGTGGAGGGACCTATCCAAGCTTTCCTTTCAGATTCAGAACAAATTTGTCTCTTTCTTGGTTTATGTTACATTTCCACCTGCGATGATATATTAGCATTTTTTAATGGCATGAAAAAACACAGACATGTCAGCACATTGTATAGAAGCCAGCATGTGCCTTAAAATATAAATATTTAAGTGAAAAGTCTTTTCAGTCAGCAGACTCAGTACAAGCTGTAAATGGTGAGGGAACGAGGGGACAGGCACGGATGTAAAAGTTTTTAGAGAAGAGTCATCACAAATTAACGATGCAAGCAGTTTTTAATGAGTACAGAAATAAGGTAACATTTTAAGAATATAGTCAAGTGAAAAAGAGTTTTCACTGGACTGTGCAGCACTAGGCTGTACTACAGGAATTGAAGGGTCTTTAGTGGCCAGACGCTACTAATAAAATGCATTTGGTTAAATTTTCATCAGTGAGTGCGAGCACCTCTATAAAAGCAGAGGTTTTGGCAGTTGGTCTGGAGCACTTAGGTATTGTATGTGTTAGCATAATCTGACCAGGAGTGGACGTCAGGAGAAAGCCTGTTCTCTCTAAAAGCACAGTGGCAGCACAGTTTAGGTTTATATCTGAAGAAAGCACAAGACTTCTGGAAACAGACCAATAAGATAAAGGTGGAGATAACTGGCCCGAATGCACAGCATTGTGTTTGGTGAAAACCAAACACAGCATATCAGCACAAACACTCCCAGTAAAAACAGTAAAAACTGTTTTATTATCAAAGACCGACATTTATTTAGCTCACGTTGTCTGCTCAGAACAAATAGCATTTACCTAAATAAACACAAATCCACAAATTGAAAAATTCTACCATTTTATAATCGTTGTTAAATAAAATTACAGAATAAATCGATCAAAAAAAGAAGTTTCCAAAATTGTCACTTTATAAATCATGAATATTACATCAGCAAATTAGTGTGTTTATTTAAATATGGTTTCTTTTGCTGTTTTAAAATGTAATAAAATAATTATAATCTAATAATTATAATAATAATAATCAAGCTATTAATATAATTATTGCAACAGCTCTGCACTGAACTGGAGCACAGAAGTGCAGTAAATCTTGTGCTGCATGCCGGTTTTTAGATTTTTAGAACTTTTAACATCATCACTCTTCCTTATCTCCTGCACAGGTAAAGACAGCAGCAGTAATACTGAACAACAGACGCTGTATGTTAAAATGATGTATGTCCACCCACGCTATGTGGAAGGTCGCCCTGAAAACGACCTGGCTGTGATTGAGCTCCGCGACCGCATCATCTTTAAAAGACACGTGATTGCTGCCTGTCTGCCAGAACGAGACTTTGCTGAGAGCGTTTTGATGGCAGGTGACTACACAACAGTGGTCACTGGCTGGAAGGAACCACAGCAGGGGTCTGCTTTCCAGGGCTCGCTCACTCTTAACACCCTGGTGTACAACAAGCTTCCCATGTGTCTGGAAACTCACGGAAACTTGATGACCAACAAGATGGGCTGCACTGCACCTCGTGAGAACGCCGGCTGCACCATGAGCTCCGGCAGCCCGCTGCTCACCCTGTACAGGGACGTGTTCTTCCTCACCGGTGTGGTGAGTCAGCCAACAGGGGCCGACTGCAGCAAAGGATACATCTTCCAGAAGGTGTCGCGCCACCTCGGCTGGCTGCGGCAAAGAATAGGTTCACGTTAGGAGCGGTAGTCAGAGAGCACACTGAGGTTATTGATCATGGAATAGGATAATACAGGTTAATAAATAATAAAACAGGGAAACTGAATATTTTCCTGCTTCTAACTTAGTCTCTTCTTTATCCTTGTCCTTGTGTATTTTAAAAATTTAAATAACTAACGTAACATATATGCTGTCATCTCCGTTCCTCTTTGGTGTGTCTCGTTTATCCACAAGGTGGCTCTCTGGTTACATAAAGACAGACGCGTTCGTTACATGTATTCTACAACTACAGCAGAAACGGTGAGAGATGTGTGAATTATTCAGCATGTGTTTTGTGATGTGGACGTACCGTTTTAATAACCTCTGAGCGCTGTACTCGTTGACATGCACCTTATAAGACTATTACTCATCACTGTTGTATGAATGTAATAAAGTATAACACCACACCTACTGTCAGCTCTGTCATTGTGGTTATAAGAGGTTATAATTATTTCAGAACGTTACATATAAAGGTAAGCTTGAGATGTGCCATAGTTTGTGGGAGATCATCAAACACAAGAACGTGGGCATTACTATTAATGTCAAATGAATATACAGGACTGTGCAAAAGTCTTGGGCTGATCCCTGTTTCTTTATTATTCTTCAGCACAGTCTGAACTCTCTTAGGCTGTTTCTTCTATTTTCTTTAAGGAGTGTTCAGGAATAGGTCTCCAGGTTTCTTGAAGAACATTCAAAGCTCTTCTTTGGATGTTGGATGCCTTTTGTTCCTCTATCTGTCAAGAAGATAGCGGTAATGTTGAGGTCCAGGTTCTGCGGAAGCCAATCCATGACTGATAGTGTTTCAGTGTATGTTTTTTCCATCCAGTTATGCTTTTTACAGCATTGGCAGTGTATTTGGGGTCATTGTCATGTTGAAAAATGAAATTGTTCCCAATCAGATACTTTCCAGATGGATGCATGATCGTACTTTTCTGTGTTCATAATTCCATCAATTTTGACAAAATCTCCAACAAATGCAGTTCCAAACCATGACAGAGTCTCCCATGTTTTACAGATGGCTGTAGACACTCACTGTTCTATCTCTGTCCTGACTTCCTCTGTACAAATTGACCAAAAATGTCTAATTTGGATTAATCGCACCATAAGACTTGTTGCCACTCATTTACAGTCCAGTTCTCCCCACTTCCCTTTCCTAAGTATCGCTGCTGGAGAGCCATCCTTGCATTGAGACCAACTGAAGGGCCAGATCCATCTCTCAGGTCCTGTTCATGCTTGGACAACTCCTAGGTCAGTGCAGGCCTACTTGTTGTTCCTAGAGTATTTAAAAGTAGAATGGGAGGGAGAGCCTTCAGTTTTCAGGCCCCTCTTCTGTGGAACCAGCTTCCAGTTTGGATTCGGGAGACAGACACTATCTCTACTTTTAAGATTAGGCTTAAAACTTTCCTTTTTGCTAAAGCATATAGTTAGGGCTGGACCAGGTGACCCTGAATCCTCCCTTAGTTATGCTGCAATAGATGTAGGCTGCCGGGGGATTCCCATGATGCATTGAGTTTTTCCTTTCCAGTCACCTTTCTCACTCACTATGTGTTAATAGACCTCTCTGTATTGAATCATATCTGTTATTAACCTCTGTCTCTCTTCCACAGCATGTCTTTTATCCTGTCTTCCTTCTCTCACCCCAACCGGTCGCAGCAGATGGCCGCCCCTCCCTGAGCCTGGTTCTGCCGGAGGTTTCTTCCTGTTAAAAGGGAGTTTTTCCTTCCCACTGTCGCCAAAGTGCTTGCTCATAGGGGGTCATATGATTGTTGGGCTTTTCTCTGTATCTATGGAGCGCCTTGAGGCGACATTTGTTGTGATTTGGTGCTATATAAATAAAATTGAATTGAATTGAATTGAATTGTTAAGAAACACTCCTCTGAAAATTATCAGGTACAACGAGTGTACTGAAAATCTGTAAAAAAGCAGCTAATGTCCAAAGAAAAACTTTGGAAGACCTTCAGAAAGCCTAGAGGATTGTTGCTCTCTCTGAAGTAAAATATAAAGAAATGACGGGTGGCTCAAGACTTTTAATTTTTAATTTCAATTTCAATTTCAATTTTATTTATATAGCGCCAAATCACAACAAATGTCGCCTCAAGGCGCTTCATAGATACAGAGAAAAGCCCAACAATCATATGACCCCCTATGAGCAAGCACTTTGGCGACAGTGGGAAGGAAAAACTCCCTTTTAACAGGAAGAAACCTCCGGCAGAACCAGGCTCAGGGAGGGGCGGCCATCTGCTGCGACCGGTTGGGGTGAGAGAAGGAAGACAGGATAAAAGACATGCTGTGGAAGAGAGACAGAGGTTAATAACAGATATGATTCAATACAGAGAGGTCTATTAACACATAGTGAGTGAGAAAGGTGACTGGAAAGGAAAAACTCAATGCATCATGGGAATCCCCCGGCAGCCTACATCTATTGCAGCATAACTAAGGGAGGATTCAGGGTCACCTGGTCCAGCCCTAACTATATGCTTTAGCAAAAAGGAAAGTTTTAAGCCTAATCTTAAAAGTAGAGATAGTGTCTGTCTCCCGAATCCAAACTGGAAGCTGGTTCCACAGAAGAGGGGCCTGAAAACTGAAGGCTCTCCCTCCCATTCTACTTTTAAATACTCTAGGAACAACAAGTAGGCCTGCAGAGCGAGAGCGAAGTGCTCTAATAGGGTAATATGGTACTACAAGGTCATTAAGATAAGATGGGGCCTGATTATTTAAGACCTTGTATGTGAGGAGCAGGATTTTGAATTAAATTCTGGATTTAACAGGAAGCCAATGAAGGGAAGCCAAAACAGGAGAAATATGCTCTCTCTTTCTAGTCCCTGTCAGTACTCTTGCTGCAGCATTTTGGATTAACTGAAGGCTTTTCAGTGAGTTTTTTGGACATCCTGATAATAATGAATTGCAGTAGTCCAGCCTGGAAGTAATAAATGCATGAACTAGTTTTTCAGCGTCACTCTGAGACAGGATATTTCTAATTTTAGAGATGTTGCGCAAATGGAAGAACGCAGTCTTACATATTTGTTTAATATGTGCGTTGAAGGACATATCCTGGTCAAAAATGACTCCAAGGTTCCTCACAGTGTTACTGGAGGCCAAGGTAATGCCATCCAGAGTAAGAATCTGGTTAGATACCATATTTCTAAGCTTTTCAGCGCCGAGTACAATGACCTCAGTTTTATCTGAGTTAAGAAGCAGAAAGTTAGTGGCCATCCAAGTCTTTATGTCTTTAAGACATTCCTGCAGTTTAACTAATTGCCCATTACTCTGTAATACATCAACAACAGCAAAGAATCTAAAATTACGAACTAATACTTAAAGTATAATTCTTCCACACCAACCACATTTCCACCACGTTTCATATTGAAGCTCTGTGATGCTGTGCTTTGAACACATCTTTACATCAGCATGCTAACACGTAACAGCATGCTGTTTATCATGTAGAACCAAGACTGACATGTTAATTCAGCATATTAGCATACTATTTGCTCATTAGCACTACCCACTCTAGCTGATGGGGGTATCATTAGTTTTGTGGCCATTTGGTTAGAAGCCAAAGTGTCATCAGGGTCATTGTCTTCATGGTCTGATGAAGAGCAGGTGTGCTCGAAGCATCACACCTTTCATGATGCAGAGAACCGGTGGCTTCTTGCAGTATGCGAGATTTCAGCCCAACACCTTTTCTGTTTTTTAAACATTAAAGATGGCAATACAGAAAAGCTCAAAATAACAACCACTGCAGCCTGAATTACTTTACTTTGGTCAGTGATCAGCACACTATCTCAGAAAACTACTTGACGACATTTATGAAGTCAGATCAAGACTTTTAGTTTCGTTATGAGGGATGATTTACACATTCGCTCGACAACCAAAAGGTCTCTGGATCGACTCCAGCTGGAGATGCAAATCTCTGTTGGGGTTGCATCATGAAGGGGATCTGGTGTAAAAACTCATGTCGACCTATGAGACAAGAGGAGAGCTGAAAGTATCTCATTCTTATAAAGAGGAATCATTACCTGTCTGTTTGTGTAGCAGGGGAAAACAAGGCGCACACGTGGTCAGGTTGCTTGTCCATCACAGGCTGACAGACAACCACAGAGTTGTGTGTCAGCCTGTGATGGACTAGCATTGCTGGCTGGTGGACCACAGCCCGTTTAGAATCACCAATTGGCCTAATGAGCTTGCCTTTGGACTTTAGTTAGGAAGCTAAAGTCCCTTGGAGAGAAACCAAGCATGGGAAGGGCACAAAAACATGCATGCTCTGCAAACAACATGCAAACAACCAGATTAGCTATTTAATGCACTACTGTGCCATCTTGAGGGTAGAAGCTAATCGGGAAGGGAGGAGTGAAGTGCAACATATTATACTGCTAAAACAGCTCCCAGTCCACACGCAGAGTCACCATCTTCCACCATCCGCCATCTGCAAATAAATGAAAAATGCATAAGACACATTAACTGTATGAAAAAAACCTGACAAGCAAAACCAAAATCAAAAGCTCAGAAAGTAGTGAGATTTCAAGACGGGATCTTCCCACAAAATATCAGAATGTTTAGAAAATTAATTTCTCTAAGGTAAAATATATAATGGGACCGTGGGGCAAAACTAAAAGTATGTTTGAGAACAAGTACAAAGTCTTGAAGCTGACAGACTTGAGGGAATCAGGGCAGTTATTTTACACGTAAACTAATTTACAGGCATGTTGGTTTGTGTTTAAATATGACGCTCTGGGGTGTGAGTTAAAGCGTTAAATTTGCAGTTTGCATAATTTACATACCACAGTAGCGGACTATTGACAATCTGACAATCTAAACGTCTAATATACCCCTTTCCCCCCACTTAGACAATATTAGCTTACCCTCGCTGTCACATACCCCTGTGTTGTCTGGCAACATTTTCCCACAGAGCCTCTCCCTCTGCAGTCTTCTCACAGCCTCCCTGGTGAACAAGGCCAGGCCCATGTCACAGAGGCAGAGAAAAGGAGAGGCAGAAGAATGGCCAAGAGAGAGGGTAGGAGACGCCACATAACAACAAAAACCTGGCCTGCCACTTTTGATTGGAAGCTTGAAAAGGACAGCTCGGAAAGCTGGGGCCCACGTTGGCTGTTGCTATGGCACTCACCTAGGAGATGGCTCCTTGCTCCCAAAAATGGCAGCGCTCCTTTTGCTGGGCCGTCCAGCGGAGATTCATGTGAGCGGAGCTCCTTCCTTCCTGAGTCTGGTCCCGCTCTCTCGTTCTGACAGTTCCGTTTATGTGACCGAGCTCACAGAGCCGTTCAAAAACACACACCGAGCAAGGTGTAGGCTAAGGAGTGCAGCTCTCCTCTGAGCTGCAGAACTGTGAAATGTATCAGTTACATATCAAACAGTCACTGCATCTTACCCCGAGAATAAAACCTCACATCTGAGCAAATGGGGAGACGAGGACGTGATGGGAATGCTGAGAGGGAGGAAGATGTTTGAGAAGTAAAGTGCTGAGGTGCAGAAATGGAGAAGGACTCAAAGATGAAGAGCAGCAGATGAAGAGATTTGCTGTGTTGATACAGAAGAGATGACTGCCATTGTGCTGATGGATTGATGGACTTAAAGTATATTAGATATGAATGAAACATTAACAGGGTTGTTATTACTTAGGGAAGCTTTCACTCTACACAAATCAAATATTACTTTTATTGGACAGGATTTCTGTGCACTGTTATTCAGACTACACTGTGCCAGTGGTGTGTGTTTGCATCTGGCCAGGGTACTAAATCAGTAACACCGCCAAACCCAAAGAGCATTTGCATGCTGTGACCTCAAATCCTTGCTAGTGTGTGCAAGAACATGCATGTAAGTATGCATAACACATGGATGCTTTTTTGGGGTTGGGGGGTCGACATCAAATGACAGACTTTAGGAAGGATTATCTGTCTGTGTGGTGTCTGATCCACACATGGGGGGTTAGCATTATGTCTGCACACTGAAGGCAGATTGACTGTGTTAAAATCTGATGGGCTTTGCATGCAATCTGTAAAGGCATCCCTGTGATCTCGTCCAATGATCCCCCACCCCAAAATCCATGTCCCCAATCTTTTCTCACTTCAGGTCTTCACACATACGGAGAGCTCTCCAGTCAGATTGGGTGAAAAAAAGGAAAAGAAAAACAAAAGCTTTCCCCCTCCACCCAACCCCGCCCCTAACCTACCCCTATGCAAACTCATCCGCACGCCAAACACAGTAGCTTCTACTTCATTGGGTAATTGTGCAGAAGAGTGGAGGTAACGTGAGACCTCGAGAGGTTACAGCTAGGGCTGAAAGAAGTGTTTGAAAGAGAAAATATGAGACAGGCTGTAGACTTTTATATAACTCTGCAGCAGTCTCCCTGATATCAGCTCAGCTGTTTGTCTACAGCCACGCTAGTGCTTCTGTGAGGCTGTTTGTGCTAAATACATCAGCGTGTTCACAGTGACTATAATGAGGGTATAATGCTTATTTTGTTTACCATCATGCTCGCATGCTAACATATGCTGAAGAGAAGAAATGCTACAATTATATAGTTACATATACTGGATCTCCCATATACAAGCAGTTGAATAGGAAAAGCACTCAAAACTGAAGATATGTGTAAGGAACCTTCGACAGTTCATAAAAACTACAGAGCTGTCAACAAATTGCTGAAATATTCCTCAAAATCTAATTTAACTAACAGTCACAGTGAGCCAAAACAAGCAGTGTTATTGGGATTAAAGGGAAAGTGCCAAAAACTGGAATTCCTGCGATGGCCACACGAGGCTGGATCCAAAACTAAAAAATCATGTTAAAAATGGCCATATTTACAACAGAAATTAACATACATCCAGTTATCCAGGCACCCATCCATTTTTGTTAACTTCTTATCCAATCCATGTTAATCAGTTTAACTTCAGTGGCACACTAAATGATTTTGGTCACTAGAACTAATTATCCCAGTCACAACATTTAATTATGGTTACATTTTAACATTTCGGAGCTGCTACAAGTTTATCTAGGCTTGTAGATATGCCTAATTAAGGATGTGATTGCCTTGATTGACAAGTGGGTTTGATTTAATTTTGTTGACAATCTTCGGTTGCACTAAAAAACATTCAAGACGTCTGCTGTTCAGCTTTTTCCAGTGAGTGTTTTGGTCTTTTTTTCTTTTTTGTTCTTTTTTTCCCAGCTGTCTGAAGGCTTCAACATAGAGTAATGCCATAATGACAATATCCATCGTTTATATACAGTCTTTAGATAAACTGTAAACTAAATAGAAACACTAAGAGTCAATTAATAAACTTTTCAGTTCTTATTATTTTGCTAACATTGTCAGATATGTGAGATAAACATGGAGCACAGCTGGGGAGGATGGCAGCATTGCAAGTTTTGTATTGTTTTCATTGTTTTCGGACTGCATGGGTCAACATGCCAAACAAGCACACTCATTTATAGAATACCTCATTCAGCAGTACCACATATCACACACACACATTACAATATGAATTATTTTTAACATATAAGAGGTAAAAATTTTCAATCCTTTAAACTACTCACACCATCAGACCACCATCCTTTAGTCCCTGTGTGCAGCAAATTCATTGACAGCACTAATCCTGGCAGTTTTCTCCTCCTGCTATATTCTCTCCTTCTGCTTTTGAGCACTACTTTATTTTTTTCTACTTTTTTACTACTCTGTGTTATTTCTGATAATAAAAGATCATCAACTTTAGAACACACCTACAAAAAAACCAAACAAATTAAGACAAGATCTTAATGAATTTGACAGCACCGGCAACGTTTCTATATTTGCTTTTCTTTTGTCTACTCCCGTGTGCTTCCTGTGGTTGCAGGTCTTCTGAAACCAGACCCAGTCCTTGAAACAGGCTTTAAAAACAATATGTCACTTTCAGCATGTGGGCGCAGTGACTGTGGATGATAGAGGAGGAAAGGTAAATCCTGGAGCTGCCTTTATTCCCCTGACCTCACCCTGACCTTGCAAAGGTTAAACCATAAAGCCATTGAGAAACCCGAGGAGCTGAAAGAAAGATCTCCAAAGCTCACTGGGTGAAAACGAGCACACAAAAGTCCCTGTTGTGGTCTTTGAAGAGGTCAGATAAGAAGAGGTGTGTGTGTGTCTTTGTTCAGAGTATCCTGATATACTGTATTGTTTTAAGATGACATGACTAGTTGACATTTAGATAATCTTTGCCATTAATCCTCTTTCTTCGGGGCAAGGCTACCTCTGAAGGCCATGACCTCTCAGGTTTAAGGAGGGTTTATGTAAATGTGGTGGACAGATAGGTCTGGATTATGTGCAGAATGTACAACCTTTGGTGATGTAGTTTGCAATTTGCATAAAATTAAGGCTATGATGACAGCAGTATTTAAAAAATAAATAAATAAAGGAGGGGCTGAGATATCTTAATATTTATTCCAAAGTATTGGTTGAATATGAGTGATGTAATCCAACCGTTAAAAACGTGTCTTTACAAGGTGCAAAACCACGCTTCTACAGCAGGCATTCTGTTGAACGTACACATTACAGGAACACTTTTTAATCAGAGTATAGCATCAAGTCAGCTAATCTTCTGGGATATTGATCTGGTTAGTTAAGAAGCAGAGGGGATTGTTAATCAGTTTCAGCTGCTTTGGTATTAATGAAATTAGCAACAGGTGCACTAGAGGAGCAACAATGACACGACGCCCAAACCAAGAATGGTTTTACAGGTGGAGGCCACTGATATTTTCTCACTGCTCGTGTTTTCTGGCTGTTTCTTCACTAGTATTGCATTTGGAGGTTGCACAGATAGTCCAACTCTTCCACCATGCTGCAAGTGCCATTGTCAGAAGGTTTGCTGTGTTTCCCGGCACAGTCTCAAGAGCGTGGAGCTAGAAAACATTATGTTGCATGTAACATCGGTTTTGTGGTCTGGGGAGGCTTATTTATGTCGTGATGCACAGACTGCAACAGGCATTTGAAGGATGAAATCCTTGGACCTGGTGTGCAGTGGGTCCTGGGTTCCTCGTGGTGCATAATAATACCCGGTCTCATGCTGCAATAAAAGTTTTGCAAAACAGACTAGCCTGCCTCATCCTTTTTTCACTTATATTTTCATTGTTGTCTTTAAATTCAGCCCTCTGTAGGTTGATAACTTTTATATCAGTCAAACTATGCGGCATCCTTTCATTCCATATCAGTACGGATATCCAGCAAGGTTTTTTTTTTCCTACTAAGGTCCGATGTGTTTTCAGGGTGTTCCTTTAATGTTTTTGAGTATATTTTTTGTTAGAAGCATTCAAGGCCAACTCCAAGGATTGGGTGTCGTTATACAGGTAAACCAGAGGAGCAAAACTGTAACAAAACGACACAATGTAGATCAACTTCAACATTTCACCTTCTGTTTAGAAGTTATTGAATAAAACCTCATAGATATTTGTAAATATACACAATGTAAGAGTTCAGCCAAGGTTTTTTCCTCACCAGACACCCCGCCTAGCACACTTCACATCCTTTGTCCCTGTTTGATATTTTCCAGCCAGTTTAAAATAGGAAGTGAGGCTGGAAACAAAGTGTTCTTTAAAATTAGACTCTTCCCGCTAATTTTGGACACCTGCATCCTGCCATAGTTAATACATCCTGTGTGGTCATGGACTCTCATTGGGACGCTCGTCACTGGAAACAGATGCAACATATGTTCTGTATGTCAGCCACCCTGCTGTCACTGTGAGGCTTATTGTGTGCAACCCAGCGGGGCCTTGACAAGGCAAAGCAATCTCTGACCAGCATGGAGGCACTGTAACATACTGTATATGTGATATAATGAGCAAACCAATAGGAATTATGACCAACAGAAGGAGGATTATAACTCAGAGTCAGAGCCAAAGTTAGTCTAACTGCCTGTCAGTAATGTTATATCAGAGCACGATTGAGACTCACACTGATCCAGAGTTGCCTTGTCACCCTCTATGAATACTAAAGCAGGAATTTTCCACTGGGTGCTTTCATCTGAGCCTCACTGTAGATGTAACTGCACCTATTCTGTTACAGTCTTTGCTTAATTTATTCAGCAAGTTGTAGATCGAGACTGCGTTTGAAAAAGAGCAACTATAAAGCCTGCATAATATAACGTCAAGACAAATTACTCACACAAAGCACTCACTGTACAACATCAATCACAAACTCAAAGAGTTTCAAGGGCCTACATACATAACGCAAAAGAATTAACCTAAACTCTTATAATTAGGTGCTATGGTTATTACCTCAACTGAAAAAAAGATGATAAATAAGTAAATCAGCAACATATAAACCACAACAATTTGAGTTTATTACATATAACAAATATAATAAATAGACCAACATCAGGAAATTTAGTTTTTGGTTTGAATTTGTTTGAAATGTTGCGTCACATTTGACCTCTGACCTCTCCTTCAAGGTCAACAGTTGGATCTGAAGGGGAATGTGACAATAATGCTATATAGAGCTATTTAAAACGATGTTTCTTAATGCCATTGTTTGTATTGTGAATATATGAGTATACAGGGAATGATATATGGGGATTCTAAATATCACGTTACTTATGACCTCTGACCTCTTCTTCAAGGTCAAATTAGGTCAAACTTTCATAAAATGCATACTATCTTTAAAATTTGGCGGGGATTCTAAATATTGTGTCATAGTTTGCATCCGTATCATGTGACATTTGACCTCTGACTTCACTTTTACATTTCACATCTGCCTTTCCTTCAAACTGACCCCAAAATGTGTTATATCTTTAAAAAAGTATTGTCAACAGAAACTACTACTTAGGACTTACTAATATTATGTAATAAGCTCAAGTTATTAATGTATTCATGTTCTTATTTATCTACTTATCATACAAATCAATTCCTATTATCTGTTACCCTTTCAGCTGCAATGCCCTAATGCAATCAGCTATCATCTAACGATAATCTTAGTGCACACAACAGGAGGTGCCTCCCTATGCTCCTTATAGCCTTCCTGTTGCTCCCAAAGACTCTCAGCAGTTCCCAGATTATCTTACAGTACTCTAATGAAACTATGTTTAATTTTAGAGTGACAGACAGGTTTATCCCTTGGACTTTTTAGCCTACCACAATTAACGAATTCCTTGGGATCTCCGGTTTTGGCTTGGCAACAAGTTGCCAGAAGATTAGTCACGTACATAATTAGTCCCTGTGAGAATAAATCTAAATAGCTGCCTTTTGTGTTGAATAAATAAAAGACTTCTAGCATGTTAATTACTTAATTTCGGAGTTGATGATAAGTTGATTTCATTCCACATATTTCTGAGGCTGACACGACAGAGGTATCAGTCTTCTCAGCACTCTCTTTTGTGTTTATGAACTCTGCGGCTCAAAATGGTGGCCTAATTACCCATCCCAGCTCCACACTCAGGAATTACATGGTAATAAACATCTTAATTGGACTATTACTCTAACCAGATAAGGTATTCGCATCGGGATGTTCTTTAAAATCCATTTCTTGTGATTAACTAGGTGTGATTATATAACGATTTCCCTGCCTGTTCGCAGTTGTCCATAAAAACGATGAGAATAAAGATGAAATTGGTGTTGTCTGCGGATACCGGAGTGAGAGGACCGGTAATCTTCTCAGTCCTTCTGTTTTGAGCTGCGACCCCCTCCTCTTCCTCCACCCTCTCTTCCCATGCTGTCACTCTCCCAGCCTGCACCTGTCAGATTAGTCTCATATCCTCAGCTGCTACTCCATGTGATACGCCTCCTTACTGCCCAGAGCCTGCATGTCATTTTACTTTGCATGTATTTATGAGTCGGAGTGCATGTGAAAGGAAAAGCGAGGGGGAGAGAGACCAGATAGAGGCCAGTCTCATGGAAAATGTATAAAATGTGAGTGTTGCTGGTTGTTGCTTCCCAGTTTCTTCCTCATGGTGCAGCAGGATTTGGCTTAGTACCATTAACATGCAGAAGCCAAAATTTAGATGAACACCGCCCCCTAAATCGCTGGATTACCTGCAATCGAATAAAACTAAACCTTTCTCTGTGAACGGATATTTTGCACCAGCTCCACACTGCAAGCATTACAGTCACCTGGTCAGACGTGTTAGGCTGCTTGGGGGGGGGGGGGGGGGGGATGTTTGTAAAATGGAAATCCTTCCCCATGACTCGCATCTAGCAACACTAATAAAACAGGGAATCCAAGAGGAGGATGAGATGGTGGGAGCCAGTGGGGGTGTTCCACCAGTCCAAGCCTCCCTGGAAGATGGACTGGAGCAGCTGAGACAACAAGCATGTGATGTGAGCGAGAAATAATAATCACCACAATTTGTTACCATCAAGATCCCCTAGATAACAAAAGGAATCCCGGAAAGTGGATCGTGTAACTGTAAAAATAAGAGTCACAGAAAAACGGTCCACGAGAACAGAAGTCGGAGCGATTTAAAAGTAGTTTTTATATAGGGCTTTTCTACTCTACAAGGAGCACTCGGAGCACTTCGTAAAGCATGCCTCATTTTTACATTTCAATCTGCTTTGATGAATAAATTGAAGAGCAACTTGGGGTTCAAATATCTTCCCCTAGGATACTTTATGGCATGCAATCCCCCAACCTCCCAATTGGTAGATAACCCGGGATACCTAACGAGCTATAGCCATCAACTTAAATGCCATTTCATTCGTCATCCACGTTGTTAAGCGTGTTTATTACTACTATTTATTACCTCTATTGGAAGACATAGAGGACATTAGCTTGAGAACTTTATTCTGAAAGGCACAGTCGGAAACGCATTGGATAAGTTGACGTTGCATTGGTGTGTTTTCTGTGAGCTCGGAACAGTGCCGCACCAGCTGGATGTGACAGAGTTGCATGTAGAGGGTCCAATCTGTGCTCACAGGCTGAAACAGTGACAGAGATCTTAGGTGGAGTGGAGTGTGCGCGTGCATGCGCTCGAGTCTCGTTGTGCAGCGAGCTAATACAGCGTGCACGTGTCAGTGATCAATTAATCTGTCACGGTTACAGTGAACGAGGACAGAGAGGAGACGGCGGGGACTGTGGCGGCTGTGGAGAGCTGTCACTTTCTCTGTGCGCGTAGAAGGATTATCATTACGCACGTTATGCGGAGCGCAGCTTCGGTGATGCGCTGAGTCGGGAGAGGTGCAGCGGGGAGCAGCGAGAGTCAGCCCGGACATTCAGCGGCATAATCAGCGCAGTAACTGGAAGAGGGGGGATCCGTGTTGTTATGGGCATCGCAGGATTCCGACCGGCCGTCTGTTTTATTTATTCCGGTGAACACTCCGACGTTGGTGCCGAATCAAAGTCAAATATGCGCACTGCTAAACAAAGGATTTAAAGGGAAAACGATAAAGAATCTCTTAAATATTTCAACCCTTAAACCCGGTTTGTCTCATCCTCTCTCTTGTTTTTGGACTTCCATTCATGCACATTCTGCCGCTGAGGAAAACAGACACGGGCTGAATAACCGGGTACCTCTGGTGTGGAACCAGGAGCAGGAGGAATCCTCTGGTCTTATCTCACAAGGGTCCATGTGGATGGAGAGAGAATACGCAAACCCAGCGAGCGGAGCTCATTACGAAATGTGACATTTTTATTGTGTTTCCCATCAAACCTGACAACTGTGCACCCGTCTTCATCCTCGAACACCTCTAATTTACGTCGTTCAAGGTACGTGCTGCTCACCATGTCGCCTACAGATACTGATTTTTTAAGGGGAAAAGGGAGGGGGGCCAGGGGGAGTTATCCTTGTGGAAATGTGTACGCACGACATTTACTGAGGGCTGTTTGGCTGAACACCCTACAGGGAATCACTGTTTATTTGAATGCACCTGCGTCTGTACTGTATTAAGGTCGATTTTTTTTTTAAAGGGGGGTTTATCAGCTGAGAAGGAAGTTGCATCACTGACAGCCGTAGAAAAAAAAAGGCGATGCACCAAATGCAGGTGTGGGGAGCAGAGGGCAAACACGGGTTGAGCATTTTTGCAGAAATGTAATATTCATGCACGATGCTCAGCTCATACTGTCTGGAGCTTAAGGCAAATTAGGTAAAAACTAAAGAAAATGACGAGTGAAGCAGTTCGACTGGTGAGACATTTGAGCTTTTTTTCTCACGAGGATAGAAACGCTGCTCTCTTTTAGTGGCAGCGACTCCATTTTCATCCCACAACACACTGGGATATTTGGGGAGTGTCAATCACTCCGCCGTGCTTTAGTTCGGAGGTTAGATGTCATTCTTTTATTTTTGGGATCACACACACATTCCCCCCACCCCCCAGGATAACAATGGCCTTACTTCTGGTCCCTCAAACAAACACACTCTTCTGGAAGCCCCCAGGGATCCTCCCATGTGGTCGTATTGTTAAGAGAGAGGGGGATGCTGAAAAAAAGGAAAAGAAGAAAAGGGCATTCTCTGAATTTGTGTTTGCTTTAAGCTGCTTCTTTGGCCAGCTAAAACACAGGGGTGTCCCTTTTAGTAGACTTGAACCTCTCATGCTGGCCTTGCAGACAGGACACAATGCCCAGGGTGTCTAACTTGACAAGAAATCACACTTAAATGTCCTCTTGAGCCCAATTAGAAAAAGGATCTTTGCATGGAAACTGATGCCAGTTTATGGATTACCCTCCTTATTGATCAGTAGATAGATGATACGCGAGCTCTGCGTGCAGGATCGTGTACCGAGTAAGCTCACTGGCCTGTTTTGGAGTGCTTTGTTTTCTATCATTAATCAATATTCAGCAGGGTGAAGCTGTTTATTGTCAGACTGTGAATTCATGAGTTACTTAGCATCCTCTTGGGGGAAAATAAAGCTACAGTTTGTCCTCCGGGAAGACGCCATATGTGCCGTGTTCAGATGATTGTATACGTGTGTGTGTTTGTGTGTGTAGCTTCATGTACACATGAAGCAGCTGACTGTATAAGATGGGGTATTTTTGTCACTTACATGGGAACTCCTTGCTTCTCCTTTTATATGTGTATTTGTGATCATGCACCTCCCACCCTTTCCAACACACACACACACACACCCACCCACACACTCTCCAGGCAAGAGCCTCGCTCCAATTCTTCCTCCGCATATCCGGCTGTTCCTTCTTCCTCTTGCCTCTCTGATCACTATCACGCTCTCTAACCAAATCTGATCTCCTGGGCCCCTGTGACCACCCCCACCCTCCAACCCCAGCCTCCTTCATCTCCACTCTGGGTCCCATCAAGTTATCTATAATGGATGCCGCTCATTCGTGTCACACAGAAGCAGAACACGTGACACCAGATGTCCGTGGCTCTAGTTTCAGGGTACACTTTGGGGTTTGGCATGCCTTCACATCTGACCCGTCACCTCACGCTTGTTGTTATTGTCGGAGGGAGAGAGACAAGATAGTCAAGGGAGGGGAGTAAGGCTTGAGAATAAACACTGGCGCTCTTAATTGCCAAGTCAATTAGCATATGGTCTCGCTGCGAGTCCAGTCACATGGTAATGAGGCCTAATTAGGGTGGCCAGGGATGTCTGAAGAGTCTTAGGAGAATACTTACACTGTCAGATTCTTCAGTATGGCACCCAGGAGCTTGGTGTGGCAAATGTATCACGTCTTTTCAGGCTCTTCTTTCAGGGTTTTTTTTATTCCTAAACCTGTTTATATATGTTGTCTTTGAGGTTTTTTTCCCCTAAACTTTGCCTTTCCAACTTCTTCCCACTGTTTTAGCACCCACATGTACATCACAGTGGAATAACACATCACTTCCCTCATTTTTCTCTTTAAATTTCCATTGTTTTGTCTGTTGCTACCAGCTGGATTATGATCGAGCTCACAAATGTCACAAGACTGTTGACAAACGCAGTCAGATCAGATGATGGAATTCACTTTTGGCTATTTTATGTGAATTAGGAGGTTGGATGCTTTCCAGCAAATCCATTACCTCGCATTTGTTTATGATAAACCTTCATCAAAAAAAATGGCGTCATGAATGGGTAACAGTTGACCGGCTACGACAAAAATCTTGTCGGAATAATGAAGAAAGCGTGCTGTACTTGCAGGATCAAAGCTGCTGTAGATGTCTCCAGTCCATACACAGGAAACTCTAGGATGTCTGCTGCTGTGTCGCTGGGATCTCAGGTCTGTTTATTTCAGCAGCCTTGCAGGAAGTACAAAACTTGAAAGTATAGAAATATATATTCATGCACGAGACTCAGCATATAAATTGGCCACATATTGGCGGTTTTCATCATTGAATGTCTGTGACTCTGGTTAAATGCACTGCTAGAGAAGTCATCTCTGGTCATCTTGTCAAAGTGTTCTCAAGAGAGAAAGAAGATTCTTCGCTATAGGAAAGAAAACCAAGTCCAGCCAAGCCAAGTTTAATTTAAAACCCTCTCAGATCCTCTAAAACTGGTTGATGAAAACAGAAAACTGGAAGGAAGAAGATGTTCGAGCCAGCCCTCTCACTCAGAAAGTCTTCATCTGTAGACCATGTACAGTCTTAATATACTTTTACACTACAGCACTAGGTCCTTAGAAAGAATAGAATAAAACTAACTCTTATATTAACTGATTATAATGTACTTCGTTTAATAACTGAAAAAGTTACAGGAATAAACACCTGTTATTCAAATGGTCAGTATTTTAAGTAATTTATAGATTTTTGTCAATGCACTATCCTGACTTTATTTGTTTTTTTGGTTTTTTTTGCTTGTCAGCTAGTTATTATGTAGCAAAGATTTTTTATATAAACAACATTATCATTAGTTTAAAAAAGGCCCTGAAAGGATCTAATTGCAACCTTCATAATATTCTATAAGAATGAATCAGTGGAGAGGGACAAACACGAGTTGCTCTTTCAGACCAGGCTTTCATTCCTGAAGCCACTGCAGGCCTGGGTTCATATTATATATATAATCCCAGCTAATAATGTAAACGTATGCAGTGTTATAAGAAAAGGTGGATAATGCTGGCGTCGTTGAGCGGTGTCACCAGCAAGCAGATGCCAGGACAAGACATGCAATTGACCCGCTCACCTCAACAGCTGGATCCGTGCGTTTCCAGATGTATACCTATGTATTTAAGCACTCGTACAGACGCAGATTCATCCCCATTCAGATTCAAATTCTCGGCATAAGACTCAAAAAATGACAATTACTGCTGTTGTCAAATCGTAATAATCCTCCCAATTATCACAAGGGTAATTAGAAAGCATCTGCTCGTGAGCTACGTCTGATAATTGTTGGAGCTTGTAATTGTACAGGACAGCTTGTTTCTACCCCCCCAACCCCTATCCCCCTCCCACCCCCATCCCTGTCTATTCAGCCTGGGGCAGATCTGAATGACTGCAGTGCTGCACATTTGCACTCTCATGCTTGTATTCGTGTTGCGTTTTAACAGCAGCGCTGTAAGGAATTGCATGCTGCATTCTTTCCACAATCAGTGTTGTGTCACAATGTGTTGCCTTCTCACACACACACACACACACACACACACACACACACACACACACACACACACACACACACACACACACACACACACACACAGAGTAAATGCCACCAAGCTGGATGTTGCGTGAACATAATGCCAGTATGTTTATGCGAAAGCAACACATGTAACACTGCTAGATGGGAAATGAAGGGGACTAAGATGGACCTCTGGTTGCCAGCAGGCTGCTTGGCACTGAGGAAGATGAAGCCTGAGAAACAGCAGCCATGCAGCAGAACTGGCAGGAGCTGGATCCTTCCCTCAGTTACATAAGATACACAGTGAAAATAAAAGGAAAGGAAAGCAGGGGGGATGAGGAGGTGGAGTAGGAAGGCGCGAGGGGGCACAAGCAGAAAAGGGGAAATGATGCCAAAATGGAAGCAAGACGGTGCATTAGGGATTAGACACTGGATAGCAAAAGAGGGGGACTAGTCGAGGAGTGTGAGACGCATCTTTCACAGCACGTCTTCAAATACAGCAAGTCGAGGCCGCTCTGGCTGCTCTGGAGGAGCGGTGGCATTAAAAATCCAACAGAATAGAGGATTTTTTTTTTTAATGGAGGGGAGGGCAGAGATGGCTGCGTGATGAGTGACAGAGAGAGAAACACGTCTAGAGAGAGCGAGGGGAGGGCGAGACGGCGGCTACATCCTCTGTGCTGCACAAACCAAAAGGCCAGACAGTTTCGCTTCTAAAACCACTCGTGTAAAGCTGAAGTAAAAAAGAGGTGTCTGTAGGTGTGCGGCATATTCTGCGTAGCATTTTGCACATGCACGTCTCGCTGCTTGTGCATGTGTGCAGCCATTCTCTCTGCGCATCCTTCAGCTTTGCAGCTTACCGGTCTGCCAAGCCACTCAAAAAGCAGCCAGAGCAACCATCTGTGCGAGAGGGGGGTGACGAGATGGCGAGCGAGTCAAAAAGTCACGAGTGTGCAGGCCACAAGCTCCAGTCCCTCCGTGTCCTGTTGTGATGTGCACTTGTCTCGAGTGCAAAGCCTTAATGTCCCAGTAATTACAACGTGACAAAGGATGTGTGGAAGAAAGACAAAAAGAAGGAGGAGGAGCAGGCTGCTTGGCTTTTTGAGGATGAGCGAGTGAGGTTTTAATTCCTTGGCTGCTCTCCCTTGTTCCTGTAGTTTAGTGACGGAGCATAAAAAGCGGGATGATGTTAGGAGGAAACATGAGTGTTTTTGTGCGTTGAGGCGTGCACGATAATGTCAGGTGTTTGCGTATGCACAAAAAGATCCAGCTCTGTGTTTTTATGTGTGTGTGTTTTGGTGAGTCATTCCTCTGTAAGCACTGATTGATGTTAATATAGACCAATAATAACCAGCGGCTAAGAGCTGCTGCAGCAAGGAAGGAAGGAAGGGATGAGACAACAGGAAATAACAAGCAGGAAATGAGGGAGCAAAGCATTTTATTAATGAGGAGGCATGAAGAAGAATTTTGGAGAGTGTAAATCTCTGAAGGATATCATGAAAGGGCTCGAAACACATGAATATGCACAGCGCACATATATATTCACACATCTTTCACTGTTATGCCCTCAGGGGAGGGGAGGGGGGGGGTGAGAAATAAATAATGCTATTTCGCAAACTTGTAAACAACTGCTCTCTTAAAAAATCCGTCTTAAATGTATATAAGGAAAGAAACATCAAAAGCTTGTAAATAAATGGATGGTCCAACTATGCAGGCAGGGCGAGAAGCAAGGTCTGGAGAAGAATTATAAAGCAGTACATATTGTGTTTTTCAGTTTCTTATAGAAGATTAATAATGCTTTTTTTTTGTGGCAAAATAGATTTGAACATGGGTGTTATTGGTGTTTTTTTAAATGATGTGTAAGGAATCTTAGCTACAGTTTATAATATAATTCAAAGATGTAGAGAATCTGGAGAAATCTCTTTTTGCAAAGGACAAGACAGAAAACTAAAACAGTGGTGACCTTTAGGGACTCAGCCTGTACTTCATTAAATTTAAACTGCAATACTAAAAATCACTGCATGGGCAGTAAATATATTTTCTATGTGATGTAAAACTGTACCATTAAATAAAAAAAAAAAGACCTTGACTAGTGGGTGCTGGTACAACTCACCAAGCAAACCGTATGCCATAGGGCTACTGCTCTTTTTCTCTCTGTCTCAGCTTTAGAGACAGAGTGTCTGTCTGTCCCCCCACGCCACCCCCATCAAGACCTTGATTAACCACTGGCTCCTCACTAAAGAGAGACCACTTGGCTTGTTATCAGCACACAGTTCAAAAGTCAGCATCCTTGATGGTATGGAGGTACATTAGTGCACATGTCACGGGTGACCTGCACACCTAAGAAGACACCATTAAGACTAAGTGACATATACGTCCACCCATCCATGTCAAAACACATTCTGCATGTCTTAGAACAACACGGCTGCATAGGAGAAAAAAGAGCGCAGGCAGTTAACCTGACCCATCCTACAGTCCAGATCTGTAATGCACTGAATTCATTTGGAGCAACACAAGAACTGTTAAGCCTCAGATGATTTATTTGTATTAATACAGCATTTAAATTATTTCAAATCTGCTTGTTTTTATTGAGATTTTAGAGCGCGTCCAATGTTGCGGTCTAAGCTGTGACAAACACATGAGCAGTCAATTTGAGCTTATTTACACATCCAGCCATTATAAAGCAACTTAATCATTAGTTTAGAGTCCACCTGCTATATTTAAATCTACTGTTGAGTGTCCTTTTGTCAAAGGAGAGTTAGAATGAGCTCTTGTTAGAAGTGTAAAAGTAAATGGCACCGGTAAAGTGGCAGACAGACATCTGAACAATGAGCTGAAAGTCACTATAGAGCAGCAGAGAGCTGCAGGACTCCATGGGAATATGAGTGATGGTTTTTATTTAATGTAATGTTGTTAAAAAATATTGATTGTAGCTGGTTTCCTCTTTACTGTCATACCTTACAGGAAAGTCAGAAATGTCACAAAGACAATACGTCCCAAAGCGGGGCTACACTGCTACTGATTGACTAGACTTCCTCATATTTTCCAAATGTCTTGAGTCTATTTCTCTCTTCTTCCAGTCTGCTCTATTTAATAACTAGTGTGTTTAAACCTAGTACTCTCCTCTATCGCCCCAACCATATGACTCATCCCAACTTACTTGATATAGAGAGACAGAGGACATGAAGCTGGAAATATCCAGTGTTCACTATGTGGTATGCAAACACTGTCTATTTGTGGACACAGCGAGACGTTCATGGCGGACTTGGACTGTGACTAAAGTTCTCTGAAATAAACAATCCAACGTGCAGCTGTAAGCATGGAGAGGATAGAAAAGAGCAGCGTGCATGAGCCAGCCTGGAAAGAATGCCCGAAAGCTTAGTGACAGCAGCCTGGCAGGAAGATATGTTTGTGCGCGCGGTGTAGTGGCGCCTTTAAATACAGATCAACCTCCTATAAAACACACAGCTTTGTCAGGTGAAATGACAGCGCTGATCATCCCAGCAAAGCCCACAATGAAATGAAAGATTGTGTATTTTTATGTGTGTTTGTGTGACTGACAGCTGTGATGAATAAAAGAAAAGGGAGACTGAGACGGCATTGATTTTGCAGAGTGCTTATGTGGGTTTTTTTGTTTTTTTGTTTTCCCCCTCACTGGGACACTTTTCTCAAAAGTACACAAATGTTTGTACTTGTGCTCGAGGTTCTGTTGCTGTTGTCTACAATAGATTGTCGCTAGGTGCCCTTAGATGCCTGATAGTAAGCCAAACTGAGTGTACACAGTAGTTCCTTTCTCTGTTTCTCTTGTTTTTTTCATAAAAATATGCATGATGCTGCAGCTCCCCTGTCAGCACTCCAAAGGCTAGTGCGCTGGATAAGACTAGACAAATCACACCCCTAAAACCCTGTTGTTGTGTAGGTAGGTTGTGTAGGGCTCTTTTGTATTTTTCATTGCATGGGAGGGTTGCTGTTTTTATTTGAAGCCATTTGCCTCAGAAATGAACCCTTTAAAAAACTTCTAAAAGGTTCAAAAAAGGTCTGGCTAAAGGCTATTATTGGTGAAACAGGACGTGTGTGTGTGTTAGAAAGGCTTCAGTCATTCACCCTGCATGAACTACTGTCTTTTGTTCCCTCTCTAAAACACAGCAGTGGCCGATTGTCTTTATTGTCACACAAAGGAATGATTGCTGTGGGAGTGACTGCTCAGCTCTACAGCTTTGCAAATGTTATTGACCAGAATGACTTACTGACTTTCTCTCCCCTACTTTTCTCCACTCTCCCTCATTGCCCCTTACCTCTGCATCATCTCGCTATCTGTCTTCTCTCAGAGATGGCGTTCCCATCAGTTCTCCTCCTGCTGCTGCTGACTGTTGCTCACCGTGCCAACAGCGAGCCAGAGCCGCTCCCTAGAGGCTGTGGCTGGGGCCTTGTGCGTCCGTACACCCTCCTCTGTGACCTGGACTCCATATGGGGGGTGGCCGTTGAATCTGTGGCCGCCGGTGGGGTGCTGGCTGCCATCTTACTCGCCCTAGTCCTGCTGTGCCGTTTACGCCACATCAGTGAGGGTGAGAAGCGCAGCGGCGTGGGACCTATCCTCCTTCTGCTTCTCGGTATCCTTGGCTTGTTCGGCCTGAGCTTTGCTTACCTGATTGAGCGGGATGAGTCACTGTGTCTTCTCCGCAGGGCCCTATGGGGTCTCCTTTTTGCCGTTTGCTTCTCCTGCCTGCTGGTTCAGGGCGTCCGCCTGCGCAGGCTTGGCAGGGAGCGTCGCAGCCCTGGTGGCTGTGCCCTAACCGGCCTGGCACTGGGTTTGAGTGCCGTACAGGGCATCATTGCTGCAGAGTGGCTGCTTCTGACCGTGCTGAGGGAAGGAAAAGCTGCCTGTCAGTACCTTCCTCTGGACTTCGCACTGGCATGCAGCTACGTGCTAGCCCTCCTACTAGCTGCGCTGACCGCAGCCTCCCTGGCCCTGTGTGGCAAGACACGTCAGTGGCGCTGCAATGCCATCTGGCTGCTGGTCACCTGCCTGATGTCACTGCTGCTGTGGGTGGCCTGGGTGGGCTTCTATCTGTATGGAAACAACTGGCTCGGCAGGTCTCCAGAGTGGGATGACCCAGCGCTGGCTATTGCTTTGGTTGCTCAGGGCTGGCTGCTGCTGATCTTCCATGCCATTCCCGAATCTCACGTCTGCCTGAGACCCCCACCCCAACCCACTGCCCCGGATTATTTCGACACATCCCAGAACTCAACGCGGATGAGGGAGACGAGCTTCGACGATGACACCCCTCTATCTCACAGGCAGTTTGTGGAGAACCAGGGCTATGGATATAATGACGAGAACACTGCAGGTACAGCACAATCTGATACTTTTGAGCAATCAGGTGTAATTTAGCTTTGTAGGAGGAATGTAGGCCAAAGTGACTAATGCAACTCTTGGAAACATTTGTATGCTTGGCTAGTAATAACTGCAGGAGGACATTTCTGCAAGTGTTTCTTTGGTTCCTCCAGACAGTAAGCCGAGTGGTGAGTCAGGGTGAGTAATCTCTGTCTGTCTCTTCCATGCCAGGCTTGAGGAGCGGTGGCGGTGCCGGGCAGCACAGCAGCAACACCGGTGCCAGGCCAAGCGCTCCTTTCCGCAGCAACGTCTACCAGCCCACCGAGATGACCATGATCCTGAACGGGGGAGCGGTGAGTACATCCTCCCAGTCACAGGTACACGCCGCTTACACGCCGCTCTCTCATTCGACCACGCCGACAAGACTGCATGCACATTTGTGCGTTCTGGACCATACGTCATTGCACAAGAATGAGGGAGAGGTGTGAGAGTGTGTGCGTGAGTACTCAGTTTGTGTTGGGAAACTCTCAAGCGACTGTGTTTGTTCCACGTGCATGGACGGATTTGTCACAAATGGTCACTCATCTGACATTGATCTGTGTAAGGGTGATTGTGAGGAAGCTTCTGCTTCTTATTCTGCTGTCTGTGTAAAAATATAATACCATTTGTCCACTGAATGATGCCACTGTCAGGTGACCCAGCAAGATTCATTGTGCAGGATGAATGGTCACCATGGCTGGTGCAGGTGAACCGCTTTCCAGCCACTGTGCTATGAATTAAGCCCACTCAACAACACCTCGCATATTACAGAAGTCTAAAAAGCTGAAACGACACTCTGCTGACAGAGATAATTTGTAGTCACTATTCCTAGAAATTGCAGCTGGGTGTGATCGAGCTGACAAAGGGAACGGAGAGGCGTCTCCTTAAGCTGCTTTGCATAAAATATCACTAGTGTGCATGAACGGTGTTGTTGTGCACCCCCATTAAAGGCAGGCAGCGTTTATTTGCACAGCCGGCTCAGGGCGCTCTGAGCGAACCGATTTGCAGAAAGCATGAAATAAAGAACCTTTAACAGCAATTTTAAAGGATACTAAAACAAATACGAGCACAAAGAATTAAACAGAAAACTGCAGGATTGTATTGCAAGGTTGATAATGGTCTAAGTACAGTTTGACATTTTAGGAGACTGGCACATTCCCCATCTTACAGCAAGTAAAACAGGAAAATCAATACCCCTCCATTCTTTACAGTAAATATCAATCATCTGCCAGGCTGAAAGTGGAAACATGGAAACATTTAGCCTTTTTTAATACATTAAATCAGTCTTTGTACTAAATTAATAAGCTCCTGCTTAAACCCACATATTTACACTTAAAATAAGTGTAACTTTAGCTAAAGTGCAAGCCAAGTTGCACTGGCTAAACGTGAAGGTGGCCTGTGCTGGAGGTAAACCTTTATTTCTAATTCCCTCTGTGTGATGAGTCATGTTCGCCCATTTGTCACTGCAGCACTATTTTTGTATAAAGCCTCACTTTCAGATCCACTCCACTTTCTGTTAAGTTACTCCGATGATAAAAACACAGCACTTTCCAAAACCCTTTATTCCTAAATAAGAGTTTTATTGTGAACCATCTGAAGGAGTAGGCAACCATATGTGACGACATCTGCCTGGTATTAATGGATGACAAACCGAAATGGATCAGAATCAACAAATTAAACACGACCAAAAGCAACAATATGATTGTACCGTTGGATTTTTTTTTTTTTTTTTTAATTGGAATGCACATTTTATGACAGGCACTTTGTTTTTTTCCCGGAGGCTGGTTATTATTGGACACCAGGCTATTAACTGACCACAGTGCATTTCGGGAAATATAATAGCTGCTATAATTGGATTCGTGTGGCTTTAAAATTTAATAGCAATACAATAATATGAGCCATTATTTTCCATCAATAAAAACATACTTTTTGACGGATAAATATTGCATTCGTTCCCTTACTGCAGAGAGCAGTATCATTTACTGCAGTATCTTTGTTAACACTTTCCACAACGACGTCCCCTGTTTCCTTAATGACTAGTTTTGACACCTCAGGATAGATCACTAAAGATGTGGTTTGCGCACCTACTCATTTTGTACTACAAGCAGGCCTGAAAGATGTTCATAAAAGAGCTTCAAAGGTTACTCCTAGTAGGTTTTCAAAGGGTGAAGAGTTAAATAGCATTTTTATAGAGAATATTAACTATGCATTTACAAGAAAAAGAAATGCAGTTTTTAGTTTTTCTGAAGCCCTGAATACAGCCTGCAGGTTTTCCACTCAGGTTTCAGGGTACACCTAGTCTCCGGCTACGTCCACACTAATGCGTTTTCGTTTGAGAATGCATCGTTTTCTCTCCGTTTTGGCCTCTCCTCCACACTGAGACGGCGTTTTCCCCAAGGAAAAATGCAGCTTGATAGCAGACATTGATAGTCCATTTAAAAAGCATGGTGCTTTTCCTCGACATTTTGCCGCGACGTTTCAACAAGCCCGAAAGTAAATAAACGGCAGACAGAAACTAGGCAGGCCGAATCTTCTTGCGTTTCACGCATGTGCAGTACTGGAACGTCAGAGTTTTCTGCCGTTTCAATGTGGACGCACAACTCTGTGAAAACGACTGAAAACGCTAGCGTGGGCGCGGAACGTTTTCAGACGAAAACGCCGTTTTCAAATCTATCCGGGCTAGTGTGGACGTAGTCTCTGTGTCACCTGAGAGGTCAATAACTGGGCAAAAAAGCCAAAGTAGCTTCAATTCTGTGAATGCCATAAGATATTTGCAATTTACCTGGATTGTGGCAGCTCGATATCTTGAAGAGAGAATTCATATAGACTGGTTTTAGTGTGTAAATACATCTGCAATGGCAAAAACACAGGCATTTTGTTTTAAAACACAGAGAGATGTGCACATAAAGTGTGAATGGAACGTATGCAGACCCTGTAACCATGTGAATTAAAATGCATGTCCAAAAATGAGATGCTTTCTCGACTGCTGACGGTTAACAAATGTAACTTTTTCACCTACAGGTGCCCTCTGCCCCTCCTACCTACACGGGGAGGCAGCTGTGGTGAGCGAGAGGTTTGGAAAGAGGCTATGTGATTTAAAAAGGAAAAAAAAAAGGACGAGATGAAGAGGGTGAGGAGGGAGAATGAGGGGGGTCCGGGACGAAGGGCCCACCTCCCTGTCTGGCTGGACTGGACTAAAAGCACGGATGCCTACATCGACCTTTCACTCTGTGTACAGACTTTAACACTGACTGTGTGCCAATCAACTACTGTTTGAGTGTGTGTGAGATTCAGAGAGAGCAGGATATGGAGGACAGAGCTGAAGGTTTTCTAGAAGAGTGGAAATGTGAAAGAAAGTAGCAAAAAAAGAAAAGAAAAAGACCCTGATCTGAAAATGCCGACATGCAGTATTCCTTTTTAGGCATCATTTGCTCCTGTGACACTACAACATTGTAGGCATCCCTGAAAACTGTGAAATAGATTGCTTTTTCCTGCTCACTCTCTCTTTCTGTCGGGCAGGATGTCTTTTCTGCAGCTCCACACAATGAAGGCGTTCGAGTGGAAACATTTGGCTCTGTCCTCCATCCCTCCACACCGTAGGTGTAGACAGAGCACATGGGCAAACTGCACAAGTTGAGCAGGGCCCTCCTAAAATAACCCTGCCTCTGTAGGTGTGAATGTACAGCATATAAGAGGAAAGAGTGTGTGTGTATGTGTGTGGTCCCTATAACACTCCAGCAAACCTTTCCTCTCCAGACTGTTACCCCCCACCCGACAACCCCCAACACCCCAGACCTGTCTCCTCCCTCTCTCTCACCTCTGTTAGGGTTGCGATCAGATCCATCTGTGAATAAAACACATAACTCTTCTCACCTTCCGCCATCCTCCCACCTGCATGGACACTTTGCAAACACAAACTCCGAAGCCTGAACTGTGACTGGAAAGGAAGTTTCCCCAATGACCACAGCTGCAACTGAAGCACCTGAACAGAGCTTTCCACAAACCGCTTTTAGATGTACGATAAAGCAGAGCGGATTATGATTGGACAAAGGGAATGTCAGTCATGACCGGGCGAGGGGGGGGGAGAGGCGTCGCTTAATGAATCGAGGTCAGACTGCTGTACGCACCCACATCTCCAGAGCCACTGGCGTTTTGAAGCAGCCAGGAGAAACTGTCACTTTATATCAGCAAGAAACGGAGCGAGGAAATGAAATGGTCTCCCGTTCTCGGTTCCTGTATTTGTGTTTGTGTGTGCGTACGTGAGTGTTGTGATTTCACGAGTGTCAACGGGGGAGAAAAAAGAAAAAAAAAAAAAATCAAAGTCCAGGTACATTTCTGGTGCTAAATATTCCTCCACACAACCCTCCAGTGAGGCTCGGAACTACAAAAACAACACTTATATTGATACAGTAGTCAAGCTGTGAGTGACAAGACTATATTTAGAGCTGTGGCTGGTGTTTGGAGATATCCTAGAGCCTCAGAAAGATCAGATTAACAGTGCAAGGTAGAAAGAGGGGGATCAAATGGAAAAGGAGGAGGAGGGTGTTGGTGAGTAGGAATGAGATAGCACGAGACGGCCCCAAAGGGAAGTCTGTGTGACAGTGAAATCTCTGAGACTTCCTTCACTCAGCCTCCAATCTGTATGAGAAAATGGCTCCCATGTCTGTCCGTTTGTATTCATGTTCCTCTTCTCTATGTCGTTGTCTTCATTTCTGTTTTCTTTTTTCTGGTGGAGCGTCTCTTCCTCCTCCTCCTCCTTCCTCTCCTCCTCCGGACTCTTTCTGTGGACAGCTATAGCTCAAGTCTCTGTGCCAAGAAGGACTCTTGTTTCACTGGAGTCTCTGTTTCACGCCCTTTCCCTTCATCATGGCACCGGCTCTCTCTTTCACCCGAGGAGCTGTGTACATAGTAGTGCTGTAAAGCTTTGCTTGCTTGTTTACCTTTTTTCTTTCTTTTTTTTTTAACTGTAGGCTGAGTTTAGATATCAGTGATTCATTGGAGAACTGACTGACCACTGCAAACTGATTTTATCTTCTTTTTTTAACTGGTTTGCTTTGTGTTTATACATTTGCCTGTTTGTTACATTATGCTTTTATTTTTTAAACTATAGCATTTTGGAAATGTTTCGCCAACAGTAGATGTGCTTTTATTTTATTTTATTTCATTTTGATTTTTTTTGTTTGTTTGTTTGATTAAGGAAAAATTGTGAGTTGTCAATTATCAGGATTTATGTTGGTTGTACCTCCCACACTTTGCCGTTACGGGGATGCAAACGTGATTATGTTCAAATTTTCAAAAAGACAACAATGCCTATTGATAATTTTGCCACTTCATGCAGTAAATCATGACTTAGTCTGTGATATATTAGGGATAGCTATAAAAAAAAGAAAAGAAAATGCAAAGCAGGGAGGGCTCAAGCCCACCAATAGTCAGTGTGCTGGCCCCTGATCTTACTAAGAAAAGACAAGGGGTCAATCCTTGACTACTGCTGTATGTTTATGTCTTACACACTGGCTATTCTAAAATAGGACTGCTACTTGCAGGCCAGCTTCATGCCCAAAGACAGCTTGTCCTGTTATACCAGGCTCTGTTTGGGCAGGCCTGGTCTGAAACAGGCTACAAGCCTCATATCCATGCAAGAAGAACTGTCCTCAGGGTTTTAGATGGTCAGCAGCAAAGAAACAAAGCTCCTGAGTATCAGCACTCAGAGCTGAGGGGGAGGGAGGTTTCGATTCTTGTGATGTTTTCACTCTATGTGGAGTACATAAAAAAAAAAGAATAACATGATGTGACTTTGTAGACTTTGCACTCGTCAACTACCTATCTGTGCATGCTTATCACCATTTCTACATATATGACCTTTCTCAGACCTACTTTTGAATACTAACTATTTATGTAAAAGGTCATGTGGCAACAATCATACTTTCAGTGTATATCAGATGACACACTTAATGTCTGTGCGAGCTGGTTCTTGAGAAACAAAGGGAAATGGTCCAAAGCAGTACGATTCCCCAAAAGGAACAAAATGCCATCATCACTGGACCTAATAATAACTTCCTCTGTTAGTTTGAAGAGTTGAGGGTAAAAAAAAGAACAAAAAAAAGGAGAATCTTCCGACTGATATTGTCTGTGTTTAAAATCAAATAGACTGTGGTGAGATTTTGCACACAACTTCTATGTTAAGTTTGTCGTCCCTGGGTAGCCCATTTGAAAACCCTTACTCCCTGGGGTTGACATGTCCTTGCCTGTACTCTCCTGATTTGTCTTGCCTTCAGACTGCTCCAGTGGGGCAGCTGACAGGGGTAATATTGGTTTTCACAGCTATGACTGTGCAGTGACGCAGCATGCCTATGTATAGAACTTGATTCCCCTGATTAGAAAAAGACAAAAAAAAAAACCCAACCGTTAACTCTCTTGTTTCTGTAACCAATTCAGGACAAAAAAAGTTAAATAAAGGTGTCATATTTGTAGTTAACTTTTAATTGGATGTTGTGTTTTTTTCCTGATGACACATGGTAACAATAACAGCCAGGTATTATGGAAGAATAAAAAACTGCATGTGCTTTTCCCATTTTTGTCAAACCTTCGCAACGTTTCTGTCCATACAGATGAACCATTGAGTCATTGAATGTTTTCACTTTTCATTCTGTAACCTAAAGCAGTTGGTTAGCCTAGCTTAGCTTAGCACAAACATGCGCAAAAGGATGAAACCATTAGCCTGTACAAAAACGTATTCATATGAAGTAATTTAATGAGATGCAACATGTTCAATTATAAGCTTTAAGCATGTTTTTTGTTACCTTTGAACATGGACAGGCTAGCATAAAGAATTAGCATAGTCTTTATGCTAATTAAGCTAATAGGCATACAGATTCCATCTTTAACAGATAAACTACCCCATCAGACTCTTGACAAAAAAATGTTCACTAATGTTCACTAATATCTGTAGCAAATTCTTGAATCACCCCTTGAATTCTTTACATTTTGCTTCCAGGAAGCTACTTTCTTGTAATATTTTAAAATTGTCTTGAGCAATAATTCTCCAAGTTCTTCTTTGGACACTGGTTGCTTTTTCACTCATTTAGTCCAGTCCTTGTACCTAACCATTTTCAGAGGAATTTTTTTGTTGTTGTTTGTTTTTGTTTGTTAAGCTACTTAACTCAACCTACAAGTAATTAAGCATTACAAAAGGCACCTAACTCAAAGGATGAACCAGAGGTTTGTCTATACATAATAGACAACTTCACAAAGAATTATTTTACAATTTCTTTAGGCATCTTTAGGCACTTTGTTACTATTGCAAAAACACATAATTAGTTTAAATTTCTTTACTTGAATCTAAAAAAAATTACAAAGACAACACAGTTTGACTGGCATAAAATATTATTTCTCAACCAACAAGGTGACTTACAAAGAGCTGTTTGCTGAAAATTTGGCATATCACAGTAGTTTGCAGTGTGTCCTCAAAAAAAAATGAGAAAACTGGAGTGGATAGGAAAAAATCCAGCAAAGACCTCACATGTGAGCAATGCATCTGACCCTTGATCCATCTACCATTCACCAAAGCCTCATCAGAAAAATAAAGTTCCATCAGATTTTGAGCTACAATGCAATGCTATGTGGAAAGCATCTGATTGGCAGCAGCTTCATTTTTTAGCATGACAGTGATCCCAAACACAATGCCAGTGCAGTAAAACCATACAAATAGAAAAGCATTGTGGAACACAGTCAGTCATGGATTAGCCTCTCCAGAACAACTTTGTTGAAGCAGTGTGGGGTCATCTTCACAGAGATGATTCTTCAATGTGTTGAAGAATAAAGGGGGTTTTATAAAACACTGACTTTCATGCTCACCCCTATCCTGCACAGATTTCAATAAAATCATAGAATCTACTTCCCATTTTCCCAGCAAAATATACAGAAATGAGGGGTGGCTCAAGTCTTTTGCACAGTATTGCATTTTCATAAATGCCTACTTTGTCCTTTGATGATAAAGATGGAAAATATGAGTCTGTAGTTTAACTTTGGGCTACATGTTCTGAGTATTTGTCTGTCTGACATAGGCTTCTTTAATACATTCAGTGCATTCATAAGATATTTTTGTTTTTACATTTTAAATGTGTAAACGAAGTTTTAACTAACACATCAGTCTGGAATCACAACCCAGAACCAGTTGTTATCTCTCTATGCTCTGACAGCTTGATGCCGACACTACCTTCTGCTGCTGTGTGATTGGGTTTCAGTCGGGTACAGTTCTGCCAGACTTCGTGGAGCTGGCTCCTCTATCAGATGTCCCCAGAATTAAATGGGCCGTTTTATCTCCTCACCCAGTGGCAGCTGTCTTCCAGGCATCCACATACCTGCAAAGGGAGATACATGACCCTCCCCATGACTCACTCTGAGGTGGTATGCTTCACTTGGTCAAGAAGCAGTTCATCATGAAACAGAAGATCAACCATCAGTACCCTCTCAGGTACGCTGGGTTTGTGGCGAGATGGAAAAATGCCAGGAGTGCACTTTATTCTTTCACTTTAATTGACACCCACAGTCAAGAGAAAACAGCTATAGCCTGGACAGTCTAACAGGAAGAAGAACTGTAGAGTCACTTGAGCAGCAGTCTTTTAATTTTTGCAAATCAAATTTCATGATTTCTGAGGCTGATTCAAGATAAATATTTGAATGCCAACAGCTTGAAAAACAAACAGCTGAAGGTGGCAGACTCAATGGGGATGATGCAAAATGTGCGCCTATTCAACACATTAGGCATAAGACCAAAACAGCAGTAGGAAAATACTCCTATTAAGTAAGAATAAACAAAAGTTAAATACACCTCATACATCTATTTTTATGGCGTTATTTCATGTCGTGCGTGTAATGAGTAGCCAAGCCCTCCCATGTTTCTGTGGCAGAAATGTTAAGTGACTTACTGATTAACAGGGTTTTATTTTTTAATCTCCTCAGCTGTGTTATTATATACCTATACATATATATGCACATATTCCCATATGTATTGTTATACAGGGCAAACTTACTTTAACCCTTTAAAGTAATAAAAATCTAAGCATAATATTAGAGATTCTTGTTTTTTTGTCAGATAGTTGCCAAATACAAACCAGTGATCTAAGTGATGTTTTTCCAATTCTCTTTTATTCTCAGCTTCTCTGACATGTCATTTCCTTTCCTGATAAACAGGATATAAAGCGGTGCGCCGTGTGCCGAGCCACCTTTGACTCTGCCCTCAATTTCTGGCTTGAATGGAAATGCTATGACCTCTTTTGTGGAGTGATGTCTATTGCTAAGGAAAGAGGAAAAGACAGATCAAGGAAATATGGTTATCTTCCACTGAGCTGTCATCCAGAGGTGCGGAGAGAGAAATTATGACGCCCGTTACAAGAGGTTTCACTCCTGACAGTATAATATGTGAACCGTGCTATATGGTGCTCATTGGCTGGGTGAGACTCGTGAAGGGAAGTGATCCATCAAAAAGGCAATGAAAGCAATAAACTAATTAGACACGGATCTCAGACCATAAATCCTGGCCTGGCCATATCAAATTGGTTACAGGCATCTTTTTTATTCTTTTCTTTTTTTTCTTTAAACAGGGCTTGTTTGACTGATCACTTTAGGTCAATTTGGCATCAGCCTAACAGAGTTTAATAGTGTTTAAACAGCAGAAAAAAAAGCTTTTACACAAGGCTAATGATTCCAGTTACCAAGTCCCACCAGGGTAGCTCAGGTTGTGAGTTCCTAGTAGCGATGGAGACCCTGCGATTAGTTTGTTGGACACAGACAGGAAATTAGTCAGAGATGTAGAGGCTACTTCTTCCTTGACGTGCAGGCTGGGTGTGAACCACTCACCAGGCTGTGGGCTCATATGGGTGGTGGGTGTGTGGACCGCGGTGCTCTGGGGAGTGGGGGAAACCACCTGGATGGACACATTGTTTCCAGGCTGGGGGCTTTCTGGAAGATCTGTCATAGCGGAACCCACTGGAGACAAACAAGAGATGTTCGGATATGTTTTCCAGGCAAAGTATTTAAAAAAGAGTGACAGCTTTGACACTGTTAAAGTAAGCATATCTATGAAAAACAAAAGCCGGTATCACTTTATAACAAATAATGCTATAAAGCATTATTAACATATTAGTAAGGTATGTGTAGTTGCTTGATTTATCATTTATATAGCATTACTACTCTTCAGTATGCCATTTATAAATATAGATATATCATTATGACTAAAATTATGATAATTACTAGCAGTGATAGTTGTACACAGTGTAACAGTAACAGATGGATAAACACATCTGTATTTATAAATGTCAAACTAAGGAGGACTAATGATATATAAATGATGTATTAAGCACTCGCTAATACCTTACTAATGCCTAATAGTATGACATTATTATAAAGTGCTACCCAAGAGGCTGTCATGAAGTGCAAATTACGGTATCGTTTGCCCCTCACTCCAACCGGTCATGGCAGATGGCCACTCCTCCCTGAGCCTGGTTCTTCCTGTTAAAAGGGAGTTTTTCCTTCCCACTGTCACCAAAGAGCTTGCACATAGAGGATCATATGATTGTTGGGGTTTTCTCTGTAGTATTATTGTAGGGTCTACCTTACAATTTAAAGTGCTTTCAGGTGACACTGTGATTCGGTGCTGTATAAATAAAATGGAATTGAATTGAACTGCTTTATTTACAAGCTAATTATTGAAAAAGTGTGATGGAATTGCGGTTTTGGAAAAAAAACAACCTTTTTTTTTTTAAGATTTCAAAGTGCATCCATACATATAGAGAATCCAAATATGCAGTGATGGGGCCCTTCAGTATTTTTTTGTTTTATCATCTGAGAATCATTTCCCTGATTCAGATCCCATGACTTATCTTTTAAAAAGCTGTAGTTTGGCGTGGCGGGTGAAGAAAATCTAACAAAACAAAACAAAACAAGGGAGAATGTCAAAACAATTAACAGATTTCTGTTGCCACTTCATTTCATGTTGATCTATTCAAAACAATGTCACCAACCACGTGATGTCACAAGCTGTTTTAACAGGGCTCAAACTGACGGTAAACAAGCACCAGTCAAGGACAGTCGAGGTGATTCATGAACTGCTGAGAGCTGCACCTGTCTAGTGCGATGTGACCTTTTGACATATCAGTGTGTGCCTGCTCTTTGCTCTTTGCCTCATTGTTTTTCTCTCCATCTCTGACTAATTCTGATTTCAGACTATGAAGCGGCAGCGAGGCATTGTACGCCGGCTTTCTCGGGTCAAATAAGATGAGCACAGCTGTTGTGGGACTTAAAGACTGAGCGTACAGTTGGGAGGGGAGCTTCCCTAAATAATTTCTCGCTCTCTTTTTAACTCTGCAAGTGCACCAAACATGGGTCATTTATGTGTCACAGTGCAGGAAGGCGACTTCTATAACATCCAAAAAACAAAAACAGAAGAAGCTGGCAAACAAACTGCAACTTCTGTCACTTTCTGTCTTTCTTGTTCTCTCCTATTTTCATCCATTGTAGACTCAGTTGAAGAGGTTGGAAAATGGTTTCCATGCAGGGCGACAGTCTGGACAGACGCTCACGCACTCTCTTACGCATGCACACCCATCCCCAGGCCCCCGGCTAGAATGTCAGGTCAGCAGTAGCAGCAGCGGCGGCGGTTAGCAGTGGCAGTGTGGCATGGCTGTCACACGCCCGTGGAAGAATGTTCGTCGGCCGCAGAGAGCGCCTTTGTTGTGTGGAATGCGTCTGTGGAAACAACCTGTGCTCATGATGCCTCCGTTCTTTGTTTCTGAGCGACAAAAACTGAAACACTACCATGACTAGCGTTACTAGAGGGTGCGTGTGTTTATCATGACACACCGCCACACCCCCGTCAGATGGGCTGAAGCACGCCTCAGTGTATGAATGCTCCTGTATCTGGGTTAAATGCGAAGAGCAGAATAGATTAAATATAGATGTAATTGCTTCTTGAGGGTTTCTTTTTTAAAAACTATTTTTGTATATTATTATCATTATTATCATATATTATTATTTTACAAAGCTTACATCTGGCGGTTATTTTTATCCTCCCATCTATAAAAAGTTCACCACAAAGTGCAGTAAATTATCAGGCAATTACACAGATTAGAGCACCAAACAGAGTAAAATGTAGAGATTGTAATTATTTATGGATTCATTCAAGAAGACAATTCCCAGTATTGCTCCAAACAGTGTGATGTTGACACACATCCATCCCTATTTATTTGTGGGTAGAAGATGAGTGTTGCCTCGTTGAATATATCAGTTCCCTAAGGGGGAGACAATGCGACAACATTACTGTTGAGCTGTCTGTTGTAAGCACGGTGTAATCGGATTTCTTTCCCTCTGTGTCATTAGTCCTATTGTGCATGTAGGAGTTGCACCTTCTGTATCCTTATTATTGAAATGTTTGAAATCATTTACGTGGGCCCGCTGGAAAAGTAGACAGCTGCAACAATGCAAAGTAGAGAGAAGCTTCTTTTAGTCATCTTTTGTTCTTTGCCATGTGTTTTGGTTTTTCTGTCCACTTGCTAACTCGTTGTGATGCACCATGATGGTACAGCGTTCCAACAGGCGCGTGGAAAAATAAATACAATGTCCCTAAAAAAGACCAAGAATCTACCCCGCTAGCTGCACAAAGACAGACAACTATTCGCACACATTCAATCTGGAAGCGCCAATTAACCTAATTGCACTAAGTGTGTATGTCTTTGAGTGTGGAAATAAGCTAGAGTACCCAGAGATAACCCACAAAGACACAGGCAGAACATGCAACTCTGCATACAACACCCCAACCAGATTGCAAATTCAAACCAAGAACCTTTTTGCTGTGAGGCTAGAATTCTGATCATTGTGCCACCATTGCTGCTCTGCTGTTTGATGCATATTCAAAAAAATGTGGCTTGATTTGCATTTTTAGTAACTTCTGGAATCAGCAGGGGCAGGATGCACCTAATGGTGTTTTTAGCTATGCTCACGTGCTGAAGAAGATGAAGCGAGGACAGCAAAAGCTACACATGGATGATGGTGCATTTAGTGGTCTGCCCCCAGTTGTTTGTAAGAAAGGTCTGGGTCTGCACTGCAGGCAGGCCGTGTTTCTTCTACTACAGTGCTGACACAGTGCTGTTATAGAGGCAGTATGTGGTTTGGCATTGTTTTGATGAAATATGCAATGGGAGAATGTGTTGCTCTAAATCCTGTATATACCGTTTAGTATTGATGGTGCCTTTCCAAATGTGCCAGCTGCCAATTCCATACACACTGATGGAACCCCATGCCATCAGAGATGCAGGTTTTTGAACTTAGCACTGGTCTTAAGCCGGGTGGTCCCTCTTATCTTTAGTTCACGGGATGCGCTGTCCATGTTCCAAAATAAATGTCCAATTTCACTTTGTCTGACCACAGAGCAGTTTTCCATTTTTTCTCAGTCCATTTTAAATGAGCTTTGGTCCAAAGAAGACAGCAGCATTGCTGGGTCATGTTCATATGTGGCTTCTTTTTTCGATGATGGAGCTTTAACGTTTCTTTCATGTCCATCACAGAATCATGCTGGTTTTCAGCCTTGTCCCTTGTACACGGAGATTTCTCTAGATTGAAGTCTTTACTATTTTACATTTAGTAACATTATTCTAAAATTGGTCCACAATTTGTAGAAGCAGACTGGTGAACCTCTTCCCAACTTTACTTCTGAGAACCTCTGCCTCTCTAATATGTTCTTTTTAGACCCACTCCTGTTACTGACCTGCTGCCAATTAACCTAATTAGTTGCAAAATGTTCCTCCAGCTGTTTTTGTTTAGCACCGCTTACTTTTCCAGTCTTTTTTCCCCAACATCGCCAATTTTTTAAAATGTGTTGCTGTCATGAAATTCAAAATGAGCTAAGATTTACTTAAAATGGTACATGTTATACCTCATAGGAATGTTAGTAGGTTACTCTGCAACCATCCTGACATTTGTATGTATCTGTATCTGTATCTCATTGTACAACTGTATAGTGACAATAAAGGCATTCTATTCTAAGGCATTCTATTTAAGTCTATGTCCTGTCAAAAAAAAATACAGCATTAAAATTTGAAATAAACACTCGACCATATCATCTATTTAAAATGACTTTTTAATAAAGGAGTTGTTGTTTGAGTCCACTCTATTGGGTATCTGTATTGGTATTGTGGCATCCTCATTGGTGACTATATCAGTGAATTCAGCTCAGTATGCTAATTTGTACAAAGCACAAAGATGATAAGAATTTCATTATACTAGTCAAAGGTATCAAGGGTATGGTGATGTTAGAAGAAAAAAGTTGGAGGTTCTCCAAAGTTCTTTGGCTTCTTATGAAGCCCCCACAGAAAATTCTGTTTGTGTGCTTTTTTTTTTCTTTATTACAAATCAATTTCTTTAGCTGAACTTTGCAACAGTCGTGTTTTTTTCCCTGCGAGCCTACTTGGATTTAAGAAAGTGCTTGTACAGTGTACCACTCTGTTCTTATGCAAGCTGCCAAAGACAACGTGTAGTCATCATCCTTTAACTCTAATGCTTGTCAGTCACAGTGGACATGGGTCTGCATTCTCAGCTGCTCTTCCCTGTCCTTCATATGTGCACAGTGCACACACAGACACACACACTCGCCACAGGCAAAGACGTACACTTTACCCTCGTCTCAGACTTCATCCCCTTCCCCTCTACACTCTGTTACTCCGCTCTTTCCACACTTAAACCCCCCCCCCCCCCCCCCCATCCTCTGCCGTCGCTGTCACACAAGCGTAGCCTGAGCCCTCAAGACATTTTCTTTCTTTTTTTCATTTGCAATCTTCTCTCTCAATTACTTACTTTCTCCCCATGTCTGCTTCTCTTTCTCCGTCACTGCCCTCATTCTCTCTGTGTGTCACCGCTCCCAGAATCCTCATCTTTCAGCTTTAAAAATCAAAGCCCCATTGGCGTGAATATCTCTGCAGCCGTTTATATGTGTGAAACTCCATTTGTGCACAGGCTGACACACCGCACTGTATGCGTATTTATTTTTGTAAATCTGAATATTGTATGGACTGATTTGTATGCAGTCTAGTACCTTTGTATGAATATCAGCAGCTTTTGTCAGGCACTGAAGAGAATTTGATAGTAGTAGATATAATGCTACTAGCAAGCCTGAGGGCTGGCATTCAGTGATATCATGTGAGTGTGTGTGTAAGTGTATGTGGGCTTACCTCGTCTCTCTTGTTTCGCCCAGAACTGCTTGACAGTTTTGCCAATGTCACGGGTCTCTCTCAGTTTTTTCTGCCACTGGCGCATCTCCTGAACATCTGGCTGTGCCCTGATCTATAACAATCACAGGACACGTGCAAAGGGCGCACATGCATAAATTCACATGAGCAAACATCATCAATAACTTAATTGAGCCACAAGCTAATCAGTGTTAGTAAGCTGTTAGGACTGTTTAAAGAAGGTTATTTAGAAAGTCTGTTACAGTATATGCTTTAGTTGCTAACATTAAGAACATTTCTAGGGAGGGTTAAGTAAATAAATGTTCTTTTTTAAATGATTATTTCATTTATTATTGGAAAAAAATATCCAAACCTGCCGGAACTTTTGTGAAAAAGTCGCTCCTTAAACTAGTTGTGCCACACTTGGCAGCAAGAACTACAGTCACACTTTTGCGATAACTGGCAAAGAGTCTTTTTCACTGAGGAGGAATTTTGGCCCACTTTTCTTTATGGGATTGTTTTAATTCAGCCAAATTGGAGGGTTTTCGAGCATGAACGGCCTGTTTAAGGTCATGCCAAAGCATCTCAATCAGATTCAACTCTGGACGTTGACTAGGCCACTCCGGACATTCTACTTCAGGATTTTCTGGTACAGAGCAGAATTACTAATACTGATTGCACTGTGGTTGAAACACATACTGCAACTCACACATCTTGCCTACACTATGCTGCAAAAATAAGTGAAAACATAAGCCAAGCAAGTGATAAAATCCTATTTCCTATTTTAAATTAAATTAATTAATTTTTAATGCATTTTAAAACGTTAGGCCTTACTATGAGATTAATGAAGAGCTTCTAAGGATTCACAGGAACCCTGATTCAGCCTAATCCAGGCTGTATGAATTATGCTTCTGTTCTTGGATGAAACTACTGCAGCTGTTGTGTTTGGTTTTGTGTGTGTGTGTGTGTGTGTGGTGGTGGTGGTGGTGGGGGGGCTGCAGGACTTCCTGAAAGATTACCGAGCAAGTTTGATGTTGCAAATGTGAATAAAATATCTGTAAAGGGCTTCACCTCCTGTTCCCATTTATCCCTCCTCCTATTCTTCTCCCACTAACTAGTCCTCCTACTCCTCCTTTTTCTTTCCTCTATGCTCTTTGTACTCAACTATCTCTGACAGGCTTCTTTCTTCCCTGGGTGGTAGATCTCTCCTCAGATACTGTCTTTCATACTAACACATTACTCTCCCTTGATTCCCCAACACATCAGTATTTCTTCCCTCTCCATCCACCTCCCTTCACTCTGAATTCTCTCCCACCTCTCTTCTCACCAGTCTCCTTTCACTCCGCTCCATTCAACCCCAACTTTCTCCTAAGTGCCTGGTTATGTGGCAACAAAAGTGTTGCTATTGTACAAAAGTGGGTCTGTTATATAAGCCTGGTGATAGGTTTAGGAATGGGTAAAACTAGAGCGCTCCAATAGTTCATTCACGGGGTGTCACAGTGCTGCAGCAGCCTCTCTGCTGATGGGAGCAAACCATAGAAATGGAAATGAGGGGTGAGGGTCAGAGGGAGGAGGGGAGGAGGGGTGGTTAAGTCTGTTGTGTTTGCTCACCATCACTTGTGTGCTTTATTTGTGTCTGTGTGCCATTTCTTCTCTGTCACTCTTCACTGATGTCCTCCTAAATCTTGTATTCTCCCTTTCTGCTTCTGATGCTGTCAGCTTCTCCGAAATGATGGAAATGGAGCAAAAATCAAAGTCAGTTCTTGGAAAGCTGACTTTATGAATACACTAGCTTTCTGCAGGATGCTGACAGCTTGTGTATGACAGCAGGAGACAAAGGGCTGAGTTGTGTGTGTGTGTGCGCCTGAGTTTTCTGAAGCCTGTCTGTGTGCATCAGCACAGCTGATTTGCAGGGCTAAGTTATTTTGACCCTGGGCACCAAGCCTGGTTAAGAATTTTGACGTTTTACTTGTACTGCGTGTTACAATATATGCATCTCAACTTCATCGTTTTTCACAGTTATTTATACTCATTTGAATTCTTAGTGAAACTTCGCTAACGCATTATCTTCTTGATATAATCATATGTGCTGATGCACTGCTCACGTGGCAGAGTCTGGTTTTGTGTGCATGTGACTCAGTCCTCTCATGCTGTATGTTTGCATGAAGGCTGGGATTAGAGTGATTAGAAAAATTACCGAGACACTGCAAGGGCCACTGTTATCACACGCCACATTATCCACAATTGCATACAACATTATGGTGTGCACGCACACGTTGCAGTCTCATAACTAAGCCTTTCAAGCTGCATTCCTTTCCAGTGCAAAGCTGACTTTGAGACTGAGCTCCTCACCCGGGGAAGTGGCTGCACGACCAAGTGCATAAAGACACAGCCACAGTCTGCTTTATTTTCCCTTCACACTCCACCCATCCATCATCTTTGTGTTCACCACAGCTTCCTTCAAGGCTTAACCAGCCCAGTGACCTGTGGCCTGTATTCATGCCCCTGTAGACTGAGTCACAATAAGCAGTTGCACTGCCACCCTACTGTCCTAAAGGTAAAAAAATACTTACATTTAAATAAGAACTAAGACAAATGTAGGCACAGATAAATGCACAAGTGAAAATATGAGACATCAGCCCATTTACAGGAGGGTAAGCAAGGACCAAGCCTGAGACATATCTTCTGCATGAGTGTCACTGCACGTGGTACATCAAATTAACTTAACAGCGAACCACATTTAAAACCATTCATCTATTGCTGCCCTTGGACCATTGAACTGGAATCATAGACCTACTTCTACTGTTGACTACGCAGTACTCTGGGGAGGGGCAAATGTGTGTGTGTGTGTGTGTGTGTGCACATATATGTGTGTGTTTCTTTCAACCAGCTCTATTCGTTTATGTCAGGAGGAATACAACTCAGCACTTGCAGTGCCCCATTTCTTAATATTTCTTAATAGCTGCAGTACAAGAAGGAAGGAAAGGTCTATTAAAAGGCCTATGAGAAAGAAAGCCGATGAAACCCAAGATTTTTGCTATTCTATTGAATTAATTCTACTTATGTGGTGCCAATTTACAACAACAGTCACCTCAAAGCACTTTGTATTAAAATGTCAAGACCCAAGAGAGAAATAGAGAGAAAACACTTTTGAAAAGTAGAACTCCATTTTCACAAGCAGAGACCTCAGGCAGAACCAGGCTCAGGAAGTGGCAGCCATCGACCGCAACCAGCTGCCGGCTGGGGATAGAGGTGACAGATAGGAGAGGAAAAGTAGAGTAGGAAAAACGACACATTCTGGAAGCAGACAAAAATTAATGCACGAGGAATGTAAAAAAGGGAGTATCAGTAAGAAAAAAGATGTATGAGCCTTTTAAAAAAGTTTTTAAGATGACATCATCAATTGTTAATAAAACCACCCATGCTGTGTGTTCACACTCTGCATACGTAGTTAGCATCGGCTAAAACAGTGTTGAAACATGCACAAGAACGAAAGTTTTTCACTGTTTGGTTGCAAAGTTGTATAAAACCTACTATATGTCATATACGTGGTACAGTGTATACACTGCATAATGACTGGACAAAACTAGAAGTATTCTGGCTGGTTGCAGCTAGCTAACTGAACTGCCTTACATCAGAAATCATCTAGAAATCATCAAGTTTACTTTTTACATTTTAGCCATTCTAAATGTCACAAAACCAGATTTATCCAGGAGGTGCTCATTGGGTAACAGGATAGGACTGACAATTAGTTAGCCAATGAATGCCGAATTTCACAGTCAGCTCTGGCCAACGCTTATCACATCTGGTTTCAAAACAACAAAATCATGACAGTGAAAACACTTCGAAGTTTCAAAATAGGACAGGTGATGTCACGGTGGCTACATCCTTGTTTTATACTGCGTGTGGTTGTATCAGACTACCAAACTCTCCAGTGGAAATCAACTGATGGTATTTGTTTCAAGTTTTCACTACAGAAAAAGGACCCGCTCCCCCCAAAAAACTGACTTAGGTTTGATTTTTATTTATTTTTTTCAGTCAGATAAAAGGTGCGCTGCAGCTGAGATAAGGCCAGCCACATAAATAAATCTGCAACTGGAGCCAGTGGAAATGGCAGTGATGATGATAAAGGGCAAAGCTACCAGACCACAACCCACTAATATTGACAGTCTAATTGCAATGGGAATTTATTACACTACAGTCACACTACTCTAGCTCAGCTGACATGAATAATCCTGAGAAGTCTTAGTGATCAGAGGAGACTGTGTGTGTGTCCATGCTTGCACATCAGTGTGCATTAGAGTAGCAGGCATGGATGAATGGATTATAGTTAGGTTAAGGTACACGGTGTAAAGAAGATTATATAATATGTTTAGACCTAGGAGCTCTTAACAGTTATACGTGAGTAAAACAAAAGACAAACGCACTGTCTGGGTCATGAGTTTGCATCTGTGTCTATGTGTGTTTGTGTGTGCGTCTGTGTGCACTCCAGCACTGCTCTGCTTCAGCCCTCAGCGTTTTGATGAAAGAGATTAATAATGGAGGGATAAAATTCCACTCTACAAAAATACTCTCATGCCCCTTCCTAGTCTTCAGTCTGTCTGTCTTTCTTACCAGAACACTCACTCACACACACACGCACACACACACACACCCTCTGCAGTCAGCGCTGCGTCAAGCTGGTTATATAACAGCCGAGGGTGTAAGTGTGAGGGGGGAATGGGGTGCGTGTGGAGGCAGATGGGGGTGAAGTGAACAGAGTGCACTGATCTTATACTGACTATATATTACAGGAAAATCCCACAATCCTATTATGCTCTAATAAACTATCCTCAAGCACATAAAATCAGACAGAGAGGCAGATTTGAGTGAAACATTCCTTGGAATTCTTTACTTAGAAATTAGATTTGTGAGCTACGACATCTTGATTGCACGCTGGTGTAAGAATAATTCTGTAATAGTTATGTTTAATGATCCCAGTAGAAGTTTAACAAGGCACTGGTGCTTTACAGTTCACTCGGTTTGTGCTGACGTGCTCGTCCCTCCTCTGCTGCCCACTCCGCTGTTAACTGCCGTTTTTCTCAAGACAAGGTGAGAGCAGTCGAAACACACTACAGTGCCTGTCAGGACCAAACAAAAATTCTGCTCCGCTCCATGTAGCCTAAATAAGTCATGATCCTAGAGGCATCTTCCAAGAGGCCAACGCTTAGCTGCAGACCCTGATTGTGCTGCATCTCTCTCCCTTTTCCCACCCCCTAGAAGAACTGCATCTTCCTACTCTGGCACCACTTTGCAACATCAGCTCGCCTCTTTCCTCCCGTTTGCCATCCATGCAAAAGTGTTCCAAACATAGACCAACCATCATCCTTCCTCATAATCCTCCCATTCCCTCACTCTGTCTCTACCCACACACTCTCTCTCTCTTTCCCTGAATCCCTTGGGGTGTTCAGCTGCAGTCCTATCAGTGGCCCTGCTGAACCTCTTATTTCAGGGTAAACATACAGCAAGGAGTGACAGACAGCTGGCTCACTGCTGCCACCACATGTGGGCAGAGATCAATTATATTTTGTTGTTCATGGAGAAAAAAAAAGGGCAAATAAGAGGGAGTGCTGCCCTCTGCTGGTGCCCCAGCAGTTCACGACACACATTCCATCCATCTTTTTTATGCCCGCATCCACACTTTTATCTTCAGGCCCACATGTGCAAGCACATTTTCAAATCATTCAAATGTAATGCAATTGTGCACGTCGGTGCAGCTGGCCTCTTTTTCTCTCAGTGGTTTGTGCAGCCACACTAAGGCTGAATCCTCCCACAAGCACTTCGGATAAGAAACGCACAAAAGAAGAGGTTCTGTCAAGACAAACAAAACATGACCCTTGCTTATCCTTACACCACAGGGGCTGGTGTTTATCTCTGTGTGTGTGTGTGTGTGTGTGTGTGTGTGTGTGTGTGTGTGTGTGTGTGTGTGTGTGTGTGTGTGTGTGTGTGAGGGAGAAAGAGCGACAGAGAGAGATGCTGCTGTTTGCCTCTGGAAGTGTCTGTGCATATCTATTTATATCACAGCACAGAGTGCTTCAGACCACAACACCCACACAGGAGGGAATTAAAGCCTGGCATCACTGATGACATAATCAAGCTGCTGAATGAAACTGCAGCCCCTGTGGAAGAGGGGGCTCTTTAAGGGGATGGGATTATACAACAAGACTGACAACAACAAGACTGTTGGCCGATGCACGCTTAGCGGGAGCCTATTGTAGCCTAACAGACACGCGCGCACACACACACAGGGTCGCTGTGTTCTTGTGGGATGATTGCCGGACTCCTACACACTTTCTTCTTCAAAATGTTATCTTATGTCCACACTGTGAATTCTTTGATGAGTTTGTGAAGTTGCTCAAGCAGGCAAAGCTAAAGTTGTGTGTCAGTGAAATGTAAAATGCATCCAAGACTATGCAATGCAACCTCTTCGTTCCATAAAACGTCCCTCGTTTCTTAAAGTTTAGGTTTCCTGTTTATTTTTTCCACACTTTTTGGTGCTTTTCAGACCTGTCATTCTGCAAACCCCAGCCCTTTTGTAAATGGTGGGATAGAAAGCCTGTAAACAGCACTCAGCTTCCAGTCATGTTCAACATACCTTGTATCCTCTCCAGAAAGCCTGGATGAGCAGAGCAGCCTCGCACTCAGTGAGCCGCAGAAACAGAGGAGTGGGAGGCCTGGGACTGGAGAATGGAAGGAAATGGAATAGAAAGAGTGATGAGACAAGAAAGGAGAGCGTGCATGGAGTTTTTGTGTGTGTGTCATAGCTTATAGTTGCTTTGTGCTATAAACCAGAGATGTCAAACACATTTTACATCGTGGGCCCATTACATCCCATTTTGATTTCAAAGTGGGCCAAACCAGAGAAACATGGTGTTGTAAGATTGGCCATGGGGGAGCTCTTTATCATGCTGCAAAACGTTGGAAGATAGAATTAAAAGTCCTAAATTTATGCTCACCTTCACATTTTCTAGAATTGCCCATTGGGCCAGATTGAAGTCTTTGGAAGGTTGATTCTGGCCCTTGGGCCTTATGTTGGACACCTCTGCTACAGACACTGGATTAAAAACTGTACACTGTATGATTTTGTACAATAACTTCAGTACATGTTATGAAAGTTTTACGTTATTTTACTAATACTAAAGCTAAGAATATTCCCTTGAAATGTTTATTCTATTTTAGTTAGTTTTTCAACTTCTAACATTTTTATTTTATTCTCGTTTACTAAAATGTTTTTTCACACCCAGTTTTAGTTTCGTCTTTGTTAGCTATAATAACCATGGTGTGCAAACTGAAGAGATACTCACTGCATCCCAAGCCAGTCCTTGACAAAGGGGATGTCATGAAAGCTCACTGGTTCCAGTCCACTCCTGCGAGGGTTATGGCTGAGGATAACATTCACAGCACTTTCAATGTGACATCAGAAAGAATCTATGTGGTGAGGGTAGTACTACAGAGTGCAGAGTGAGGTGTGTGTAGGAGGACTCTTACTTGTAGAGCCACTCAGTCAGAAAGTCACATGGGTTAAACGCTGTTATTTTCCTCTGAAATAAAAAAGAGACTGCCCTACATTCAGCATCTCCCTTGACTATAAAGCACAACTATTTCAGCAGCAAAATGTACAAGAGTTAAAACAACAAAGCTCCCATTTTGGTGTCTGTAAGCACTGAATTGTTTTTTAGATCCCTCTACTGGTTAATTATTCCTGTACAGCATTTAAATTTATCAGACTACCACCCAATGTCAGGTTCATGGCACAGATGCACTAAACTAATTACTGTTAAATATTAAAATATTATTGTTGTTATCTGTGAACTTTCAAATTTACCATTTTCCTAAAGAAAAGCAGAAAAAAACAATAAAATGAATTATTAGCTTTTGATTAAGATGTCAAATTATGGTTATTTACTTCCTAAACAGAAAAAAAAAATATTTTAGTGGTTGATTTTTATCCTTGATTAATTTCTGATTTCTCAGAGAAGTCCAATTTTAGGATTACAATTGATTTTTATTAAAGACACTTAGACCTTAAAGCAGCCATTTTTCTGGGCTTCTCTTAGCAAAGCCTCCAATCCAGGTACCAACACTGGAAACACTTTCTTCTCCAAGAAACGTGTGACAGGATCTGACACAGGCACAACATTTTAAAGACAGAGAATTATAATTATGGCAAATATGCATTAACACTTACAGTTTCACATTACAGGGAGAGCAGCTATGCATCTTACTTTCAGGGACTTGGGGAAAAAGTGTAGTTTCAGCAGTTGGGGGGCGATTCTGCCGTGAAGGATGAGGTCCTTTTAATGCAGAGTATCCAGGGAGAGCACAGCAAACATCGGGCTCAAAGTCTCTGAGAAGATCATCATCCATAAGTACCTAACCAAAGCAATCATTCAACTTTCATGAACAATTTAGACTTTAAAAATAGTTTAAAAAATAATTTATATTATATTTTTCTGTTATAAGCCATATAAAAATGGAGGAGCTATTTTGCACTTCAAGTAATATTTAGAAATTAGTTAGGTTCACATTTTGTCTCAGGGCAGCTGTAATTTACACATCACATACGTGTTAGTGTTTTGTGCATGACGGAAAATGCATTTGAAGACCCAGCTGGCCCAGTTATCTCAAACGAGGCTGACACAGGATCCAGATTAAATCCCACAGATTTGTATTTGCACACATCACGTCGTCTGTGTGTACTTACGCTGTGCCGGGAGAGCTGGGTGCTCACAGAGCTGGCCTCTGTCCACGCAGGGCTGGGACCGCTGTGCTGTTCGGCCTCAAACTCTACAAAGACACAGTGAACACGTGAACCTTTGTTTTTCTGTTTCACCACAGGGTCAAACAGATCACGCCGTACCTTCACACATTTTCTGCAAAAATTATTTCTTAGTACAGACGATCTCTGCCATTATCTATGTTAACTCAAGCGGTTGCCATGGAGTCACCGGTAGATGTGCTCACGTGACTTCCGGTGTAAACAAGTCCGACATAGCGCTTCAGTAATCGATGAAAATATACTGAAACGATGCAATGCATATAAAATAAACCGAGTCGGGAAGGGGGTTGGCCCTAAAAATGCTACTGCTGCTTTTGTGGTCCTTATATCTTCGTTTTAAACTTTCAGCTGTTGCAAAATTAGGAAAAGGACTTCTAGTTTCCATGTAACCACTGGAGGGCAGCAGATAACTACCCACTTGTATCGATCATATAACTCTTAATTAGAGTTATATGATAGGATAATGATAGGAGTTAAGGAGAAATAATCCTATAAAGGCGTATTTACCTAACAATACTGCGAGACTCAGAAAGAAAAAGCTCAGCAAAGACACACTGAATAATGGCAATCACTAAAGAGTATGCCGTGTTTTTAGTTTGTTTCCTAACAATAATAAAGGAGTCAAAGTGTGTAAAAAAGAAAAAGAAAAAAAAGACTGTGTTTGAATAATAAAGTACCATGCAAGTTTTGAGAGACCACTCATTTCTATAAATTTTGCTTCCAAGGAGACGGACTTTCTTGTAAAGGTTATCAGAAAGTCTTTCAAAGCTTTTCTTTAGACACTGGCTGCTTTTTCACTAAACACAGACCTATGATTCATTCACAAACCTAACTCCAGGGATGAACCAGAGCTGTGCCTACAGTTGATTCTAAAAAATGCCAAAGATAACACAGCTTATAGCATTTTTGCACCAGCAACGTGACTCCCAAAGAGCAACCGGCCAAAACTTTCTATCTGTAAAATACAGCAGAGGCTCTGCCCCAGTCTGGGGTCAGTTTCAGCCAATGATGTTGAAGATCTTGTCAAAACTGATGGAATTATGAATGCAGAAAAGTACAATCAGATTTTGATCTACAATGCAATACCATCTGGAAAAAACTTGTCAGCAGCTTCATTTTTTAGCATGACAATGATCCAGAACACACTGCCAATGCAGTACAAGCGTACCTGGATGGACAAAAAACAAACAAACCCAGAGACACACAATGAAACACTATCAGTCATGGATTGGCCTCCCCAGAGCCCAGAGGTCAACATTATTGAAGCAGTGTGGGATCATGTCGATAGATAACAGAACAAAAGGCAGCCAACATCCAAAGAAAAGCTTTGAATGTCCTTAAAGAAGCCTGGAGAACTATTCCTGAAGACTGATTAAACAAAGTTACAAGAAACCTAGGCTCAGAGAGATCAGGTGGTCATACCGAATATTGACGTTCAACCTCATTAGAACTGTACAAACTCTGTTTTTGCCTCATACTCTACTTTTGCATTTCATCCATTTCTAATTTTCCTCTTAAAATATAAAGAGATGAGCAATAAAGACTTTTGTACGTGATTATATATGCCTCAAAAGTATTAAGGTAAAACATGCATATTACTTTTGGTTAACTCAGAATTACTCAGGCCTGTTGATCCTCAGATTTTTGCTTGTAGATGCTCCTGCTAAATGATGATGTAAAAGATCAAACAAACAACAACATATTTACTTAAAAGTTTCCGCTGTGAATATAAACGAGGAAAAGTTAGAGCTCATCATAGTAATTTTTAGCCATGATGTATTTATTTCTTCAAAATTAAAGTCTTTATTGGAATATATTCCAAAGCAGTTAAGTCATCTCATGACTGAACAAAAATAGCCATTTATCTTTAAAAAAACCAAAACAAACAAACAAACAAACAAAAGAACTAAGATGGTTCCAAAATGCACTGAACAGCTTTTAACAAAATATACATTGCAGGAAGTCTTACCTTGCAGCCACTAATTGACTTGTTAATAAATAAGATTGTGAACAAAAGTCTTTGTTTTTCCTTTTTACACATAACAATTTAGATTTTCCCGTATTTTGAACCAAAATTGATGAGAGAACCCTTAATTTTAAAGAAATTTTGAAGACCCGTGCCACAAACATTTGTCTAACAAGTTCTTGCAGAGCATCGTCTAAAATGAACACCCCCAAAAATCAAATCAAAGAAGTAAAACACCACGAGTAACAGAAGAAATAATAGTAGTACAATAATAATGACAGGATGTTGGTTTTTTTATAAAGCAACACTGATAAAAGGAGATATTATAAAGGATCAGCGCATCAGCTATCAACAATAAAATATACAGATTACATTCCTTCAGGGTTTTCAGAATAGTGGGAGCTCATGTGAGGAGGACGATTAACTGAGCTAGAGGGAGACGGTGAACCTCTTCTTGATAGAAGCAGAACAGAAAAAGCGAAATTATTGACAGGAGTAGTTCAACATTGGTAATTTCATGGTGTAAAAACTACGAGTCTCTACATAATGAGACATATAGTGAGTATCCTCCTAATACTTTAGTCATATAGAGCTCAAGTCAGTGGTTTTATAATGTTGCTGTGTAGTTAAAGGAAACTTGCATCAAAGCCGCCGCTTTAGAAAACATTCAGCGCTTATCCATAGGCAGCATGTTCAGTTCCAAAATAAAAGTCTTAGTTATGGCTATATGGAAGCATGAAGCCAAGATTAGAATGTAGTGGATATAACGCGTCGAGTGCAGACCTGCAGACTGCCCAAAACAGTTCTGTAGGAGTCACTGTGGAGACATGACAACAAATTGAAGTGACATGCCTGGATATCATCTCAGGCAAAGGTGCAGTGGTCTTCATCCTGAAAATAGTTGACTCTGATGTGAAACATTAAAAAATAAAAGTTAAACAGAGATAAGAAGAAAAATCAGACAGATACGGTGTGTGAAGAATTGGTGGAGATGAGTCTGTAACCCCGCCCCCTTCCTTATGTCAAGCATCCACCTTCTTGTCGAAGGTGTTGAGGAGGGACTGGTGGGTTTGTTGGCTCCTGCGAGCCTTGGTGCCCTCAGGGGTGGGGGTTGATTCAGTGCAAGAGGCCTTGAAAAGGGTAGCAGTGGGACTTAGCTTCTTCTGTGGTTCAAATTCTCCCAATCTTTAACAGTCTTCATCCAAACTTTCCTGTGATTCTTTCAAAATTACGCAAAAAACTACGTTCATGACTCGGTCCGAGCACAATGCTTTAAACAATCCACATCTTCTTTGCTTTTCATAAAAAAACATCCACAAACTTCCTGCAGAGTCCCTTCAGTTTTACGGGTTTAAGTCAGTGAGAGCTATGTACAGATGGGGTGGTGCATCATATATAAGTGAATGTAGTGGAGGTTGGTTCAGTGAGGTCTAGGTTCTCCATGGACTCTGAAGCGGTACAGGCAGGTGTATTCGGGGTGACCCCAGTTGGACAACACCCTCACTTCGATTATCTGGAACGTCTTGTCATTCTCCTCCTGAGGGGAAAAAAGTGGAAGATTTCAGGAACTGCTGACAAACACTGAGGTGATTATTATTACTATTTTTACATTTTTAATCATGTTAAGAAGTGCCTCTAAAGTTACCATAACCGGGAAGATCTGCAGTGACTCCCCATCGTCCTGGTATGTGTAGTGTCCCAGCAGCTTTCCCTCTTCTTGGTACTCATCATCTAGACCCTGAACACAAACAAGCAGCCTGTGATCACCTGGGATGTTTGCTTTAGAGTCGAAGGTGTCTCATTACATGGTTTTTGTTGGTGTGTTTCTTACAAAGACGGTGAAGTTGCGTGGGGCGCTGGTGATGTTTCCAGTTGGGGAGAGGGTCTTGGGGATGTGCTCCACAGCAAAGGATGTGGGCAGGATCCTCAGGGACAGCCGGATCACCAGATAGCCCTGAGAGCCTTTAAACGCCCAGCAGTTTCCAGGATACACATCAGGCTAGTGGAGGAGTGAGAGAGACTGGCTTTTAGATCAGCAGATTCTATCTATTTACTGGTTATATTTGGTGCAACGCAACTTTATTCAGCTCATGGCGAGGCTCACCTGAATGACAACACGTGGAGACTGGGAGAAGTACCAGAGTGGCAGGCCAAACAGACTCATGAGGGCCGTCTTGGTTTCATAGGTCTCAGAGCAGCGGGTACTGAGGATGCTGCCACCTTAACACACACACACACACACACACACAATCAGAAATTATACTAAACCGGAAGCTTTCGTTCTCAAGTCCACAAAAAAAATCATTAATATTAAAATACACCATACACAGTGCTGTGAAAAACCTAAACCTTTCCAAACCTTACTGTCAGTTCCTAACAGTTTTTTAGACAGCGTGGAGCTTATTGCAATTAATATTGTACTTTTAAAACAATGTCTTACTACTTTGCTTTAAGGCAAACTAGTGGTGGCGGTAACAATTATTTCAGACATGCCTGAGCTCATTTATGGAACTGATCACAATTAACAGGTTTAATTAATTAATATACTGGCATGTTGCAATCCTGGGTAAAAAAAAGGAGATGCCAGTCATGCACATTAAGGAGGCAATGTGTGAGGAAAACCTGCTCTTCTTGTATGGCGAGACAACAGGATGAATTTATTGCAGTAATCACCAGCAAACTGTGATTCTCTCTGCAAACTAGTTGCCCAGGGGAACTCTCCAACCACTGATGTTACGTGAACTTTAAATCTTTGCACAGTGTAAGAGCACTATAGTTAAAGTTGAAGACTGCGACTCAGTCTTGGCAATACCGCTTTTAACAGTTAGAACATTAACACAACACCAGGACTGCTTTTACTGATCGCCATTACTTCTATGCATCTAGAGCATTACAATTAAATATTGTGCATTTTTCTTCTATGAAAGTGTTACAATGTTTCAGTGCACACACACGCTGAAGTCACCGGCCCATATAGGTCAACACTCTGCTTAGTGGCACATTTCACAATGGAGATTTTGGCATTAATACCCTGGTGTCCTTGAGCTCGCTAATGCCTGCACTCGTATTGCATAAGAGACGTGTAGCAATTGAATATAATGTGATTTATGCAGCATTCAGATTTTACAGTGTACTTTACCTTGCAACCTAAAGTTTTTATAAGAGTAGTCATGTACCAAACATTAGTTTGTTGATACATTACTGCACAGACGTGAGTTATGTAATAACCAGCCTGATAAGCCGCACTGGCTTAGCTACTGACTTGTGTAAAGGATGGAAAGATTTCCTCTTTCTTACCTCCAGACTCCAGGGCATAGTCCACCTGGCCTGTCCGATCCTGGGAGTAGAGCTTCAGAGCATTCTGCACAATCAGCTTCACTTGCTAATAAGAAGCAGAGATAAAAATGACATGTGAGCCTAAAAAAACAAAACAAAAAACCATTGCAAAGTAATAGTCTTCAAGACTGAGCTCAACTAGGATTATGTAAATGCAACTGATGATGCTGATGGTAAGTGTGCACACATTACCTCTTCTGTCAGTCCCTCGGCAGCAGAAGCGTGCCGGACAGTTCCGGTTACTGTCTGAACAATGCTCTTGGCTCTGGACTCAGCCTCAACCACCGTCTGGGTCCGGCTGACCTCCAGCTGCTGGGATATGTTTCTCAGGATGCTAAGCTCCAGTGAGGCCAGAGAAGCCTGCAGGTCAGGCGTGCTCACGTAGCGCTGGGACAGCCAGTGGATCAGAGACTCGGGCACCTCGCCCTGCTCCTCTCCGGAAGCACCAACACCAAAGAACAGAGCCTGCAACTCCTTACGCAGCTGAGAGGACACCTGGGCTGATATCTGGGAGCGGGACGGGGACAATTTTAAAAACTCATACAAGAGGATTCACAGAACAGGCAGGCTAAGCTTTTATTGTCTTACAAAGCCAAACAAAAGTCAATATTTGACTTACAGTGTCTTGCAGCGTGTCCAGCTGCTCACACCTGCCCTTGCATCCTGCAACGCCCTGCAGGTCCTGTCTGATTTTACTCAGCTCTACCTCAAGTCTCTGTACTTCTGTTAGCAGAGCGTCATGGTCTTCCTGCTTCACGCCCACACTGATCGGGAGACAGAAACTTAAAATGTAAACAGCACAAACAACAAAATAAAGGGAAAAAAAGTGGACTGTAAGGTTTATTTATTCTCCTTTTTTTTCTTGTACCTCACAGGAGCCGTGTCTGCAGCTGAAGTGACAGCTTCTTTCTCTGTTTTCTTCTTCTCATGTTCATACTGCTGCTGCTTCTGCTGCACCTCCTGCCGCACACATATAAAACAGTTATAGAAGCAGTGAAGAAAATATAAAAACAGAAGGATTCGGTTTCCATATTTAAAAAACTGCAAGTGACAAGATACATACTGGATACTATTTTTTCAAGGAGGACATGTGATTTTGTCCTGTTGGCTTTCACAGTGAGAAAGTGCAAGTTTAAATATTTCACGTTGCACCACTGTTCCCTTTATACAGACTTAACACCAGGGCTGCATTCTTACCAGCTTGGCTGTCTAACCCATTTATCCAACACTATACAAATATAGTATTTTAACTGTTTGTCACTTAGTGTTTAATGCTCTTTTATAAGTTCTCAGTGGCAAAGCAGCAAACCTGCAGTACATACCTCAGTCTTGGCAGACAGAGCTTTGAGCAGTAACTCTAAATCAGCCAGTCGTGCTGCCTGACTCTCTTGCTGTTGTTTTTGCAGCTCTGCACCCTGCAAAAAAATAAAATAAGAAAATGTAACTCTTGTAGCTTTGTTCTTGATCTTTCAGCACTAACTTGCATTTTTGGCACTGTGTCATCCACCTACCTGCGCTCTCTGTGTGTTCTCCTGCTCCAGCTCTCCTCGCAGCACACCGATTCTCTGGTCCAGCAAGGAGGCCACCCACAGTCCTAGGCTGTCCCTGTCAGTCTGCGTATGGAGCTGCTCCCTCAGGGTGCTGTAGAGACCCAAAATGTTATCATGGCGCTGCTCCTGCTTCTGGTCACCCTGCTGGACTCGCTCCCAAAGAAGGGCTAGCTGGCGCTCGACGCGTTCAAGACGCTCCATGTCCACACTGGAGACTGCCACAGGGGGAAGGACTGGCTGAGGAGGGAAATAAATCAATGAACATCATGTAAAAAAGAAATCTCAAAAAAATCAATCAGTGATTATAATCATGTTGTAGTGACATGTGTATATATATATATATATTCATTCTCTCTTACCGGTACTTGTGAGACTGGGGTGGCTGGGGTCTGCTCCATGGGAGCCTCTGGTGCAGGGCCAGGTACAGAAGCAGGAACTGGTACCAAGTTTGACAAGAAGGTGAAGGGTGACGCAGGACGCCACTCTGTTAGGTTTATGGCTGGCAGGTAGGCAAATAGGGCAGCAGTGGACGGACCCCACAGCCACAAAGCTGCACACAAATCACAAATAACACTGTTAAATCTTATTCAACACACTGATATGAGCCTAAACCCTACAGAGTCAACATATCAACATTGTGGATACAAAACAGTCTAAATTGTGGGTCATGTGTATAATGCAAGGCATGAGATATTTGAATATTCACATTTATAAGTGAAGCTGCAAGACTACAGTGTCTAAATATTTCCTTCCCTCATTTACAGAAGCAGCAGTAAGCAAGCCCATCAAGATGACAATGTAAGGGCTAAGCCATGTGCACTAAGGAGTATTTCAGCAAGTAAACAAAGGATTAATAAAAGGTGCTTGTGATTTACTGTTATGTGAGTAGAGCTTGTGTGAGCAGAGCTCAACCACAGCACAGCCCTGAAAGGGCTGACCTGAATCTGCTACTTGATTTGTCCCACACTCTGGGGATGCGTGCTGGTTATAACATCTACCGCCACACGATCACTTTTTTCTATATGTGCTCGCTAAATAGGTTAGATATTTGATAAGGCACTCACCAAGGAGGAGCAAAAGGGGCAAAAGCAACAACAGGAGCTTCCAGAGTTTGGGAAGGCATCTGAAACACAGAACATGCATACATCAGAGCAATGCACAACTGACAGGAGGACATGTGGCATGAATGCAAAATCCCCGGGTAATAACTCAATATGTTCTCACAGCTCAGGAAATGTGGCTTTACGAGAACTGCAAATGTCTTACTCAGTGCAGTCACTACTGCTTGAAGATTATGAGCTGTGGCCACTCGATGGGAGTGAAAATAACAACATAATAACCTAACTTGGCTTTAGAGAGTTCATAGAGTTTGTTAACAGAACTTCCAGCACTTTCAATTAGATATGCAAAGTGTATCTGCACTGCTGAGGAAAGCCTAGAATAAAGCTGTCACATACTTAATTGCTAGTTGGAGGTCAGACCTGATCGTACTCACTATAATGATTCTCAGTTGAGCCTGGCAGCTCTTTGTTTGACCAAACTGTGTACACAGCAGTTACAGGGCATCATTAGCATTTATCTGGTGTCTTGTTTCTGGCTGCATGATGAAAGTCCAGTGTTCACTCTCTTTTAACACCGTGTTTGGCCTCTACTAACTCCTGATGAAAATAAGTTCACCTTTAGCAGCTAAAATGCAGGAATCCATCCCATTATATTATTGTACAGTTTTATCTTAGAAAAATCAAATGTAGATATTTTAGTATTTTGAAAGCTATTCAACAGATTAAATGTTAAACTCTCTTCTATTCCTTGCGAGATTCTGAAAGACAGCTGAGGAGGAATGACTCTTACCGGGTTAGAAAGAAGACGTTGAGCAGAGACATGAGAGACACCAGCTGGTACCATCCTGTTGCAAGAAACCACAGAAGTCCTTTGCCTGCCTTCACTGTTGAGAAAGAAAAATACAAAACACACAGAATGAGAGGGCAAGAAAGAAGTAGAGGATGAACATTTCTAAAAAGATGAAATAAAAACAAGAGCCACTGACCTGGAGCCGCCAGGAGCATCCAGAACAGTGAGAGCACCCTTTGTGCTGCCGTCCCTACACCTGAACCTAAAGCTTTGCCTGCTCTCATCACACAGTAACCTGGCTGGAGGAGGCAGTGACCTGGAAAACAGGGTAAAAGAGGGAAAGGTTTAATTCACTAAACTCAGCTAAAGCAATAAACTGATCGAGCTGCAACTGAATGATCAAAACATACATGTTCCTGTAAATTTATACGGTGTGATCAACAATAAGAGAAGTGCTGGTTAACCTGCATAAACTAGGACGCTCCACAGTGCCCCCGCCAGTCGGCGGGACCTAGAGGACTGTTTGAGGAGGACGGTGTGTGTCTCAGAGACCTGCTTCCCTTTACAGTCATCACCTGTGTAAGCCCAAATGATGGACAGCAGGCACGCAGAATGAACAGAAAAAAGCATGTGTGAATGAACTCATACAAAAACAATAAGAAACGCAGTCGGGCAAATTATCAAAGCAAAGCAAATTAAAATAAAGAAAATGAAAAACAAATTATATTATAATTTTTTAAAAAGCCATGAGCATGCATGTTCTATATAACTCTGCAATGCATGAGATGCTGCACCATGCAAAGCTGCGTTTCCTGACTTAAAGGTCGTTTCTAATTATTTAAGAATTTATTCAGACTCAGAAGAACAACTGAAAATGGTATTTGTCATATTTGTTTCTTTTATTCTTAATTTTAAAGACCATTGTGAAATCCAGCAGCTACTTCACCTATTACTAGTCTAAAACAAGATGCTTTTCAACCAGAAATTTGCTTTATTTCTTGGATCACGGTCAGTCGTGTGGAATCTGACGTTTTTGTGTAAACTGATGGCTCGACATTAGTCTGAGGCACATATTTAAGACAAAGAAACATCTGCAGGTCACGTCGGTCAACGGGCTTCAAACCAGCTAAATCAGTTCACACAACCTTTGCTCGCTGATCTAGACACAGGTCACGCATATCATTAACTCTGTCAATCATGCTACGTGTGAGAAAATGAGCACATGCATGTGTGCGAGTGTGTGTGAGTGCCTGCTTACACAGGGAGCCATTGAGATTAAGATGTGACGCATCTTCAGTAACCAGATCCTTCACATTCATGCTTCCACAGTAGCTCGAGTGAGCTGCAATATACACACAAGGCATGTATTAGCAATATTATCAGTTGTGTGAGAAAGTTATAATGAAAAGGAAGGCGGAGTGTGAGGATGGCAAAATGCACGCCACTAATGTGACGATGAGGAGTCCTCGTGAAGGAAATGAAGAGCAGTAGATAGAAGAGTGAGGAGAAAACACATGTAGTGAAAAGGTCACAGTTGATAAAGTTCTGCAGCTGTGAAAAAAAAAAACAGCTTAAATCAGCAGCAGAGTTGGAAATAATCTTTTTTTTGCTAATTAAAACTTTTGATTGCACATTGATAGGGTGGCTGGAGTCAAAGAGCCTTGTTAGTTCTGCTTGACCAGCCATATACTCGACACTTGACAATCAGGCGATGGTTGTTTTGATTTTAATTTTGTGTTTAGTTTACTTCCTCCTTCAGAAACAGAAGCCAAAAGTGTGAAAGTGAAGGTTGAGACATAAACACATGAGGAACAGATTCTTGAACGTCAAAAAATCTCCATTTGAGGCGCCTTTCTCCTTAAACAAACAAAACAGTAAGAGCTGAAGAAGGAAGGAAGTGATAAAAAAAGAAATTATAACAGGAAAGTTTATTAACACAAGAGCAGGTGAAGATGTCAGGAGCTGCGACCTTTAACCTTTGCCCTTAGTAGTAACAGTGGGTACCTTGTCCTTCATATCCATTAGCCCCGTGGCCCATCATCCTGTGGAGAGTGGTCTGCTTTAATAGCCACAGTTGGGATAAACTTGAGGACGCCGCTTGTCTCACCGAGTCCGAAAACGATGTCAAGGCACCTGGTGACACACCGGTCCGCATTCTTAGTGTTAGTCAAAAATGCACACACTCAACAAAAAGCTACAGATAAATATTGGTGATAAGACGAGGAAGAAGTGACATTAATGATAGAGGAGTTTCCCCAAAGATGCACTCGGATAAAAACAAAACAGGAAGCTATGGAAAGAGACCAGCAAGAGGAAAAGGTAATAAGGTTACACATGAAACACAAAGAGAGTGACACAGAGTGATGATGACAGGGCTGCTGAGGTAGAAATCACGAGGGAGAGGAGGTTTCAAATTAGCTGCACACATCTCTAAAAGCTGCTGGAGTCAGTTCTCTCTCAAGATCACCAAGAGTCTCATTCTGAGCAGCTCAGGAAGTTGGGACAAACGATGAGAGAGGAAAATGTGGAAATGACGGGAAAAGAATGAAGAACAAAAGAATGTCTCTTTTTGTGTACCTTTTCCTGTTTGGCTCTTGGCCCTTGAACCCAGCCAGACCACACTGTTGAAGAGCACAGTGACTAAGGACACTATGGGGGCCAAGGCTTGTTTGCTGTAGCGTATACACGTGTTAGACATAGAAGCCAGGACACCTGCAGAGAAACACCACTACTGATTACATTCTCATCATTTCACAACTTAGTGAAAACATGCATTTAACCTCGCAGCTCAGTTATCCAAGCAATAAAAACAATGGCTGCATTTAAGTACAACATTTCTCACCCGTCTTGTTCCTTCGACTCCTGTCTCTGCTGTAAATACTGGTGAAAGGTGATGATGTTGACGAGAGGGCATCCGTGGAAGGTTCGGCAGCTTGAAATGTTGACGACGACGATGACGATAATAATGACGATGCGGACTGTGTGACAAAGGAGTCCGTCTTCTGAGAGTGTACAGAGCAGTCTCTGCAAATGTAGCCATTGGAGAGCGCGGCGTGGGACTTTGACGTACTGGCATCGCCGTTGACACTTGATAAACTGTGGCTGGGAGTCTGCCCTGCAGGAGGAGAGCGTGTTCACATGTTTATGAATCATTCACACAAAGGAAACCATTAAACCACTAGCTACATATTCTTTTCCTGGTGTTAAGGTAGTTGACTGCACACATCAACATTAAATACCTACAGTAGCAGAATAAGGATTAAGATCTTTTACTCTCTCTTGCAAAATTGCATAAATCTGCAGTAAGTGTGCTGGAGTACACTGCTGTTAAGATACATTTTTTGGTATGGAGTTCTGGAAAAGTCCTCTTAAAATAAAAACAGGGCTCTCCAGATTAAAGGCTTTTGGGCTCCTCAGACTCAGTGATAGTCAACAGTGAATATCTGAAGCTTCAGCAAGCATTAATGATAATGTCTGAAAGTGATTTTACGTCAGATGTCTGAGTGGAAATGATCAGTCAGAGAGAAAGTTAGAAGCAACAGAATGTCTCCTGTTATTCTCTCGCACAGTAAGCGGCCTCCATCTGGATGCTTTAGCTCGCTGAACGATAGAAAGGGAGTTAGAAATGTGCCTCACTCTGTGAGAGACGTTTTTGTAGAAAAATGAAATTTGAAACGATACCATCCATAGATCTGTGTGCAGCTGCTTTTGAGGGAGTTTCAGGGGATCTCAGGTGCCCACGTGGAGCAGGTAAACATGTTCACATTCAAAAATAAAACTGATACTCAAATGTCTGAATTAAGTAAAAAAAATAATAAAAAACAAACAAAAAACCCTGCAATTACCCAAACATAAATATTTGTTTTACATAGTCTCATTTGTGTTGTAATAACATATCTTTTACTTGACTGAACATTTTGTTTTACCATTACTCATTACCTCATTTTCTCAACCAACTCAGCAGTTTCACTTCATCCTGTTATATCTCCACTCCTGAGCAATTATTCTGGGTATGCAAGATTATCTAATATAGGATCAACAAAGAGCAGTTACCCAAGATAAGCCTTAAATTCTTTTTGATAGAGTCTTTAGGAACTAAAAAATAACATCTGTCATTTTATTTTTTCAGAGAGGAAGTTCAGTTGTATTTTCTGCCCTGTGGAATCAAATTAAAATGCAAAAGTATTCTCTTTCACGATTGAGTCTTTATTGTTATGTAGTTATTTATTCCAACTTACCCCAGTGTCCATCCACATAAGTTGTTGTTGTGGTGGTAGTGACAGTGCGTTGCCTCAGATGGGGCTGCTCAACGATGGCTGTGATCTCAGCGGCATCAGACGCTGTGCTGCTTTGCTGCAAGCTGCTGCTGCTGTTAATGGGGGTATTACCAGCTGAGAAGGTGAGGGTTTTCCTTGGTGTTGCGGCCTGGCTCAGGGATAAAGACAGGGAGTTGGAACTGGACTGTTGCTTTCTGCTCCGCAGCGTCCTGTGTTAGCAGAGAGGGGAAACAGAGCTGTGAGGTTCGCGGTGTAAACAAGTATACGCTGAAAGCACTGTACGCAAGTTATACACAGTAAGAGCCGTCCCAATATGCAGCCTCATCAAGAGAGTGTGCCATGTGATCAGAAAAGGTGCTCGATACAATTAAACCTCATGTAGTTCACACTTCTCTAAAACGCACTTTAAAGAAGTGGTGACAGCTACTTTGAGTCTACTGCACCACACTAATCCAGGTGGCACTTCGCTCCTGGCTGATTTTGTACCTAGATTTATTTAGTTTATAACACGCTGAATATCATTACAACCAAATCTCCACATTTATCATTTAGAATAATCAATCGCATTGATCACAATGAGATTTCTGTGTTTCTAGGTGATGCTTATGTGAATATTCAGGAAAGCAGTCTTCAAAGACATCAGAGTAATTAAAATAGCAACCAGCAGAGACCATTATTGTTTTTGTTTTATTTGATCCTTTGTATCACTGAAAGAAACTCTTCTTTAACAAAAAAATAAATAAATCATAAAAAGCCTTTCAGCTTGGTCCTTGATGCATCTGGTCAGCGATACGACAGATAGACACTGGTGTAAGTGAACCACTGTACCAATGTTCAGCTCATCTAGAATCACTAACAATGATTTTGAAAACTACAATGCTTCTATATATAGTGAAATTAGGTAAATATAGGAAATTCAAACCCACGCTTTTCTCCTGAAACCTGCTCTTTTGGGGAACCATATTAACAGAACTGTAGCACGGCACACTTGCTCAATGTTTGGTAATTGCGTGGGAATAAAGAAAACCTGCAACTGAGCTGTGGTTTCTTTTTATAAACATGCAGTCAAAAAGTGCAGAACAAAATAAAACCGTAAATACCCAGCAATAATCACAAGAGACATACAATAGAAAATTAAAACACAGCTAACAGCAATACAAAACTGCATTAGAAAACAAATTAAATACAGATAATAAAAATACGTGATAAGAAAAGTCCACAGAATCAGCTTAATGTAGATGGAGTGACAGACTATTCCAAAGCTAAGCCATGAGACACAAACCAGTCTGTGTTGGTATTCAGAAAGACCAAACGTAAATAAACAACATAAATAAAGCCACGGTCGCCACGCTCAAGAGTTGTGTGTTCGTCTAGTAATCGGAAGGTTGCCGTTTTGAGCCCCGGCTCGGACAGTCTCGGTCGTTGTGTCCTTGGGCAAGACACTTCACCTACCGCCTACTGGTGATGGCCAGAGGGGCCGATGCGCGATATGGCAGCCTCGCCTCTGTCAGTCTGCCCCAGGGCAGCTGTGGCTACAACTGTAGCTTGCCTCCACCAGTGTATGAATGTGAGAGTGAATGAATAGTGGTATTGTAAAGCACTTTGAGGGGTCCCGAAAAGCGCTATATATAAATGCAATCCATTATTATCATTATTATTATTATTAAAATTCTTCTTTTACTCTTTGGTAAGTTAAATGTTAGAGTCAAAGAGGAAAAGTGCCCATTGCTGGTCTCACCGTGTCTCTCTCCTGGTGCTGGTGCTGGTGTAGCTGCTGCTGCTGCTGCTGTGGTGGTTCTGGGAGTAATCAACCAGGTTCTCGTTTCCATAGTGACTGGCACTGGTCTGGAGACGCAGGCTCCGTCGTGACATCCTGGGCGACTCGTACACAGGAGCTATCTGGTGCTCTTTCTCAAACTCTAACGCTGCTGTTGAATAGCTGGAGCTGAGAGTGAGAGCGGACAGAGAAAAGCAGGAAGAACAGAAAGAGCGGGAATGTTAGAAAATTGGGAAGGAAAACAAAACTGTTCTGTGAAAGAAGGCATTTCATGACAGTTAATTACAAAGAGGGCGTTTCTTTTATCCACTGCATGGGAATCCTTTTGGAGACAAACAAGCCTCGAGAGTGCCTTTATGCATCAAATCAATACTGAATGGGGATATCCTGCCTTTTTACTCATGTCTGTCCCTCAGTTAGTCAACTTAGAAACACTTTTTAAAAAACAAAAAACTAACCCAGTCCTTTTTACAGAGCTGTGATGCTTTTGTTCCCTGCAACTGGCAGAGCTCCTGACAGGAAGTGACTCACTCACCACGGAGAGAGAAATATAAGAACAGGCACAGAGTGTCTCTGAAAGTAAAATTAGACAAAAAAAAAAACCCAGTAAACATCCAAAGTATGCGAGAAGGCTAAACACGAGACTCTTACTCCCCTCCCTGTAAAACCAACTGAAAGTCAGAACACACTATGAATGTTGTTTGCCGTGCTTCGCTGTGACTCACAGGGCCACACCCACCTGGAAGAGTAGGCACTGAGCCAGGACAACATTCAAACAACTGCAGACTACACTGGAACACTATGGAACTTGCTAACGCCTCTAGGCTGGTGCGAAAAGAAAATGCCTTAAAGTACAACTGTTCCATCTTTCTCTGTAATAGTAGAGGCACTAATGCTTAAACAAGCACCACAAACATGACTGTAGGGTCTGAATGACTCATCAAGGAACTCGATTATAACAAAACCCTCAGTGCAAAGTTTTTGCTACATCTAAAGAAGCGCTGGTGTGCTGGACTGGACTCATTTCAAGGCTTTAATAACAATATTTTTAAAATTTGTTTAGGCATTTAAGAAAATGTTTCCTTCTAAAAGAAATCTAATTTTAATATGACACACAAATGAAATGAAAGGGTTTTTTTTGACAGAATGTACAATATTCAAAAGGTGTCTCTTTTAAATATTTATTATTGCTGATTAATGAGACAAAAGCATTTTATTTCTCCTTTAATTTATGAAATAATCAATTAAATATTTGATTACAGCACGATCTGTAAAGTCTGTCCACAAGTGGGGAGGGTGGAGCTCTGGAGTGAGCCTCTCAATGGAGGACGGGGAACAAACTTCCTGTTACACTTCAACAAGGAAACTCTGTTAATGTGTAAACACGAGTTTTATGGCCTGTCCATATCTCTTGCAGAGCACACGCGGCATATGATTTCAGAGGAGACTGACCAAGCCAGCAGTATGTGCATGCATTTGTGCACGTTTACATCTTGTGCAGGTTGCTCTGTGTCCCTCCCTCGGTCTCTAAAACCCAGAGGATTACACACTCCCACTGAGAGCCAATTAAGTCCTTTCGTCCTCACTCTACCTCTCGCCTGCTGATCCAACTGGCCCTTCTTTGAACACATGACCACCGGGGCAGTATCCTGCTGATCTGAAATTAACCTATCTTCTACTGCAAAGCATATACACAGGATTGGTAGCAAGGAGAGGTTTCTGTAAAACACCAAAAAGTAAAAAAATGTTACAAATCTTTCAAAGCAAAATAGGTTTTAAAATGCTATAATGAGCACTGTCATTAGTGCACTAATTAGTAGGAGGCAAGATAAAAATCTACAGTTTTATTTGTGTACAGTTACATTTTTGAGTAAAATCCAAACTAGAATCAAAAGTTGGAAACATTTTTGTCTCAAATCATTGTCCACTTATGCCTACAGCACTGATATCCCTGAATAAGCATCTGTGCTGTGAAAATGACCAAACAGACCCAACAGAGCTTCAGTAGAAACTATAAGGACTCTGCTGGACACTGTCTAAACAAAGGCCTGAGAAAATAGTGCGTACCGTAACACAGGTAGGCTAAATATCAAAATAACAATCAGTTTTCCATCACACCTGCACCTCTTTTTATCTTATTCAAATTTGAAATTTAAATATTGGGAAACAGCTGCGTGGCAGTCGAGCATTTGCCTTTCCAAATCAACTGCGAGTCCCAAATTCTGACAATTCTCTTTTTTAAAGTGATCCAAAAATGACCAAAAGGAGTTAATCCAGTGATTCCGGTCCACAGCGAGAATGTCTCAATGCCACACTTCAACAACTGCAACATGGAGTGGATAAAATGTTGCTTCCAGGTTACATTCTTATCAAAACAACTTCATTCCTATTTATACAAGAACTCACGCACACACAGAAGTGTGTTTTTCATACCAAAGCATAATGATTCAGGTTTGATTAGTAACGTTTCTGTGGGGTGTGGAAGCAAGTGTTACAGGGCAGATCAGGGTGTGTGCACGAGGAAACTGTCTGCATAGCCTACAGCCAGGTAGAAGCTTCCTAATAACCTTCTGTTCTACCTGGAAACCCCATGTGGGCATATTTTAACAGAACAAACACCATTTGGGTTTTTATAAAAACAAAGCTTTTACCTCCCAACAGAGCTGGTTACCACCCCCTCCTTTAGCAAATTTAAAAAAAGTTTAAAAACAAGCGATTCGTTTCATCGGGTATCCAAATTCATCCATGTGCCGCTCTCTCCCAGGCGGCTTCCACGGCCCACATCGGTGACAAAAATAGAGATGGACACAGCAAAGAAGACAAAGATGAAGAGCCATGCAGTACATTACAGAGAGAAGACACTTCCATCCTGACATTCAGCTTCCTGGAATCTCTCCTTACATAACACTAAAGCTTTATCTTCCCACACTCAGTGGGCGCAGCCAAACTTTCTTACAGCGCACAACTGCACATCCAATCTGATCAGACTGGACTCTACATTTAACCAGCTTAAGTTTGCCTTGTTGTTACTTTGGACATTTCTTATGCAGTCGAGCTGTTTATATTTGTTATAGATTACTAAAGCTCAGCCTTCAATGTCTGTGAAGGTTCTCAGTCATCCAGGTCATCGTAGTCAAAGGAGCTTGCAAAGAAAAGCGTCTGGACTTCTTTAAGTTACTTGAAGACGTTTCACCTCTCATCCGAGAAGCTTCTTCAGTTCAAAGGTCAAATGGTGGGGAGTCCCAGATATAAACCTAGTGGGAGTTTCCCCCCACAGAGGGACAAAAGGACCCCCTGATGATCCTCTAATCGCCTGAGCCAAGGTGTGAAACTGGGTGTGGGTCCCAATCAACCAGAGTTTGAACTCACCCGAAACTCTGGTTGATTGGGACCCACACCCAGTTTCACACTTTGACTCAGCCTTTAATCAAGTAAAAATTACAAAATATATATTTTATGACATGACATTCATTCATCCGGGTGTAAATGTAGCTGAGTGAGTCTGTTTACTATGCATGATCAGTGCAAGGAACTTACAGCTCATACAGGAAACATGAGACGAAAGACAGGTCTCCACTGATCCCACTTATCAAAATAATCAACTGAAACAGAAAACCAATTGTTTCTTTAGGGTTTTTTGTTTTCTTTTATGACAGTGCAGAAGTCACAGCAGCTGCCAAAATAACTCAGGAAATTGTCACTTCTGGTTTCATCTTCATCTATCCAGTGATAGATGATCCCTCCACACCAACAGAAAAAAAGTTACTCCTGTGACATCACCACAGGTGAGTCTACACCCCCAGTGCTAGAATTTGTTTCCCATCTCTAAATAGCCTCCCACATGAAGCCTGCTTTGCATAGTGTATGCAAAAGTATGAAATCCCATCATACAAAATACAAAAGGAGACACTTTGTTGACACCAAGCAAATAAAATGAGCATATCCGTTCAGTTATTATAAAAATAATAATTCCGAATACTGGAATGAATACATAAAGTCATTTTTGTGATCAAGCAAGTAAATGTCTGTAAGTAAATGTGGCCATCTTCACTACTAAAGAAGTTATGAGGGCTCAAAAATGCTGGCAGCAAATAAAAAATGACATAAATAAAACCCCAAAACGTATAAACCCATTAAAAGCCCCATGTTCTCCAAGGGCCTTTAATCTGGAAAATATTGATACCATCAAAGTCAAATTTTGCATGGTTTCATTAAAAACACTAAAAACTTACTGCACAAAAAAGAAAAAAAAAAAAAGATCAGCTGGGAGGCACTAATTAGTTTTTTTCCTTCGTTTTTCATCAACCTTGTTTAAAGTCCAGCAATGAATGATTTAGCCTACCTTGTTTAAGGGACATATGTGAACAGATGTAAGCTAAGGGCTAAAAGTTGTATTACACTGTAACGTTTGCCTAATTCCTTTATCACTTTTTAACTTCTTCTATAGTTTCTATAGTTTTTATGAGCCTTTATAGGAACGGTTAGCTTGTAAGACATTAAAACTATAAAAATGTAACAGTTGTAGTTTTCTAAAAGTAAAAGAAAAATGTCATTTTTACCAATGGCATTCAGACATAAAAGATATCTCAGTTTCATCTGCAGGAGAAAATGTGAACACAGCATAAAAGAGATCAAAGCAATTGTGATAAGTGCAGGAAAAAAACAGTTAAACACAGCAGGAAGTCAGCTGAAGTCTGCTGCAGTATGTCCAGTTAGTAAGAACCCTGCCCCATGATGGCTACCATTTGCACCCTCTCTGTCTAACACTAACACGCTTGCGCGCACACACACACACACACACACACACACATCTTCAACAGAGGTTATAAAAACCATTTGGGTTGTAAATCTCAGTGTGGAAACCACAAGTGTGGCTGCAATGCTTTGTCAAAAGCTTGCCAGGAGGTTTATACCCCAGCACACACGCACATGCGCACACACACTATAATAAGAGGGGCATGCTGACCTGATTTAAACTTTTAGAAAAATGAAAAGCCCTAGTTAAAGTCGTACAAACAAATATTTTGTTAGTTGCCCAGTGCACACCTGAGTGTCTTAAGTACTGTCCTACCATGTGAAAGAACCATTTACATAGAACATCATTTTCGAAAGGAAAAAGGTGGAATCAGACATCAGATTTTCTAATTGAATTTGTCCAATTTTCCATCCACAATCTCATAAACCAAAATTTCTTTGGCTGGCACTTTAATCTAATCACAGCAAAACATTACATCTCTTGTAAACAACACAAAATGTGTTATATGGGAATGCTGCAAGCACAAGAAAATTGAACCTACTGCAAGTTCTACTACTGAATGTTCATGGGTTATTAGATTGGTGCCAACAGCAAACTATTTTAGAGACTTGGGATGCTGTTATTTGGCTGATGCTCGTTTCTATTTCGTTTCCATTATTCAAATCTCCTCCCTGTGATATTACAGGATTGTGTTGATTGTGTTTAAATTGTATTTCTCTCAGTTTTTTCAGTTGGAAATTCAGTTGTGCGAGCCTTCGAAAGTCTGTGGGGAAAATATGAAATCAGAGCACAATTGTAGCCCCCCTCTGTCTTCCTGTTTTGTTCAACTGAGCCCTTTAAGTGCCAAGGCCTATAGTTACCAGAATCCAGGATCTGGGAGTCTTCAAATTTCCATCCAAATATGTTTGGGTGGGTTGGATTTGGCACTGAGATTAGGATCATTTGAGCCCACCCACAGACAGTACCTCCCTCTGCCCTGCTGTGTGGTGTCCTTTTCCTATCCGTGCTATAACACCACAGTGTGCCAATTTATGTTGCTGTTGCTGCCACGGAGACCGTCCTAAACAAATCTCTGGCTGGAGAGAGAGACTCATCAGAAGCAGAAGCTAGATATTTACCACGTCCACAGACAGATGCTGTGATGCAAAAACACAATACAGGCCAGAAACAAAAGTGCTTCTTTTATGCAGAATCATATTCATCACGCACTTAAGATTTAAGGTTCAAATTTCTACTTTTATGGCAGTGGGAACCATTTAAAGAAACAGAAATGTTTGGATAACACTCACAAGAAAAGAGGAAAGCTAACTCTTAAACCCTTAAAAATCCAGCTGCTGTCATTTGCTTGGCACTTGTGCAGCAGTGCATGTAGTTAAAAAAAAAAAAACAGACCACATGTCAAAACAACTGCAGCAGCACGGTGAGCAACAACTGTCCAGCTGACTCTCAGTGCACTCAGCCCCAGCCTATTCATGTTGTATCCCTGAACCTGGTCTTGCAGAGCATGACTAGCAGGCACAAATCTGATGAGAAAATGTGCTTTGTATGCTCTTGCAGATTTATGTTTGCATCAATTTGCTTAACCAAATTAATAATAATAAAAAAATCTGTTTAAATCTGTATTAAAAAAATGTTTCCATGGCTAGAAGGCTGAGTTTCTATCGGTTATTGTCACATTTATTTATTTATTTTTCATCGCTTATGTGTAGCTAATGTTTGCAGATAGCACTATATAGTATCAGAGTACTCAATCAAGCCTGCTGCTTACGGTTTACACACTTCAACCATCACTTGATGGAGAAAAAGCCCCCAAACAGAAGCCCCAGCCCTACTGACCTACTTCCACTTCTATAAAATATGGAGGGTCTCTAAGAGTCAACACTTGGCAAACACACCTGCTTTCAGTGCATTTTTCTGGAGGTGGTGCAACTAAATTCTCAGTCACAGCCTGTAAAGTGCAATTGTTCTTGTTTGCCATTTATCAAGTCAAAATGTTAAAAAATGTGCAAAAACAATCTATGATGTTAAACCTTCAAGCTTAGAATATGCAGTTATCTGAAAAGGCTTCAGAAATAACAAAGAGGACTGAGTCTACATCACTATTCCTGGGCTAGTCACATAAATATCACCCAACTCTAAACAATATTTCAAGAGAAGACATAACACAAAGTCTGTGGTGTTTTGTACTTCAGCCTTGTTCACACATGCAAAAGCTGTTTTTTTAAAGCTTACCTTTATCTTTTCCCCTCTTCTCAGCAGTTTTAGGACACTGAATATGGACCTTTTAAAAAGTCCTTCAGCTGCGGTTTTGGTTTGCTGTGTCACTCCTAAGAGCATGCTCTAAGCTTCAATTGTATTTTTGCATTTTTATATGGATGGATGGGTTTTTTTTGTCTTGTGGGGACAGGTTAATTGGATAATCCAAATTGCCACTAGGTGTGAATGTGTGAATGAATGTGAGTGCGAATGGTTGTCTGTCCCTGTGTGTTGGCCCTGTGACAGACTGGCGACCTGTCCAGGGTGTACCCCGCCTCTCGCCCTATGACAGCTGGGATAGGCTCCAGCGCCCCCCGCGACCCTGAAAAAGGATAAGCGGAAGTGAATGGATGGATGGATGGATGGTTTTTCTGTTTGTTTTTTGAACAAATGTTTGTTTACATTTTTTAATATTGACAGCAGGAAAACCCTGGTTAAACTCTCCAGGAAGTTGAGTCTGATCATCTAAAACAGTGTCAAAAAGAATGGAACCAATTTTCTGAGGTATCATTATCAGGATTACGGAGCATGAATCAAAGTATCCTGGTTTAGAACATAAAAGAAAAGACTATTGAGAAGTCTCTTTTTACTGGACTGAGGCTCACTCTACATTGTAGCAGCTGTGTAGGCACCGGGGAATTCCCAAACTTAAACCTTGGTTGGTGATAAATTAGATTGTACGAGCATTTCTCTCATTGGGAGCACATACAGTATTACTCAGACTGCTGGGTCCATGTTGTAACAGTCTCTCCCTGGTAAGAGGGAAGCCCCTTCCTCTAGCACTATCAACTGCTACAAAACTTGTCTCTGCTCTTTTGAGTTTTGACAACAGATGGGCCAACGGTTTCTGTCACCTGACCCTGTCCCTCTCTGTGCTACTCTCTTGCATTCACTGTAGACCATGCACACTCAAACACACACACACACACTGAACACATGAGGAGCTATTTGCAAGCGCCAACATTTAGTGCCTCTGAGCTGCAGTAGACACAGGCTAACAAAAACAACAGATCAGTCAACTAGCTAGTCAAGCAGCATAAACTGTTAGCCTAATCCTGAGATCACGGGCACGGCTTTGACTGGGAGGTTCATTAATAGCTCCCCAGCTGACTGCATTCAAAGGAACATGATTAGCGTGTTTGAGCCTTTCAAGTCTACCTTGCAAACTTGGGTGAGGAGTCAAACAAGCTTTTGTACATTCTTCTTATTTGGCCTCAGTCTAGAGACTGTGACTCATGAGACTTATTACTAGGAAAGGATTTCACACAACTTGAAAACACACCCTGTGTGCCACAATCCTGACCTGAAATCTGAAGAATGTTAATATTTTGTCATTTTCATTATAATACAGCATCAGAGATTACTTGCTACTCTAAAAGCTGAACGTAAAAAACATCTAGTCAGCCAACTACCGCTGTCCATAAATACCAATCCCACCTGCTGACACATCAAATACATAATGAAAACAACACAACTTAGTGTGACACACATTTACTGAAGCTGCTGTTGACTTTGTCTTGCTGGCTGGGAAAGAGCACATGGATCTGCTTAGTGCACTTCTCACCATGTGATTTGCATTTCTGCAAGAGAAGCTGTAAACCAAATGAGGGGTCTTTGTTCGAACTTGACTTTTTACAAGACTCTCTCATACTCTCATACTCAAATGAGAAGCTCCTAAAAGTCATGCAATCACTCTCCCATTGCCTAAAGCAAGGAAAGGCACAATGAAGTTAAAATTTCTTGCTCTGCAAATGCTCCTCTGTTCTGAAAGCAATAAGACGTAGATTCCTCCACATACCTTACTGATGTATTGTCGACCACGCCCATACCCCAAGCCAGGATGACTGACAAGAAACAGGGTGTGGAAGAGGACCACGATGGGAGAGGCTGGTGCTACATGCATGCACACGTATGGACACCATCCTCTCCGACAAAAAATTCAAAACACCACGACTTCTTCTCTTTTCTTCTAAAAATCATTGAAAAGTTTTAAACTGCCATGCTGATTTCGCAATATAGCGAAAAGTGCGTACAGACAAGCCTCGGATATATTTCTCCGCAAGGCTTCCCAACTGCTCACCAAGCACGAAATGCACAACAGAACTGTGAGGCTGACTCATCAAAACCACAACCAGATGATATTTTTACAGCCACAGATTTACTAAAACCTCAAGTTCAAGCGCAGAAATGTACTGAGGAGCAAATACAATTAAAAACCTCATGCTGTTCTTATAAATGAAGGCATTTCTATTTTAAATGAAAAGCAAATCATGTGCATATTCTCAACTTTCAAACAGCTGAGGGACAGATGGATATTTTCAGTAAGGAAATAAAATGGGATAAAATGCAAGTCATAACCAAGTAGACAGAAAAATTATTACATGAGAATTAGAGTTTGACTTCAAGCATATTCTGTTCATGGACTAGAGCAAACAGAAGAGAGAGTATTTGGACAACTCTGATTAAAATGCACCAGCAGGATCTCAGCAGCCACAAATGACATGCAAGGTGTGAATAAAATGCTGTGGGCCTGAATGTTTGATGCTGCAGCGAGAGTACCGCAGCGAGTCTACGGCAGCGCGGCGCTGAGGTCTCACCTGAGAGAGTAAGTATAGCCGGTGTTCTCTGGAGCACACTGTGGTGGCGTGTATGTGTGCAGCTGGGAAAAATCCATGTTCAGACTTCTTTGTTTAGACTGCAAGAGTTAGGATTCAAGGCAAAGGACTATTTTAGCCAAGGACAACAAGAACAGACCAACTTCACAGACACACACAACAAAATGCAAAACGCTTTGTTCAGTTTGTCTCTGGCAGAAATGATGAGCTCGAGTTGCGCCACAGCTTAACTGCATTTCGAGTACAGATTCAGAACTGCATCTACATTTTATAAAATAACACAGCACTAGCAAATTTCCTGCCTCTTCCCGAATCAATTCAAGCTCCATTCACTGGGCTGTTCTCCAAGAAAACACAACCGCCAGTAAGTGCTGTGCTGTACAGCCATGTGCGGGCAAGACCCTAATGAGAGCTGCTGGACATTCCTTTTCCTCTGGAATACAACAATACTACTGTGTTTCTGCCTGTGGTTGAGAGTTGGCCAACCTCTTCCTCCATGCTGGCTCACGCTGGTAGATGACAGAAGCTACGGACACCAGTGAAGCTGTAGTGAATGACTCGTCTCTTCTCCTCCGGACACAAAGAAAACAAGCAGCTGATCAAAAAGGCTGGTAGAGACAGGCCAAAGAATGACGATCCTCTTCCCCTTTGTAACAGGAGGACTCCTCACCAGCACAGCTACAGCTACAGTGAGCACTCGAGTAAGCTGAGTATTATGAAACCCAGTAAAACACAAAGGGGTGGGGCTGATTTATAAGGCAATGGGCGGGAAGTCTAAAGCCAAAAGGCTGGTCTTCCTAGTGAAACCTGCATTTGGCTCAAATGGATCACTTCCATGACCTTCCTAGTGAAACCTGCATTGTGTGAACTGTTGTACAAATACTTCGTTCCACATGCTCACAGTTGAAAGTTTCTCAGGTTAACCAAGGTAAGACTAATGCATTCCAACACAGCAGTTCTGCAAATATTCCTACTTTGGTGAACAGTTTGAAGAGTTGTGTATTGTTGCGAGCATGTCAATATTAAAGTGGACCCAATGTGTTCATTCCCAGCTCCGTAGCTTAGATTTGCATTATCATGCAGAATTCAAATACTGGGCTGTGATGAAAAGCTGCAGTCCATCCACGGTCTGGAACAAGCCATCTTAGCTCCATTTTTAAGCCTGCTTTCCATCAACGGCCTCACACTTGCATACGAAAGGTATGACTGGCAAGTGGGTGGGACTGCTGAGTGTCCCTGATTGCTGTAGTAGGGATATGCACTCTAAATGATATCATACAGAGCCAAGGGTAGAAAAAGCTGCCTGCAACAGAGCATTTAAGCAAGCTGAAGAGTGAGATTTTGGCTCAAATGGATCACTTCCATGACCTCATCACACAAAGCTACATGCAGAGTATACAGTGGTAGACAATATTGCCTCAGGCAGCTTTAAATGAGATAACTGATGCAATAACAGTGTCCGATTGGAGGTTTCTGGCCACAACAGAGCAACTATTCTAGATGCCACTCTGTGCATGTGGCAGTCTGACTCAAACTTCTGTTCAACAACTCAAAGACAGAGCAGCAGAATGAAACAGATGGCCATTACTAAAAACCCAGCACCAAACTCTCAACACCATAATCTTAATCATGATTTCAAATCCACATCCAAGTCTCCAAGCCGAAAAGCGGGATAAAAGGAAACAAATTCCCAAAAGCCAAGGGGACTACTTAAATTCAGCCAGGATTAGTTTTGGGTTGTTGTTGTTTTTTTTTGCTTTTTTTGCAACATGTCAGCACTGCGCTGAATCATGACGCAGGCGCTGAATGTGGACACTCCGAAATTAAATACTAATCTCCCCTACGGTGCATTAATCCACCAAGAGACAAGCTGAACAGTAACAAGAGAAACCAGAGACACAAACACATGCAACACATTGACACCTTTACACCTTTCCCACAGTACTATCGCACATCTCCCTTTTTATTTTTTTGCTGCCTCCTTTACGCAAACTGTGTGCGACGAACAGCGCAAACAGCTGAGTCCTGTGACTGCTCCAGCTACTGTCAAAACACAGTAATACACTAATACTGTTTACAGCACATGTGTACTCCTGTTCTAACTGTATTGCGCTCAGGCCCGATGACATATCAGCCCCGTTACATTCGTGCTAAATTTAGAAGCTGGATGTATTTAGACAGCGCCGTCACTGACTTACAGGCTTGTGCAACGACGCGCTAATCACACTGCTCGTCGTGCAGGTTAACTTGAGATTTATCTGTAAAAACAACACGCATTTACTGATCACCATTAACCACAGAGAACGCGTCTAACGTCTGATACTGTCGCAGATGTAATAAAACGACCGTAGAAAATCAGGCCTAAAATTGCGCACACTGTCAAAACTGTTGGCAAAGGAGCGCAGCGAAGATCCGAATTTAAAAAAAAAAAATTGCAAACACACTGTCACTAAAAACAGTTTCTACATTAATATGATTTTCAAAGCAGCTGGTCAACTTGCCCGCGTTGTTAGGCTCCATTTATGCTGTTATTCTTTAAGAGCGTAATCCAAATGAGTAAGATTCACACAGTACTATCAGGGAACATGCGCAAACTTCTGCCAGCATCCCGACGCGCGGAACCCCCAAAAGGCTTATTTATGACTGCGGATCCACAAATCCTTCAACGCTATTTTCTCACAGAAATACGCCAAAGTTTACAAGTGGCGAGAGACTGCTGTGCTAGTGCACAACAAGCAGATTTCCAAAATGGCTTCCCGGGCGTAACAAAGCCAGAAGGATCGCTGCTGAGCTGATCCTCCCACTCCCAAACCATCCATTGTCGGCCAGAGCGCACACTTTAAATCTATTGGAGGAAAAGCGGCGTTGCAACGGCATCTGCTGAGCCACTGCTCGGTGCTCCGTGCACTGACGGAGATCACGCTTTTGTTTCAACTAGAAATCCCTGCATGACACCTGCCGCTTAAAGGAAGCTCGATCCATTCATGACAGCGCTGCTGAGGCTCTCTTTATAATAATTTTGTAATATGAAGTATTAAATAAGAAAAATAAGACTCGCTCATTTTCACTGACCTCCATATAAGTTATTGTTTGCTCCATGTGAAGGGTGAAAGAGTGGAGATGAGCAGGTGACAAAAAGGAGGGGGAAAAATAGCCAATCGTGACGAGGCTGGTGAAGGAAGTGAGAAAATGCGGATCTTCACGATTATATTTAAAAGCACCAGACTTTTGAGAAGCCCCGTCTTTTTTTATGCACCATTAACAAACCTGTGAAGGGAAAGGGAAACGCTGGCACTTGCTGCTGTGCTGTTACTACAAACCCTCTAAAGGAGGATTACACCAAAGTTATTAAGGTGTTTTTGTGCATTCAGTCATGTTGAAACAGCACAATGACTAATGCCAACACAAAAAAGTGTTAGTCTGTAAATGATTAAGTGCATAAAGTCACTGCTTATAACAGCCTGCATGTCTGCACGGGTTTTCTATTCAGGATATTTCACCCTGACTAAAAGAAAGAGTCTGTATGGTTGCATGGAGCTGAATTTATCTAATCTATCTATCATTTACACAAACCAATACTATCAAGTGAAGGTCCACTGGTAGCTTGCCTCATAGGCGTAATAAAGACAGTGAGGGAATGCATGACACTTGTAGATGTATGGAATAATAATAATAATAATAATAATAATAATAATAATAATAATAATAATAATAATAATAATAATAATAATATAAACTCATTAAAATACTCATAACTAAACAAAATAACCCAACCACCAGCTTGTAAAGCAAATCCCACAATTTCTACATGCAAAAATCAAAGATCAGCCATTTTTATTACTTTATTGAGCCTCATGAAGCTCAGTGCTTCAAAAGTCTCATGCAGTACAAAGTTAAAGTGAAAGGGTGTGGCTCATTTTAGGCACAAGAATAAGAGAAGTGAGAATATCGCAATAAAACCTACAAATAAGTTGTAAATAACAGAGACATAAGCTTCAGCACTAGTATTGGTAGCGATGAAGCTCACACTGCCAAATCAAATAATCCACTTTACAATCAAATCCGGATCATGAGTAATTACACTGCTAAGAACCTTGTTACCTTATAATTTAGCATGCGGCAAGGAGAGGAAATAGAACAGCCCAATTCACAGCAAAATGGAAAGGTTACTGTAAGGGGGATTCCTACAAAGAGTCATGTTTGCACGATATATACTGTAGGTTCTCAATTTGTATAAGACAAATATCCCCAACCCAACCCCCCTTCAAAAAAATTAACAGGTGAAACCACAAGAAAGAGTAGCAGAGGACAGATCATCCTACAAAGATCTACAAAAGGAGATATTAACAATACTCACTACTTTACTACGTAAGGCATATACTTGAGTTTATCATATGAAATTTATGCTACATTGTAATTCTACCCCATATCTCAGAGCAGAGTAATGCTTTAGTTTTATTCCAATTCTATATATATATATATATATATATATATATATATATATACACAA